>NC_090648.1:488099747-488399747 GCF_040937935.1 Hyperolius riggenbachi
AGAGAGAGAGGTATCGAGAGAGAGAGAGAGAGAGGTATCGAGAGAGAGAGAGAGAGAGGTATCGAGAGAGAGAGAGAGAGAGGTATCGAGAGAGAGAGAGGTATCGAGAGAGAGAGGTATCGAGAGAGAGAGAGAGAAAGACAAAGAGACAGACGTGTATACTGAGCGAGCGAGAGAGAGAGAGAGAGAGACACACGCAACTATAAAAGATCTAGGATTGCAACATTACATAACATCACTTACACAGCACTATTGGACATATCAGTAATTATACTTACACCCTGTCCACCTAACACATGTATATAACATTATTGTGCGCCATTTATACATGTGTTTGTGTTGAGAACCTACAAACACATTGTACCCAAGAGGAAAGGACAACAGAAATGTGTCCAATATGGAGCCACAGGCCCGTTTCTAGGCCCGTGCGGCCCGTGCGGGCGCCCTGGGCGCTGAAGGAGTGTGGGCGCTGTAATCAGTGTCGGACTGGGCCACCAGGAAAGCGGGTTTGGGAGGGCGGGGCTTCCCCCAGTGGGCCCCACCCCAAAGTCCCGACATGTGTGTGGTGTGCCAGGCTGCTCGCCGGCAAGGGAGGGTCTGGGAGGAGGAGCTGCAGGCAGCATGCTGAGGATGGAGCATGGTGCTGCTGAAGAAGATGGAGGACCTCGCTAACTTGATGGGGTCCGCCCACCCAGCCCGATCTCAAGAAGAGAAGAAGGGTATCTGCTCTCAGGTGTTCCTGTGTGCAAGTTCGCCTGTGCAAGTACTTAGTACCGGTAAGTATGAAGGAGGTGGAGGGGGCACGGGGCTAGCTAGGCATCCCTTTTTTCTATTTTCAGTAAAGATCCCCTACAGCCACGGGAAGAAGCTCCGCCCACCACTCGCGGGAAGCCCCGCCCACCGCTCTCTGTAAGCTCCGCCCCCACCCACAATACTTTGGACTAAATCCTAGTCTCTTGTTCCCTATTCCCACACTGACCTCCCAGCACTGACATTGATCTCTCCCTATTCCCACACTGACCTCCCTGCACTGATACTGACCTCTCCCTATTACCACACTGACCTCCCAGCACTCACACTGACCTCTCCCTATTCCCACACTGACCTCCCAGCACCCACACTGACCTCTCCCTATTCCCACACTGACCTCCCAGCACTGACACTGACCTCTCCCTATTCCCACACTGACCTCCCAGCACTCACACTGACCTCTCCCTATTCCCACACTGACCTCCCAGCACTCACACTGACCTCTCCCTATTCCCACACTGACCTCCCAGCACCCACACTGACCTCTCCCTATTCCCACACTGACCTGCCGGCACTCACACTGACCTCTCCCTATTCCCACACTGACCTCCCAGCACCCACACTGACCTCTCCCTATTCCCACACTGACCTGCCGGCACTCACACTGACCTCTCCCTATTCCCACACTGACCTCCCAGCACCCACACTGACCTCTCCCTATTCCCACACTGACCTGGCACTCACACTGACCTCTCCCTATTCCCACACTGACCTCCCAGCACTGCCACTGACCTCTCCCTATTCCCACACTGACCTCCCAGCACTGACACTGACCTCTCCCTATTCCTACACTGACCTCCCAGCACTCACAATGACCTCTCCCTATTCCCACACTGACCTCCCAGCACCCACACTGACCTCCCAGCACCCATACTGACCTCTCCCAGCCCCCATCATGACCTCCCAGAACCTACACTGACCTCTGCCTGCACCCACACTGACCTCTCCCTATTCCCACACTATCCTCCAGTACCCACACTGACCTCTCCCTATTCCAACACTGACCTCCCAGCACCCACACTGACCTCTCCCTATTCCCACACTGACCTCCCAGCACCCACACTGACCTCTCCCTATTCCCACACTGACCTCCCAGCACTGACACTGACCTCTCCCTATTCCCACACTGACCTCCCAGCACTCACACTGACCTCTCCCTATTCCCACACTGACCTCCCAGCACCCACACTGACCTGCCGGCACTCACACTGACCTCTCCCTATTCCCACACTGACCTCCCAGCACTGACACTGACCTCTCCCTATTCCCACACTGACCTCCCAGCACCCACACTGACCACTCCGAGCTCTCACACTGATCTCCTATAACCTACACTAACAGCTCCCAGCACCCACACTGACTTCTCCCAGCACTTACACATTGACCTTACAGCACCTACACTGACCACCAAGAACCCACACTGACCTCTCAGCACCCACACTGACCTTCCAGCACCCACACTGACCTTCCAGCACCCACACTGACCTCCCAGCACCCACACTGACCTCCCAGCACCCACACTGACCTCCCAGCACCCACACTGACCTCCAGCACCCACACTGACCTCCCAGCACCCACACTGACCTCCCAGCACCCACACTGACCTCCCAGCACCCACACTCACCTCTCCCAGCACCTACACTGACCACTTCCAGCACCCACACTGACAACTCCCAGCACCCATACGGACTTCTCCTAGCACCTACACATTGACCATACAGCACCATTACTGACCACAAAGAACCTACACTAACCTCCCAACACCCACAATGACCACTCCCAGCACCTACACATTGACCTTACAGCACCTACACTAACCGCCAAGAATATACACTTACCTCCCAACACCTACACTGTCTGACCTCCCAGCACCCATACTGACTTTTCCTAGCACCTACACTGGCCTCCAGCACCCACACTGACCATTATCAGCACCCACACTGACCTCTCAGCACCCACACTGATCACTCCTAGCACCCACACTGACCACTTCCAACACCCATGCCGACCTCTGAGCACCCACACTGACCTCTCCCTCCCCCAGCAACCACAGTGACCTCTTCTTCCCCTGCATACACAGCAACATCCCCCCACCATTCCTAGCATCCACATTACACTCTTTTGCACCATTTTACAAAGTACACAGTCATGTCCTCAGAGGAGCTCACAATCTAATCCTACCATAGTCATAGTCTAATGCCCTGCTATATAATTATTATGTACTGTATTTATATAGCACTGACATCTTCTGCAGCAATTTACAGAGTACATAGTCATGTCACTGACTGTCCTCTGAGGAGCTCACAATCTAATCCTACTATATTCCTAGTCTAATGTCCTACACTATTATTGTTATGTATTTACAAAGCACTGGCAAATTCTGCAGCACTTTACAGACCACATAGTCATGTCACTGACTGTCCTCAGAGGAGCTAACAATCTATAGTCATAGTCTAATGCCCTTCCATATTATTATTAATGTATTTATGTAGTACTAACATCTCCTGCAGCACTTTACAGAGTACATAATTATGTCACGGCCACATAGTCATAGTCACATGTCCTCAAAAGGGGCTCACAATCGAATCCTTCCATAGTCATAGTCTAATGTCCTTGCATATTGTTATGATGTGTATATATATATATATATATATATATATATATATATATATATATATATATATATATATATATATATATATATATATATATATATATATATATATATATATATATATATATATATATATATATATATATATATATATATATATATATATATATATATATATATATATAGCACTGACATCTTCTGCAGCACTTTACAGAGTACAGGGGACTTTATAGGGGAAGGAGGTGGGCCACACTACCACTAGGTAATGCTGTTATGGGGACCACTAGGGTAGGATATGTGAGCTCCAAATCATGGGGCTTGTGGGCCCCAGGTTTAAATTTCTCTGATGAGCCCCTAGTGTCCCAGTCCGACCCTGGCTGTAATGGAGGGGGGAGTCAGCCGCGGGGAGGGCAGCCCGACCTCTCCCTCCCTTCCTCTCCGCGGGCCGCCCTCCGTGCTCCCCCCTCCGAGTGTGACTGCAGGGAAGCGCTGTGTACAGAGCGCAACTCACCTCCCTGGTTCCAATCGTTGCCGGACTCCTCCTCATAGCCGCTGATACACATGCTGCTTCCTGTTTAGCCGGAAGCAGTGTGTGTGTATCAGCGGCTATGAGAAGAAGACAGAAGAGGAGACCGGCGGCGATTGGAACCAGGGAGGTGAGTTGCGGTCTGTATACAGCGTTTCCCTGCCGTCACACTCGGAGGGGGGAGCACGGAGGGCGGCCCGCGGAGAGGAAGGGAGGGAGAGGTCGGGCTGCCCTCCCCGCGACTGACTCCCCCCTCCATACTGGGTGGAAGCTACCTATCTCCCCTATACTGGGGGGCACCTATCTAATCTAACCACACTAGGGGGCACCTACCTAATCTAACCACACTGGGGGGCACCTACCTAATCTAACCTATACTGGGGGGCACCTACTTAATCTGACCACACTGGGGGGCACCT
Source organism: Hyperolius riggenbachi (assembly GCF_040937935.1). NCBI lineage: Eukaryota > Metazoa > Chordata > Amphibia > Anura > Hyperoliidae > Hyperolius > Hyperolius riggenbachi. Next base: position 488,104,117 of record NC_090648.1, read on the forward strand.
ACCTAATCTAACCACACTGAGGGCACCTACCTAAGCTAACCCTACTGGGGGCACCTACCTAATCTAACCACACTGGGGGGCCCCTACCTATCTAACCTGTATTGGGGGCACCTACCTACCTAGCCTATACTGATGGCAACTATACTGGCTACCTATATTGGGGGCACCTACCTAACTAACCTATACTGGGGCACCTACCTACCTAACCTATGCTGGGGGCAACTATTCTGACTCCCTATATTAGAGGCACCCACCTAGCTAACCTGTACTGGGGGCACCTACCTATCTAACCTATACCGGGGGCACTTTCCTATCTAACCTATACTGGGGGCAACTATACCGGCTACCTATACTGGAGGCACCTACCTGGCTAACCTATACTGGGGGCAACTATACTGGGGCAACTATGCCTGGCTACCTATACTATGCCTGGCTACCTATACTGGGGGGACCTATAGCTGGCTACCTATACTGAGTGCAACTAGACCTGGCTAACCTATGCTGCGGGCATGTATACCTGGCTCCGCGGGGGGGGCGCAATTTTAACACCCTCGCCCTGGGTGCGTTTTAGCCTAGAAACTGCCCTGTGGAGCCAGACATATGGGCATTTTACAGTATAGCACTTGGATTACAGCACATTATTTTTTACATAAACACCAGTAATGTCATCATTACAGCATAAAGAACATTGACCAAAAACAACACACAAAAAGAGGCCTTACACTGTTTGAGGCTGAGGATAACCAGCAGACACAGTCAGCTGGTATTATTTGAAATAAAATGTATATGTCTGGCACCATATCCCTCCCTCTTTTGTTGTCCTTCAAGTTCGGAAGGCTAAAGCATTCAACACAAAACATCTGCCATAACAGACAATACAACAAAACCATAACCTTCATAATTAGATTCTAACTATAAACATAGGAACATTGTGATGTTACCATCATCACAAGTATAGCATGAACATTGTTCACATTTTACTGAAAAGCGGAAGAGGCAGCAGACAAAGTCTGCAAGCTAGATCCCACTGCCTCTGAAGTGCTGTGACTAGTGTGTGGCACATCATCAAATAGGGGCTGGGAGTGGCCATGGACATCCTCTAGATCCGCAACATATGATGTGTTCTGTGTGCTTTTGACAAACCTATACGATGTTGAAGTTGTGGCCAAAGATGGCATTGAAAAGGAAGGCATATTTTGCAAGGAGGTGGTGTTTGTTGTGCTGTTGTATGTCTGCTTGTTGGAATGATGATATGGTAATGAGTATTGTGGTAGCAAAGTTGGAGTTTGTTGAGGCAAGTACTGGTGTTTACCCAAAGAATGTGACAATGTAGAAGTAGAACTGAGAGTAGTAAAGGGCATGTGGCTGGGGCCTTTATCATTATTGCTGCGAGCTTGTGAATTGGATGATGCATGCATTGGTAATGAGGCACTATTGAAGGGTTTTGCGTGAGTTGACACAATACTCAATGGTGTGTCAAAAAAAACATCACAAGAACCCTGGTCACTGTGTTTATCTTTTTGAGCAGACAAAATCACATTCATTATCTATACTTTCAATTTTGTCATTTTCTCAGCTGGCACAAGTTTTATGTCAGGAGCAAGGGATTTTAGAAAATCCAAAATTGGATCATCTTTATCTGCATCATTATTAGTCTCTATTAGGTCTGAACGCATAGTACTAAGGGCATCCAGAATTTCTGTATCTTCCTCAACCAATTTACGTCGTCGTGGGCGAACAACTTTCCCAATTGGCTTTGATGTTTGTGCCACAGAGGACGACTGTTTCCCATTGTTCAACAATTCAACATCACTGTCTGCCCTGTGTGTGTTTGTGTCACCTGCACACTCTGTTGAGTCATTGGCTGAAGCAAGGTGTGGGTCGTCGTCGTCGTCGTCGTCGTCATTTCCAGAAGTACTACAACAAAGGATAAGAGCAAAATATTTCTCTTGAATATCACATATCTGGCTACCAGGGATACACATTAATGAGGTCTGTGGAAGAGGAATGAGGGAGAAGAATGAAGAATGAGAATGGAGAATGAGAATGAAGAATGGAGAATGAAGAAGGGAGAATGAAGAAGGAGAATGGAGAAGGAGAATGGAGAATGAGAATGGAGAATGAGAATGGAGAATGAAGAAGGAGAATGAAGAAGGGAGAATGAAGAAGGGAGAATGAAGAAGGGAGAATGGAGAATGAGAATGGAGAATGGAGAATGAAGAATGAGAATGGAGAATGAGAATGGAGAATGAAGAATGAGAATGAAGAATGGAGAATGAAGAATGAGAATGAAGAATGGAGAATGGAGAATGGAGAATGGAGAATGAAGAATGAGAATGAAGAATGGAGAATGAAGAATGGAGAATGAAGAATGAGAATGGAGAATGAGAATGGAGAATGAAGAATGAGAATGAAGAATGAGAATGAAGAATGAGAATGAAGAATGGAGAATGAGAATGAAGAATGGAGAATGAAGAATGAGAATGAAGAATGAGAATGAAGAATGGAGAATGAGAATGAAGAATGAGAATGGAGAATGAGAATGGAGAATGAAGAATGAAGAATGAGAATGGAGAATGAGAAATGAAGAATGGAGAATGAAGAAGGGAGAATGAAGAAGGAGAATGAAGAAGGAGAATGGAGAATGAGAATGGAGAATGAGAATGGAGAATGAGAATGGAGAATGAAGAAGGAGAATGAAGAATGGAGAATGAAGAAGGGAGAATGAAGAAGGAGAATGGAGAATGAGAATGGAGAATGAGAATGGAGAATGAGAATGGAGAATGAGAATGGAGAATGAGAATGGAGAATGAAGAATGAGAATGAAGAATGGAGAATGGAGAATGAAGAATGAGAATGGAGAATGAGAATGGAGAATGAGAATGAAGAATGAGAATGAAGAATGGAGAATGAAGAATGAGAATGGAGAATGAGAATGGAGAATGAAGAATGAAAATGGAGAATGGAGAATGAGAATGAGAATGAAGAATGAGAATGAAGAATGGAGAATGAAGAATGAGAATGAAGAATGGAGAATGAGAATGGAGAATGAGAATGGAGAATGAAGAATGAGAATGAAGAATGAAGAATGAGAATGGAGAATGAAGAATGAGAATGAAGAATGGAGAATGAGAATGAAGAATGGAGAATGAAGAATGAGAATGAAGAATGAGAATGAAGAATGGAGAATGAGAATGAAGAATGAGAATGGAGAATGAGAAATGAAGAATGGAGAATGAAGAATGGAGAATGAAGAATGAGAATGAAGAATGAGAATGAAGAATGGAGAATGAAGAATGAGAATGAAGAATGAGAATGAAGAATGGAGAATGAAGAATGGAGAATGAGAATGGAGAATGAGAATGGAGAATGAAGAATGAAGAATGAAGAATGAAGAATGAGAATGAAGAATGAGAATGAAGAATGGAGAATGAGAATGGAGAATGAGAATGGAGAATGAAGAATGAGAATGAAGAATGGAGAATGAAGAATGGAGAATGAAGAATGAAGAATGGAGAATGAGAATGGAGAATGAGAATGGAGAATGGAGAATGAAGAATGGAGAATGGAGAATGAAGAATGAAGAATGAAGAATGAGAATGGAGAATGAGAAATGAAGAATGAGAATGAAGAATGAAGAATGAGAATGAAGAATGAGAATGAAGAATGGAGAATGAGAATGAAGGATGAGAATGAAGAATGAAGGATGAGAATGAAGAATGAGAATGAAGAATGGAGAATGAGAATGAAGAATGAAGAATGAAGAATGAAGAATGAAGAATGAAGAATGAGAATGAAGAATGAAGAATGAAGAATGGAGAATTATGAATGAAAAATGTTATGGAAAATAAAATGATGAATGACATTGATGGCATACAAATATTAAAAAATGATTGAGTAGGATCATAACCATGCACATGTTAGCCACTGTGGAAGAATCCATACAATAATACTAGAATCAAAAATATTTACAGTAAAAAATTATGTTTTTGCAAATGAGAATTACATGCGCTCACAACATTATACTGGACATATTATCACCACAGGACTTTTAGATACTTACACTCTTTTCTCTAGCGATGGAACAAGAAACATGAGTGACTGGTACATAGGGTGGAATCGATATTTCCTCAAACCTTGGCCACGTCTCTCCTCTTTGCTTTTATCATGATCTTTCTTGAAACGATCACGCAGACTTTTCCATTTGACTTTTAACATTTTCACTACATGAACAACAAAAAACAAAAAACAGTATCAAAAAACAACAAAATAAAACAAAAAAACCCCTACACACACACTACACTACCACACACACTACACTACACTACACTACACTACCACACACACAGTACAGCCAGAGATATTACAGTAAAAAAACTCTTACATATGCGTGCTTTCCTACGCGTATCAAATGATTCATACTTCTCATAAAAGAACGTCGCCACACTTTCCCATGCTCGGTTCTTCTTGTAAACATTATGGTAATCATCTAATGCGACATCCCAAAGTTCTGGCCGCCGCTCCACCTGGTCAATGAGAGCAACAGGATCAATCTCCTCAGCCATGTTGTGCACTGTCCCAACAAACTCCAACTGCGCACTTCCTGGAACACCTCAAGGCATTATGGGCCACTTCCAGTCCTCCAAGACACTCCCCAAACGCTTGCCAAACGATAGCGTAGCATTGGCAAGCGTTCATAGGCGATTGCATCACCTCCAGCCAAGCGTTTGTAGGCAGTAGCCGCTCCCAGACGCGACATGCGGCGGTTTACAAACGCACGATGACCGCACAGCTCATCTACTGCAGACAAACGCTTACTGTTCAGAACAAAATAACACCCCCATTCGCTCCTATTATAAGGGAGGCAGATAGGCGTTCAGAACGCTTACAAACGCCTGGAATAAACGTTCGTGTGAAAGAGGCCTAACAGAGTCTGACCAGCAATACATTGTTTAGCCCAGCTTGAGTTGTAAAGTGGAAATAATTCTGTTAAAATGTTTACTTTTACTGGATCAGAAATTGTCTACATTGTGATCCATGTTTCTCTCACCCCTGGCAATAAACTGAAGCTTGTATGTTCAGGAGATAGCACTGTCATGCAGCCTCTTATCTCTCAGGTCCTGCCGCCCTTTTATCCTTCTGATTTTTCTCCGCCCTAGGCCGTGACCTTTGCGGCCTTTGCAGAAATCCGGCCCTGCATATTTTTACTGTTAGTATGATGTTCTTTTGCTGAAATGCTGTGTTACTTCTACGCCAGATGTAACGGGACACGCACCCTCCAAAAAGTTCAACTTTTGCCTCGTCGGTCCACAAGGTATTTTCCCAAAAGTCTTGGCAATCGAGATTTTTTTTAGCAAAATTGAGACAAGCCTTAATGTTCTTTTTGCTTAAAAGTGGTTTGCACCTTGGATATCTATCATGCAGGCTGTTTTTGCCCAGTCTCTTTCTTATGGTGGAGTCATGAACACTGACCTTAATTGAGGCAAGTGAGGCCTGCAGTTCTTTAGATGTTGTCCTCGGGTCTTTTGTGGCCTCTCGGATGAGTTTTCTCTGCGCTCTTGGGGTAATTTTGGTCGGCCGGCCACTCCTGGGAAGGTTCATCACTGTTCCATGTTTTTGCCATTTGTGGATAATGGCTCTCACTGTGGTTCGCTGGAGTCCCAAAGCTTTAGAAATGGCTTTATAACCTTTACCAGACTGATAGATCTCAATTACAGTACTTTTGTTCTCATTTGTTCCTGAATTTCTTTGGATCTTGGCATGATGTCTAGCTTTTGAGGTGCTTTTGGTCTACTTCTCTGTGTCAGATAGCTCCTATTTAAGGGATTTCTTGATTGAAACAGGTGTGGCAGTAATCAGGCCTGGGGGTGACTACAGAAATTGAACTTAGGTGTGATAAACCACAGTTAAGTTATTTTTAAACAAGGGGGGCAATTTCTTTTTCACACTGGGCCATGTAGATTTGGAGTTTTTTTTCTCACTAAATAATAAAAACCATCATTTAAAACTGCATTTTGTGTTCAATTATGTTATCTTTGACTAATAGTTAACGGTTTTTGATGGGCAGAAACATTTAAGTGTGACAAACATGCAAAAGAATAAGAAATCAGAAAGGGGGCAAATAGTTTTTCACACCACTGTATATTGCCGCCAGCTCACATTGCACATAATAAACTCATCACATGTATTACATATATTGATTGGGCCTATTAAGAACTTGGAGATTCAAACAGTTAGGGGCCTACTATGCACTTGCAGTCCATAACCAGAACTCTAATGTCCATAGACAAAACTGTGGTACCATCAGTAAAAAAAAGTATAAGCATGCTTTCAAAAAAATCACCACATAATGGATTTCGGATTCCGGATCTATAGCAGAGACTGCACCTTGAATTGTATGCACAGGTATCTTCACTGCAGCAATAATCTTAATAGTAGCCACCATCTAGTTAGGCCTCCTTATTTATAAAGCCATCTGTATGTTCTTCATAGTTCACAGCATATATAGTATAAAGTAATAATCGGCGTCATGCATATAAAAGATTGTTCTCAGTCCCATTCATAGGAATAATGTTTAGTAACAGAGCACTTGTCCACTTGTCCACTCGCAACAGGGACTTCTGCACGGATGAATGGCCACAGACAATGAGATTGAATTTATACTTATCAACTTGTTGCTGCGCTATCCCGTCTCCATAGTTGTTCACTGGGCCCAGACTGCTTTAGAAGATCAGCAATGTAGTTACCACGCTGGCATGGCGGCCTGGCGTGCGGATATAGTTGTGAATCGCGCTAATGCATTTCGCCCCGGAGCTTCGTCAGAACGTGTATCACGTAATTCCGCATAAGATCCGTATTTATAGCCAAAGAGCGTGACGTCTGAGGTATATCGCCATCTAGTGGTCAGTTAAGTTCACACATATGTTTTTCCCATAATAGGAATTTAGCACCATCTTGTGGGCATATTTCTTATTGCATCTCTGCTTAAAAAGAAATTTCCATTGATGTTATTTTGCACCATCTTCTGGCCATCTGTTTTATTACTAGTAAAATAACAAAATTCATTCCTAGATTGTATTAATAGGCCCATATATAAATATTGGTGTAAGTGGTAAGGCTATAAATAAGTATATCATTTTAGGTACTCTTATACCATATAGCCTATTAATATTGTCCATTAGTTAACTACCTGTGACCTGGATCCTGGCCCAACACAGTTCATGTTGAACTGCCCCGACCTGTTCGTACCGGCATTCCTCAAAATTGTTAACTGTTCCTTGCAATCAGGGATATTTCCTGCTTTACTGAAGGAAGCAATCATCAGGCCTCTCCTCAAAAAACCCTCCCTGGACCCAGATGCAATGACCAGCTACAGACCTGTCTCTAACCTCCCCTTTCTGTGCAAGCTAATTGAAAAAGCTGTATACCTCCAGCTAGAAGCCAGAATCCTACAAAATAACAGTTATGACCCATTCCAGTCTGGCTTCAGGAAACACCACAGCACTGAAACTGCCCTCATCCAAATATGCAACCACCTGCTCATGGCAAGAGACAGAGGAGAGTGCTCGATCCTCATACTGCTAGACCTTTCTGCAGCCTTTGACACAGTTGACCATGACATCCTTAATAAACAGGCTACAGGAATACTGCGGCATTGATGGCATAGTACTTCAGTGGTTCCAATCCTTCTTGAGTGGCAGAACCCACAAAGTGTCTATGGGGCCCTTCCTGTCCACCCCTGTAACACTTAAGTATGGGGTGCCCCAGGGCTCAATCCTCTCTCCCCTGCTTTTCACGATTTACATGCTACCGTTGGGAAAAGTAATCCAAAAACATGGTCTGACATACCACTGCTATGCAGACGACACCCAACTATATCTTTCCTTCAAGCCTGGTGTGACAGACCCAACTCTAACCATAAACGCCTGCTTACGTGAACTACAGCAATGGATGAATGACAACTGGCTGAAACTAAATGCAGACAAAACTGAAGTCCTTCTGATTGGAGGGCAGAGCATGATAACAAAACAACTTAACTTGCAGTCTTCACCACTGGGAATAGGAGGCACGGATCTACGCAGCTCTGATCATGTGCGTAGCCTGGGAGTTCTAATTGATGGGGATTTAAACTTCAGAACTCAAATCTCTGCTGTGGTGAAATCATCCTATTTTCACCTGAAGAACATTGCAAAAATCAAGCACCTCATACCCCCAGAAGATCTGCCAACCTTAGTCCACACCTTCATCACATCCCGACTGGACTACTGCAATGCTCTCTACACTGGCCTTCCAAAAAAGGTCTTGTACCGCCTACAGCTGATACAGAATACTGCTGCCAGACTGCTAACCAACCAACCCCGTCACTGCCACATAATGCCAGTCCTGCATTCCCTTCACTGGCTACCTATAGAATGGAGTGTCCTATTCAAGATCGGCCTACTGACATTTAAATCCCTGAATAATCTAGGCCCTGGATACATGAAAGATATGTTACAGCTGCGTAGCAATCCCCACATTCTCAGATCCACAGGTTCTAATAATCTAGTCATACCCAGAGTCCACTTGGAAACTTTTGGTCCCAGAGCCTTCTGTCATGCTGTCCCTACGTTTTGGAACTCCTTACCTCAACAGATCAGGACAGCCCCATCCCTGGACGTGTTTAAATCCAGACTGAAAACCCACCTGTTCAGTCTGGCATTTGCAGAAATATAACTTTTGTTGTGTGAATACTTCATCCTACTAATTACTGAATCTGAGAGAGCCTAAGCGCTTTGAGTTCTATGGGAGAAAAGCGCTATAGAAATGTTATTGTATTATTGTATTGTATTAGTTAGGCGAACTACCCCTATCTATCCGTCCCTCATGTATGTATCAATATCTATCAAATTCCGACTACAAATATCTTGATGTAGGGGACAATAAGGCTGGGGCACCTATCTTTTGACATATTGCAAGCAGGATTTAACCTGATTTAAAATGGCTATTTCAAGAATTTGAAGTATTCGCTTGTTGGGACCCCATTGTGCTTGAGGGGTATTATCGGTGACTGCCCGGCCGTTCGCCTGTCACTCCTTCTGGGAGAGCCGGGAGCCCCTGAACTCTATTTATAGAATATTTGTTATAATTTTAAAATGACGGACATAGATTACACTATGGCCTATATCCCTATGCTAAATATAGTACATGAGGTTGAAGAGGCTTTTAAAGAGTGTGCAAACCCCATAAAAAAAATCAGGGCAGCACTCCGATACAGGAAGATAATCAACCAGATACACTGTGTCAATTGTTTAAAAATTATGAAGATCTAGCACTTAAAATTCTGAGGCGAAAGTGGAACATAATTTCAATGAAAAAAATATATTAAGGTTAAAATTATCCCTCGAGGGCTACGTGAAAGGATTATACCTGCGGAACATCTTAGAAATGACCATTTTTTGCCTCAATGGCAAGAACACTGCATACGTAAATGATATATAAATATTGGTGTAATTGGTAAGGTTATAAATAATAAGTATATGTGCCTATTAATACAATCTAGGAATGAATTTTGGAATTTTACTAGTAATAAAACAGATGGCCACAAGATGGTGCAAAATAACATCAATGGAAATTCCTTTTTAAGCAGAGATGCAATAAGAAATATGCCCACAAGATGGTGCTAAATTCCTATTATGGAAAAAACATATGTGCGAACTTAACTGACCACTAGATGGCGATATACCTCAGACGTCACGCTCTTTGGCTATAAATACGGATCTTATGCGGAATTACGTGATACACGTTCTGACGAAGCTCCGGGGCGAAATGCATTAGCGCGATTCACAACTATATCCGCACGCCAGGCCGCCATGCCAGCGTGGTAACTACATTGCTGATCTTCTAAAGCAGTCTGGGCCCAGTGAACAACTATGGAGACGGATAGCGCAGCAACAAGTTGATAAGTATAAATTCAATCTCATTGTCTGTGGCCATTCATCCGTGCAGAAGTCCCTGTTGCGAGTGGACAAGTGGACAAGTGCTCTGTTACTAAACATTATTCCTATGAATGGGACTGAGAACAATCTTTTATATGCATGACGCAGATGATTACTTTATACTATATATGCTGTGAACTATGAAGAACATACAGATGGCTTTATAAATAAGGAGGCCTAACTAGATGGTGGCTACTATTAACATTATTGCTGCAGTGAAGATACCTGTGCATACAATTCAAGGTGCAGTCTCTGCTATAGATCCGGAATCCGAAATCCATTATGTGGTGATTTTTTTGAAAGCATGCTTATACTTTTTTTTTACTGATGGTACCACAGTTTTGTCTATGGACATTAGAGTTCTGGTTATGGACTGCAAGTGCATAGTAGGCCCCTAACTGTTTGAATCTCCAAGTTCTTAATAGGCCCAATCAATATATGTAATACATGTGATGAGTTTATTATGTGCAATGTGAGCTGGCGGCAATATATGTATGATCATATTGGTCCCTAAACTTTTTTTGCCTCTGTGAGAGTACTAATTGTTTACCTGGCCAATGCCCATTGGGCGGACTCAGGATACCTCACGGTGTTTACTGGAGGCTTCATGGAGTACCACTATGGTCTAATATATAAATGGCGGAGGTTTTTTATTTAGGATGGGATGGGTGATGTAGGTGCACTCCACGGTTGGCTTGGCACTCACTGATATATGCGGATACTAGCTTTAATAAATTTTCTCTTAATATCAAATAAAATATTTTATATTTTTGCAATATTCGTATAGTATTGTACTTTTTCTTACGATAATAGGGTATTTATACTATCCTGGAATTCTAGCCCCTCATGAAACATGACAGGTGGTCAGAAAAGTCATAGATGCTTCAAAATGGGAAAATTCACTTTTTGCACCATAGTTTGTAAACGCTATAACTTTTACCCAAACCAATCAATATAGGCTGAATGGTTTTTCTTTTATTAAAAGTTTGTCCACATTTTTCGTGCTGCATGTATACAGAAATGTTACTTTATTTGAAAAATGTCAGCACAGAAAGTTAAAAAAAAAAATCATTTTTTTGACAAAATTCATGTCTTTTTTGATGAATATAATAAAAGTAAAAATAGCAGCAGCAATCAAATAGCACAAAAAAGAAAGCTTTACTGACAAGAAAAGGAGCCAAAATTCATTTAGGTGGTAGGTTGTATGAGCGAGCAATAAACTGTGAAAGCTGCAGTGGTCTGAATGGAAAAAAAGGGTCTGGTCCTTAAGGGGGGTAAAGCCCACGGTCCTCAAGTGGTTAATCAATGCCAATTGCCTGGCAGCCCTGCTGAGCTATTTGGCTGCAGTAGTGTCTGAATCACACCAGCAACGAGCATGCGGCTAATCTTGTCAGATCTGACAATCATGTCAGACCCTGAATAAGCATGCAGCAGATCAGGTGTTTCTATGGCTAAAATTATTAGAGGCAGAGGATCAGCAGGACAGCCAGGCAACAGGCATTGCTTTAAAGTGAACTTTAAGCCAGGAAAAAAAAAAAAAAAAGTTTTACTCACCTGGGGCTTCTACCAGCCCCCTGCAGCAGTCCTGTGCCCTCGCAGTCACTCAGTAATCCTCTGGTCCCCCGCTGCCAGCTAGTTTCGTTTTTTGCCGACAGGCCCGTCAGGACTGGCCATGCGTAGCTTTTTCCGCATTCCCGACTGTAATCAGCGCTATGCTTATGCGTGCGTAATGCGGCAATGCGTATTTTTGTATGCGTTGCGGTCCACAATAGTGCTAATTACAGTCGGGAATGCGGAAAAAGCTACGCGTGGCCAGTCCTGACGGGCCTGTCGGCAAAAACAAAACTAGATGGCAGCGGGGGACCAGAGGATTAGTGAGTGGCAACGAGGGCACAGGACTGCTGCAGGGGGCTGGTAGAAGCCCCAGGTGAGTAAAACTCATTTTTTTTTTCTGGCTTAAGTGTCTCTTTAAGGATACCAGAGGATACCCAACATTCTGTGATTAAAAAAAAAAAATGCTGTGCAGGTGGGAGGGTGTCATAGTTCACTTGCCACTGTCTCAGCTTCAAGCTGTGTGGCTCCGTTCCCCCATTTCAACCTCCCGTTGCGGCTCCCAACCAGGAGGGTCCAGTATGGAAATACTGCACCATGCATGCAGAGTATTTCCTTTCTTCTGCCCTGTGAACGCACTCCATCTTTCCTAGTCGCGCCCACTCGCTCCCGTCCTGCAGGCATCTGCGCGTGTGCGTTCCACAGCCCTCTGCAGTAGGGAAGACGGAGGAGCGCATTCACAGGGCAGAAGTATTTCCATACTGGACGCTCTGGTCTGGAGCTGCAATGGGGGTTTGAAACAGGGGAATAGGGATGGTCGCTGGATTCTACGGAGTTGTAAATTCCACGATTCCGGACGGAATTTGGCGATTCCGGTTCCGATATGACGTAATGGAATTGCTATAGCTCTAAAACAGAATTCAGTGGAAAAAATTTAAATTCCGCGGAATTTTACGGAATTTACATTTCCCCACCTAACTAATTTCAACCGGATAACCTGTATCCTCCCTTGCTTCCTCCTACCAGAAGGAGGAGGGTCTCGTCTTCCAGGAAATTGCAGTATTTCAAAAGCCAGCTTACATACCTTGGCTGGGAATTGAACCCAGGTCTGAGTGCGCGGTAGGTAGCTCACTTCACCACTATACCACCACCAACACTACATGCTGAAGCCAGCCTAGCATGTACCATTATGATATATCCAAGAGAAAAATGAGCTTGCTTAAGGATTTGTAGCATGTCAAAAGCCAACTCACATTGGCTGGGAATAGAACCCAGGCCTACCGCTCTGTAGGCTGCTGTCCTAACCATTATACCACCAACACAACACACTACAATGCTACATGCTGAAGCCAGCCTAGTATGTACCATTGTGATATACCCAAGAGAAAAATGAGCTCTCTCTCTCGGACTTGATGCCATTGAACTGAATTTTCAGCTTAAAACCATCAACGGATACCAGCAGAATTTCACAGGCAATTTTGGAATTCCGCCAGATTGAAAAAGCAATTCCGTTCCGACGAGCGCGAGAGAGATTAATCTACCTGGCTATCTGGGGTTCTCTTCGGACAACTGTTGAACACAAAACAGCAAGGTCATGCCTGGGTGGGCTTGAACCACCAACCTTGCAGTTAACAGCCAAACACGCTAACCAATTGTGCCACAAAGACTTTGTACCACAAAGACTGTGCGTGCAGTTGCTGTTGAATGATTTTATGGGGATGTATGTGTGTCTTTTGGAGGGAGGAAGTAAGTATGCTGCAAGAAGTTTCAGCATGTAGTGTTGGTTAGGATAGCAGCCTACAGAGCGGTAGGCATGGGTTCTATTCCCGGCCAATGTGAGTTGGCTTTTGACAGGCTACAAATCCTTAAGCAAGCTCATTTTTCTCTTGGATATATCATAATGGTACATGCTAGGCTGGCTTCAGCATGTAGTGTTGGTGGTATAGTGGTGAAGTGAGCTACCTACCACGCACTCAGACCTGGGTTCAAATCTCAGACAAGGTATGTAAGCTGGCTTTTGAAATACTGCAATTCCCTGGAAGACGAACACGAGGAGGGAGGAAGGAGGAAGAAAAGGACTAAGGGAACAGTCAATGAGGTCTAAGGGCTACCATATAGGATACACAAGGTTACTTTTGCAATTATTTTAATTTTTCCGGTGGAATCCGGAATTCCACGGAATTTCGTAAAAATCAGGCGGAATTCTCATAGCGACGAAATTTAACGCTGACGGAATCCGCGATTTCTGGCGGAACAGAATTTCCTCTTTCTGATCATCCCTACAGGGGACCGGAGCCACGCAGCTTGAAACAGAGGGAGCGGTAAGTAAAGTATGACACCCTCCCACCTACACAACATTTTTTTTAATAATAGAACATTGGGCTCTGGTATCCTTTAAAAGAAAATATGGCAGCCTCCATATCACTCACCTCGTGTTCACTTTAAGGTACCCATACATTACTTGAGTTTCCATCAAATCAACTACAGTGTGGTTGATGGAAAGTCAATCTACTAGGGCCCCACACACTACAAGCAAGATTTTATAGGATTCTCCTTCACTAATCGAGCTGAACCATGTTGTGCCCCCGTGCTCCAACACCAAAAATCCAATCTGTGTCTATCGAAATCTTGTGAACGTTACCGATTCCATTGCAGTCCACCAATATTTTCCATCCTGCCCAATTGAGTTGGAGTTGATTTAACAACACATCAGTCAAATTCCATCAATCAAGCAGAATGGAAAAATAATCAATTCTCCTCTGATTTAATAAAATGATTGAATGGTCAATCAAGCAGGAACATTGAGTCGTGTATGAGCAACTTAACACATCACCAGAAACCACACAATTACTGTCTACATCAGTTATAAATGAGGAGGTTACCACTTATTGGCTAACTTAAAGAGACTCCGTAACAAAAAATGCATCCTGTTTTTTTATCATCCCACAAGTTCCAAAAGCTATTCTAATGTGTTCTGGCTTACTGCAGCACTTTCTACTATCACAGTCTCGGTAATAAATCAATGTATCTTTCCCCTGTCAGACTTGTCGGCCTGTGTCTGGAAGGCTGCCAAGTTCTTCAGTGTTGTGGTTCTGCTATGAACTCCCCCTTCCAGGCCCCTCTATGCACACTGCCTGTGTATTATTTAGATTAGGGCAGCTTCTCTCTTCTCTTTTACAAGCTGGATAAATAGTCCTCTGAGCTGGCTGGGCTTTCACATACTGAGGAATTACAAACACAGGCAGAGCTGTTTACTGGAAGAATCAGCCTGACACTTCAGTGCATGAGAGATGCAGGGGGAAAGAAACACACAAATTATCTCTTGAGATTCAAAAGGAATGCTGTATACAGCCTGCTTGTGTATGGATGTATTTTCTATGTGTGGACATACTGTACATCAACCTACTTCCTGTTTTGGTGGCCATTTTGTTTATAAACAAACTTTTTAAAACTGTTAACCACTTTTAATGCGGCGAGGAGCGGCAAAATTGCGACAGAGGGTAATAGGAGATGTCCCCTAACGCACTGGTATGTTTACTTTTGTGCGATTTTAACAATACAGATTCTCTTTAAAAAGAAAAACTAACTCTGTTCCTGTAATAATTCTGAAGAAGGCTGATCAGCCAATATCTTACTAGGTTTCTTCTAAGTTAGTCAACACAGTGCTGCCCATAATTATTCATACCCCTGTCAAATTATAACCAAGTTACTTCTACTCAACCAGCAAGTAATTTTTGATGGGAAATGATATACCGGTAGGTATCTCCCAAAAGAAAAGATGATGTACAAGAGGCATTATTGTGTGTGTGTGGGGGGGGGGGGGCGGGGGGGGGGGACAAAACAAAACATTTCTCAGCTTTTATTTACATTGGAGCAAAAAAAAAAAAAAAAAAAAAAAGTGTCCAGTCCAAAATTATTCATACCCTTAAACTGTCACAGTCTGTGGGCAAATCCAAAGTTCTATACCATTCCAGAGAGCCCAAGCTCTTCTAAAGCTCTGATTAATTGGGAACAGCTGTTTTAATCAACTAAACAGGTGATAAACAGCAGCTCTCTGAAGTTAATTTGTGGACAGTCATGGTTTATGCTACATACACACTTGAAAGATAAAGATAGACCAATTTTACCCCCTTCCATGTAGTATGAGAGCCATACTCTACACAGTCTATTCTATGGAGCTGCACTCCCCATCAGATAAAAATCTTTGCAAGATGCTGCACACACAGATGCTGTAGACATTCAAAAGATCGTTATCTGAAAAAGATCTGTTCCTGCAAAACATCCACTCCTGCAAAATGCATTCATAGTCTATGAGATCTGCAGATCCTCATACACACCTTGTTTAACAGACATTCATCTGCAGATCAGATCCACCAGGATGGATTTTCACATCTGCAGATGATTGTCAGATATGCAGATGAAGGCCTCTTGCACACTGCACGCGATTCCGATTTAGATTCCGCTTTTTAATCAGTTTTTACATCCGATTCAGATTCTGATTTGCAGTTTGCTCCTTGCACACTGCAAATCGGAATCTGAATCGGATGTAAAAACTGATTAAAAAGCGGAATCTAAATCGGAATCGCGTGCAGTGTGCAAGAGGCCGAAGTCTGTTAAACAAGGTGTGTATAAGGATCTGCAGATATCATAGACTATGAATGCATTTTGCAGGAACAGATCTTTTGCAGATAATGATCTTTTGAATGTGTACAGCATTTTGGTACACATCTTGCAAAGATTATCTGATGGGGACTTCAGCACAATAGAATAGACTGTGTAGGTATGGCTCTCATACTACATGGAAGGGGGTAAAATTGGTCTGTTATCTTTCATTTAGCTTTCAAGTTAAGACTAAGGAACTCAGTGAGGACCTGCAGCTACAAGGCCATTTCTAAATAGAGATGGCCCGAACCTCCGATTTTCGGTTTGCGAACCGCGAATGCAAACTTCTGCAAAAGTTTGGTTTGCGCAAAATTTAGCGAACTGCAATAGACTTCAATGGGGAGGTGAACTTTGAAAAGTAGAAACACTTATGCTGGCCACAAAAGTGATGGAAAAGATTTTTCAAGGGGGTCTAACACCTTAGTTTTTGCATGGATGAGTGGGATAGACGCCAAAAGTCCAGGGGAAAAAAAATATCTGGATTTGCCTCAAAGCAGCATTTTTTTTTTTTAAAGATTCTTTTATTTTAGAATTTTTGACATAGTAAAACAACGACAAGAAACAGACATCTATCAAATACAATGAACAGGAATCCAATTAACCAACACAGTGGTTTGCAGATAAATTGCATATCAAGCATCATATAAAAAGAACAAAACGGTATAGATTTATAAATTGTTTCTTCCCCGGGATATATCCGTAGGATTATTTACTGGATGCTAACCGTTGCGGCCTCTTATTAACTGGAAATGGGGGATGTGCTTAATAGTATTTTAATGGGGTAGCGTATTCTAAAGTATAAATGTTGTTGCGTGCGAAATCACAACCCGGCAACGCTAACATCTCACATGTATATATGTACGTTCTCTCAGATACTTTCTGATTAGGATTGCTGGGCGTTCCTGGGCCCTTAGGGAACATACACCAGGACACCCCATAACTGATGCTTACTAGTATAGGAGAACTCATGTGACCTTCTGGTAGACATCCCCAACTGTGCTTGTAGCTTAAGTGGGATCTATGCAATTCCAATATAGATATACCGTTATGGTATTGGACTAGCGGTTTAGACATATAACATAAACCTAACAAGAACATAAGGCAAAACGACTAAGATAGTGAAAGAAGATCAAGGAAAAATGAAATGGGGATAAGGCATCGGACCGCGCCCAGGAGGGGCCGAGGAGACCACCGCAGAAGTAATAAGTTTAAAGGGATCCCTTCTCACCAGGGGGCTTGTCTCAGGGCCGTCAAGAATCATATTTTGAACATACCTCACTTTCCAGCATGTGTGCTAGATACCAGACTTTAGAGATTCATAACGTGGGGTTTCTTTGAACTCGAACCACCCGAACCATGTTTTCCAGAACTGTTCGTGCCTACCCTGCATAGTCGCTGTGAGATCCTCCATTAGGCAAACCCAATTAACCTCCCGAAGCCAATCTTTGATCTGAGGGGGAGTGGTAGATTTCCAATTCCTAGCGACCAGGGCCCTGGCCGCATTGACCAGGTGTCTGGTGAGAGTTTTTTTTATATTTTTTGATAGACCACGAATTATGGTGCAGCAAGAAGAAGGCCGAGGAGTCAGGGGGTGAGAAGTCAGTGAGTTCATGCATAATATTCCTAACATCTGCCCAGAACTGAGATATTTTATTGCAGGACCAGAAGATGTGTAATAGCGTTCCCTGTTCCATTCCGCACCTCCAACACAAATTAGATGTGTTAGGAAACATGGAATGAAGCCTGGAGGGGGTCAGGTACCATCTTGTGAAGATTTTATACCCAGCTTCCTGGTTTCTCGATGAGATAGATGACTTATGTGAGAATATTAAGATCTTATTCCACTGTTTTTCACTAAAATTAAGCCCCAGATCTTGCTCCCATCTGGACCTAAGGCACTCTGCAGGAGAGTCTGAGTCATTCAATAGTGAGTACATTAGGGAAATGTTACCTTTTAATTGTCCCTCCCCCTGACAGGTTTGCTCAAATGTAGTGAGGGTTCTATCAAAGCTGGCCCTAGGTCCCTGGGATATCAGGAAGTGTTTGAACTGGATCCAGCTCCAGCCATCCAGCTGTGTAGTTTGCAGGGTTTGTTGTAATGCATGAAGCTGAACCCAGTCCCCACCGGTCAAAAGGTGAAGAGCCCGCAACCGGAGATTTCCTCTCCAATTAGGATAGCTTCTAGAGTGGAGTCCTGGAGGGAAGGCTGGGTTCCCTAGGATGGGAAGGAGTGGCGTGGGCCATGGGGATATAAGTGGTAAATGTCTATATCTTGCAAACAGTTTGATAGTGTGGTTCACCAGGGCTGTGGCTGGGATTTTCAGCTGGGGGCTTTGGGTTGTCCATGGGGTATCAGTCAGATAACCAGACAGTAATTCATCCTCCATAGACACCCAGCGTTTACAATTGGCATGTCTATGCTCAGCAACCTCACGCAACTCGGGATTGACGCACCCCTTTGCAGGTGGGTGGGGGACTTTCTCTCAAACAGAACACAACGGGTTAAGCTCGGGGACTGCTCCTCCAGCGAGAGAACTACCAACACAGGGGCACCACAGGGGTGTGTTCTGTCCCCCCTCTTGTTTTCCCTCTACACCAACAACTGCATCTCAAATGCTGACTCCGTTAAGGTCATCAAATTTGCGGACGACACAACCATTATCGGCCTCATTAGCAGGAAGGAGGAGCAGGCCTACCGCAGCGAGATCGAGAGGATCTGCAACTGGTGCAAAGACAACAACCTCGTCCTCAATGCGGCCAAAACTGTCGAACTGATAGTGGACTACAGGAAACTCCCCCCTGCCCTCGCACCAGTCTGCATTGGCGAGACCGAAGTCACCAGGGTACCGTGCGTTCGGTTTCTAGGCACCACCATATCCAGGGACCTCAGATGGGGGCAAAATACCACCAAAACACAGAAGAGTGCCCAGCAGAGACTATTTTTCCTGCGCCAGCTGAAGAAATTTGGCATCCCACGGGAGCTGCTCTCCAGTTTTTACTCTGCCACAATTGAGTCCATCCTGTGCTCCTCCATTATTGTCTGGTATGCGGGGGCAACAGCTAGCGACAAGTATAAACTACAAAGAGTAATTAGTGCTGCAGAAAAGATCATCGGCACGCCCCTGCCCCCCCTTGACCTCATCCACACCGCCAGACTGAGGAAAAGAGCCTGCAAGATCGCACAAGATCGCTCCCACCCGGGCAGCCGCTTCTTTGAGCCACTCCCACTAGGCCGCCGGTTCAGAACAATCCGCACCAGAACCACAAGGCGCAGGAACACCTTCTTTCCTCAAGCTGTTCTCCTACTGAACACTTGCCCATCTGGGCCCCTATAGTCCTGATCACGGACTAACCAACCCTTTACCAGGACTAATGTACTCTTCTCAGTGCCTGGCATGCATGCTGTAACATGTATATGTTCCCACTTTCTAATCTCACCAATGCATGTATGTCTGCCCTGTCTCTTAAAAACTAGCGAATGACTCAAATGTTTTAAATGTTTTTAATGCTTTAAATGTATCACGCTCTCCTGCCTTTGCCATGTGTACCACAACCAATTCCGGGTACGCCTACAGCGTACTCGGCGAATAAACTGATTCTGATTCTGATTCTGATTCTGATTCTGAATCAACACTGCAGCTGCATAATATAGTTTAGGGTTAGGAATAGCCATGCCCCCCAGTTCTTTAGGTGCTGTTTGGAGTTGATATTTTAGCCTGGGCTTGCGGCCGTTCCAAATGTATCCAGAGAAGATTTGAGTGACTGATTTAAGGTATGCGGCAGATAAGGGAATTGGGAGAGTTTGGAAAAGATATAGCAGACGGGGCATAATCGTCATTTTGATGATGCTTGTCCTACCAAACCATGAAAAGTGGGGCTTATCCCACTTTTTAAGATCCATTTTAATTTTCTCCAGGAGAGGGGCATAATTATGGGCAATTAAGTCGCTTGGATTTGGAGTGATGTTAACCCCTAAATATTTCAGGGAGCGGTCATGCCATTTAAATGGGAAGTTACTCTGTATCAAAGCTTTGAGAGGACTCGGGATGAGGATCCCCATAGCTTCACTTTTCTCGTAATTAATAGATAAATTGGACAAGGCTCCATACTTGCGGAATTCCGCCATTAGGTTTGGGAGGGTGATATGAGGGTTAGTTAGATAGAAAAGCATGTCATCCGCATATGCTGCGACTTTATGCATAGACTTTGGAAAGTTCACCCCCTGAATGTCAGGGTTGTTACGCACCGAGCACAGAAAAGGCTCCAGGGAAAGGGCAAAGATTAGGGGCGACAGTGGGCACCCCTGTCTTGTGCCATTTCGTATATTGAATGTATCTGAGAGGACCCCATTAGCTTTAACCCGACCATTAGGGCGGGAGTAAAGAGCCAGAATGCGTCTACACATTTTCCCCCCCAGGCCAACGTGACGAAGGGTGCCCTCGATGAAGTCCCAGTCCACCCTATCAAAAGCCTTTTCGGCGTCTGTGGAGAGTAAAAGAGTGGGGGTGGACTGGGACCTCACCCAATGAATAACATCAAGCGTTCGGATTGTATTATCCCGAGCCTCTCGGCCCAGGATGAATCCTGCCTGGTCGTAGTGAACCACACTGGGCATCAGAGGTGCTAGTCTGTTTGCAAGCAGTTTCGCATATAGTTTCAGGTCGATATTTAATAGTGAGATGGGGCGGTAGCTCTGGGCTTGTGCCGGGTCCTTCCCATCCTTAGGCAACACTGTTATATGAGACTCTAACATAATAGGAGAGAGCCAACCCTTTTCAGGAGGGAGTTCAGTAATTGCATTAAAGGTTCTGAGTAGGTGAGGTTCCAAGAGGGTTTGAAATTTTTTATAAAATTCCGATGAAAAACCATCAGGCCCAGGGGCCTTTCCAGATGGGATTTGAGCAAGGGCCACTCGTAGCTCATCCTCAGAGAAGAGTTCCTCCAGTGCTTCAGTCTCCTCCTGAAGTAGAGTAGGCATTTTAGAATCTTTCAGATATGCAGCTATATTAGTTCTCTTGTTTGCTAAAGATGTTCCTATCATGGATGAGGGTAGGTTATATAAATTAGCATAGTAGTCCCTAAAGACTTTTGCGATGCTTTCATATTTGTGATGAAGTTTGGAGGATTTATCCTTGATGCAAGGAATATAATTACTGGTTTGCTGAACTCTAAGGGCTCTCGCCAACATAGCTCCACACTTATTCCCGTAAACGTAAAAATTGCGGTGGCATCTTTCGGCTGCTAATTTGGCTTTATGAAATAGAAGAGATTTAAGGCCTTCTCGTTCTTTGGCGAGGGCCGCAAGCGTGAGTTGCGACATGTCTCCCTTGTGTTTATTTTCCAGATCGCGTATACGTTTTAGCGCGTCTTGAATAGCCTGTTCTTTCACTTTTTTCTGTCTAGCCCCCTCCCTAATCAACAGGCCTCTAGTGAAGCATTTGAAGGTTTCCCAAATGACCAAGGGGGACATGTCATCCTTTACATTTATATCAAAAAACTCCTCCATTTCTGAGCGAAGCTTTTGCACTATCTGCCCGTCTCGCAACAGGGAATTGTTTATGCGCCATGAGGCTAGGCCTCTTCTGATTTCTCCCAAGGACAGCTCGGTCCAGACAGAGGCATGGTCCGAGAGCGTCATATTACCTATTCCAGGAGAAGTGGAAACAGAGAGTAAATTGTGCGAGACAAACAGATAGTCAATTCTGGAGTATGTGTTGTGCGGGTATGAAAAGAAGGTAAAGTCCTTCACTGTGGGGTTGTGCAACCTCCAAACATCCACCAGTTGCATATCGGCCAGTAGGTTTTTACATTTGCGTAATGATTTCTTTGAGACTGGAAATTTCTGTGAGGACGAGTCTACGAGCGGATCAAGAGCCAGATTTAAATCACCTCCAAGAATTATGCTACCCTCCGAAAAGGTTGCTAATTTAGTCAAGAGGCCCTGGAGAAATGTAGTCTGCTGCGTATTTGGCGCATAGAAAGAGCCCAGTGTAACCTTCTGGTTAAAGACTGTGCCTTTTATCAGATTAAAGCGACCTTGTGGGTCATGGTATTCATCTATGAGTGTAAACGGAGTATCTTTGGAGATCAATATAGCAGTGCCTTTTGTTTTAGTGTCCTGCGGACAGCTATAGTATGCTAGCTGATAATATCTATTAAATAATTTGGGGGGCTTCGGGCCCTTAAAGTGTGTCTCCTGCAGGCACACCACGTTGGCTCTTTCCCTGCAACATAATCCCAACACAGAAGACCTCTTCTCCGGTACATTCAGACCCCTGGCGTTCAGGGAAAGGATCTTAAGTGATTGTTTGAATGGTAAACAATAAAGTGCAGTTGCTCCCCGGACCCCCCGCCACAGACCGACGCCCCATTACAAACATAGGTAAAGAAAGAGAAAGACAAGAAAACGAACAGTTACATGGATTTGTGGAATACCACACACGAATAAGTGTCATAGTCACCTGTAGACCCTGAAAGGGTCTAAACACTCCTGGAACTTTCAGTAACCCCGAGAATACAAGGATTCTCGGACACGTATTGGCTTATAGCCTTGGGGTAAGAGAGACCACACTATAGAGTTGCGTGCGCTCTCCACTCCCAATCACTCGTGTGTAAGCATATATAGGCATATACAAACATATATATACAACCTAATCCCCATATGCGATTACCCTACCATTGAGTGTAACCTCCTCTTCCAGAGTTATAATTGTGAAAAGTCATATCTGGGAAACACCCCCCCCCCCCCCCCCCCACCCATCGATCCATTATGGCTCCTTCCACCCCTCTTTCACTGGCCGGATGGAGAAGAGCGGTAGTAAGCAATGGTGCCCCGTTTTAGAAGATATATGTCTGCAGGGGACCCCACCTCCCCCACTTTACTCCCCGAGCTGAGTGCTATCTCCGAGGCCCCCCAAGCCAGCCCCCCCCCCCCCCATTTTACCAAAAAAGGAGTTCACATATGATAGCTTTTCTGCAAAGTATACCTAATTGGTGTCAAATGCTATAGTTAATGGGGGCTGCGTTTGCATGCATAACTTTATAAAGTTTATAAGTTCAATTCGATAGAGGGGAAGGCCGGGAGGGAGGCCCGGAGCACCTTCATCGCATCGGGGGGGATTTCAGGAAGGGTCCACCATCAACCCCTCGTGCTTCAAGGTATGCTAGGTAGACAAGGGCAGGCATTCCGGTCACAGAGGCTTCTGTGTCTGAGTCCGCCATTGAGTCAAGGAGTAGACATTGGAGCATTCGGTTGTGCATAGGGCGGGAAGAAATAGTTATTGTGCGCCAGCCAGCCAATTTAATGGTCTAAAAGTGAGAAGGTGTCAGTGTATTATGGGGGTGCGGGATTATGTAAGTGGGTAGGGAACAAGGTAGCATGGGAAGACAGTACTCACAGCCCTTATTGTCTGGACCTCCGGTTCTTCTGCGGGCGATATACCGCAATGGCATCCGGGTCCCACTCCGGGAGAGAGACCGAGGGCAGAGAGAGCTCCTGCAGCACGCCAGGAAGATCACTCAGATGGCGCAAGATGGCGGTTTGTCCATCCTTCTGGATAATCAATTGAAAGGGAAAGCCCCAGCGGTAGGAAGCCCCAGCCCTCTGTACAACCTGTATGAGAGGGCGAAGCGCCCAGCGCTGAGCAAGGGTAGATGGCGCTAAATCTTGGAATAGAGAGATATGGCTACCTTGCCAGGTCAAAGAGTCCCGCGCACGTGCAGCTGCCATGATCCCCTCTTTGTAAAGTTATGCAGACGGCAAATAATGTCTCTCGGTGGGTCTTTTTCCAATGGCATAGCCCGCAAGGCTCTGTGGGCCCGGTCAAACTTCAATTTGCTATCTGCTGGGCGATTCAGCAATTCATTAAAGATGCTGCGTAGAGTGGGAAGGATGTCTTCCGCCTTAACGGTTTCGGAGAGGCCTCGGATCCTGATGTTATTCCGTCGTCCTCTATTTTGCACGTCTTCCAATTGTGTGCGCAGGGATTGAGTGTACGTTTTCTGCTTCTCGCCAGCCTCTTTAAGGAGAGCTACCTCGGCCTTCAGTGAGGCTATGTTGGATTCCGTGGTGGTCACGCGGTCAGCTAGGCCCGAGAGGTCCGTACGGATCACTGCAATTTCCGCTCTGGTGGAGGAGACAATTTGTGCTGTCTGCTCATCGAGGTCTTGTTTAGTCGGTAGGCTACGTAGATACCTCCAGATATCCTCCAGGTTGCATAAGGCGGCAGGACCCGCTTTCATTGATGTGGACGTTGAGTCCTGCGGGGTGGAAGCTCCAGTCTCCGCCATTTTGGGGGTCTCCTCCGTCCTCTTCAGAGCTTGAAAGTACCTAGTGACAGGTCTTTGCGAGGTGGATTGTGAGCACCGGTCGGTAGCTGAGTGTTTCCCAGATCTCCTCATACCATTTGGGGTAAGGTTCGGGTAGAAGAAGTGCCGCTAAATCTGGCTTTAATACACACGAGGTCGGGAGCTCAGCGACTGCACGTCCTTACTCCTCCATAGCTGGCTCCGCCCCCTCAAAGCAGCATTTTAAGGGCAGAAATAACATTGAATGCTAAATTGCAGGCCTAAAGTGCTTTAAAACATCTTGCATGTGCATACATCAGTCAGGAAGTGTAATTCGAGTACTGCTTCACACTGACACACCAAACTCGCTGTGTAACGCACCGCAAACAGCTGTAGTGACGGCCGTGCTGGACTGGTGCGCACCATGGCGAGAGTGCAGGCGATAGCGGTTTTCAAGCCCATATGGTCGCTGGGCTGTGGAAGCTCACTGATAGAACAACAGTGACTCTCCAGCTGATCAAATTTGGTCTGTCCACAATGAAGCAATGACCTTATCTTTGGTGTGCCACATCCCCCCCAAGACACTCCTATCGCCGTTGGTCATTGCTTCATTGTTATACGCAAGCCCCTTCACCGTGGCAAGGTAATGATCACTAAGGGGAATTGGCACATGTACATGCCTTTTGTTTTGTTGTTGCTGCTGCAGTGCAGACAGAAAAAATTAGGAAGGCATGTACACGCACAAGAAAATATTGTAGTATAGCGGCCGCTGCTAGCAGCAGCCTTAAAAATTCAGGAATCCGCCTTGAGTCCTGGACACTGTTGGTGGTGGCAGGGAAGGCAGTCAAGCAGCCTGCAAGCAGAGATGCTGTGTGGGGAGCGACTTAGTCTTGGGGCAGGCAGTCACACGGAGTGCAGGCAGAGATGCTGTGTGCGGGGACTGACTTAGTCTTTGGGTGTGCAGTAGCCCTCCGGGATCCATTCCTCATTCATTTTGATAAAGGTGAGGTACTGAACACTTTTGTGACTTAGGCGACTTCTCTTCTCAGTGACAATGCCTCCAGCTGCGCTGAAGGTCCTTTCTGACAGGACGCTTGAGGCAGGGCAAGACAGAAGTTGGATGGCAAATTGTGAAAACTCTGGCCACAGGTCAAGCCTGTGCACCCAGTAGTCCAAGGGTTCATCGCTGCTCACAGGGTCTACATCCACACTTAAGGCCAGGTCAGCTACCTGCCGGTCGAGGCATTGGTGGAGGGTGCATCCGGAAGGGCTAAGGCGAGGCGTTGGACTAAAGAATGTCCGCATGTCCGACATCACCATGAGATTGCTGGAGCGTCCTGTCCTTGCCTGCGTGAACCTGGGAGAAGGATTGGCAGTGGTACCTTTATTGCGTTATGCTGTGACATCACCCTTATACGCATTGTAAAGCATAGTTGCCAGCTTGTTCTGCAAGTGCTGCATCCTTTCTGCCTTCTGGTGATTTGGAAACGTCTCTGCCACTTTGTGTCTATACCGAGGGTCTAGTAGCGTGGCCACCCAGTACAGCTCATTCCCCTTAGTTTTTTTTATACGGGGGTCCCTCAACAGCATGAAAGATGCCATCTGCACAAAGTTGGACCTAGACGTACTGTCCATCTCCTCTTGCTCTTCCTCAGCAACGTCAGGTAAGTCCTCCTCCTCCCTCCAGCCATGAACAATACCACGGGAATGTCGAGCAGCACAAGCCCCCTGTGACGCCTGCTGCAGTTCTTCTGCCGCCGCCTCCTCCTCCTCCTAACAAACACCTTCCTCATCAGAATCCTCTTCCCCACACGACTCTTCCTCCTCCTCCCCCTCTGTGCTGCCGCAGGTGTTGAGGAAACATCTGATTCTGATGTAAATTGCTCCCACAACTGTTCTTGCCATAACTGTTCCTCTTCACACTCCTCCACAGCTTGATCCACCACTCTACGCATGGCACGCTCCAGGAAGTAAGTGTACGGGATCAAGTCGCTGATGGTGCCTTCACTGCGACTCACCAGGTTGGTCACCTCCTCAAACGGCCGCATGAGCCTGCATGCATTTTGCATCAGTGTCCAGTTGTTGGGCCAGAACATCCCCATCTCCCCAGAAGAGGTACTCAGTGGCGTAGCTAATGAGCTCTGGGCCCCGATGCAAGTTTTCCAATGGGGCCCCACCAAGCACTCTATACATAACAATTGATTAGAGTTGGGCCGAACGGTTCGCCTGCGAACGGTTCCATGCGAACTTCAGTGGTTCGCGTTCGCGTCCCGCAGGCGAACCTTTGCGGAAGTTCGGATCGCCCCATAATGCACATGGAGGGTCAACTTTGACCCTCTACATCACAGTCAGCAGGCCCAGTGTAGCCAATTAGGCTACACTAGCCCCTGGAGCCCCACCCCCCCCTTATATAAGGCAGGCAGCGGCGGCCATTACGGTCACTCGTGTGC
The DNA here is from genome assembly GCF_040937935.1 of Hyperolius riggenbachi. NCBI lineage: Eukaryota > Metazoa > Chordata > Amphibia > Anura > Hyperoliidae > Hyperolius > Hyperolius riggenbachi. Next base: position 488,131,040 of record NC_090648.1, read on the forward strand.
TGCCTGCGTTAGTGAGAGTAGGGCGAGCTGCTGCAGACTGTCTCTCAGGGAAAGATTAGTTAGGCTTAACTTGTTCCTGTCTGGCTGCATACCTGTTCTGTGAACCCACCACTGCATACCTGTGCTGTGAACCCACCACTGCATACCTGTGCTGTGAACCCACCACTGCATACCTGTGCTGTGAACCCACCACTGCATACCTGTGCTGTGAACCCACCACTGCATACCTGTTCAGTGAACCTGCCACTGCATACCTGTTCAGTGAACCTGCCACTGCATACCTGTTCAGTGAACCTGCCACTGCATACCTGTTCAGTGAACCTGCCACTGCATACCTGTTCAGTGAACCCGCCACTGCATACCTGTTCATTGAACCCACCACTGCATACCTGTGCTGTGAACCCACCACTGCATACCTGTTCTGTGAACCCACCACTGCATACCTGTTCAGTGAACCCGCCACTGCATACCTGTTAAGTGAACCCGCCACTGCATACCTGTTCAGTGAACCCGCCACTGCATACCTGTTCAGTGAACCCGCCACTGCATACCTGTGCTGTGAACCCGCCACTGCATACCTGTGCTGTGAACCCGCCACTGCATACCTGTTCAGTGAACCCGCCACTGCATACCTGTTCTGTTCAGTGGACCCGCCACTGTATACCTGTTCAGTGAACCCGCCACTGCATACCTGTTCTGTTCAGTGGACCCGCCACTGTATACCTGTTCAGTGAACCCGCCACTGCATACCTGTTCTGTTCAGTGGACCCGCCACTGTATACCTGTTCAGTGAACCCGCCACTGTATACCTGTTCTGTTCAGTGGACCCGCCACTGTATACCTGTTCAGTGAACCCGCCACTGCATACCTGTTGTGTTCAGTGAACCTGCCACTGCATACCTGTTCTGTGAAGCCGCCACTGTATACCTGTTCTGTTTAGTGAACCCGCCACTGTATACCTGTTCTGTTTAGTGAACCCGCCACTGCATACCCGTTCTGTTCAGTGAACCCGCCACTGCATACCTGTTCTGTGAACCCGCCACTGTATACCTGTTCTGTTTAGTGAACCCGCCACTGCATACCTGTTCTGTTCAGTGGACCCGCCACTGTATACCTGTTCAGTGAACCCGCCACTGCATACCTGTTGTGTTCAGTGAACCTGCCACTGCATACCTGTTCTGTGAACCCGCCACTGTATACCTGTGCTGTGAACCCACCACTGCATACCTGTGCTGTGAACCCACCACTGCATACCTGTGCTGTGAACCCACCACTGCATACCTGTTCAGTGAACCCACCACTGCATACCTGTTCAGTGAACCCGCCACTGCATACCTGTTCTGTTCAGTGGACCCGCCACTGTATACCTGTTCAGTGAACCCGCCACTGCATACCTGTTCTGTTCAGTGGACCCGCCACTGTATACCTGTTCAGTGAACCCGCCACTGCATACCTGTTCTGTTCAGTGGACCCGCCACTGTATACCTGTTTAGTGAACCCGCCACTGTATACCTGTTCTGTTCAGTGGACCCGCCACTGTATACCTGTTCAGTGAACCCGCCACTGCATACCTGTTGTGTTCAGTGAACCTGCCACTGCATACCTGTTCTGTGAAGCCGCCACTGTATACCTGTTCTGTTTAGTGAACCCGCCACTGTATACCTGTTCTGTTTAGTGAACCCGCCACTGCATACCCGTTCTGTTCAGTGGACCCGCCACTGTATACCTGTTCAGTGAACCCGCCACTGCATACCTGTTGTGTTCAGTGAACCTGCCACTGCATACCTGTTCTGTGAACCCGCCACTGTATACCTGTTCTGTTTAGTGAACCCGCCACTGCATACCTGTTCTGTTCAGTGGACCCGCCACTGTATACCTGTTCAGTGAACCCGCCACTGCATACCTGTTCAGTGAACCTGCCACTGCATACCTGTTCTGTGAACCCGCCACTGTATACCTGTTCTGTTTAGTGAACCCGCCACTGCATACCTGTTCTGTTCAGTGGACCCGCCACTGTATACCTGTTCAGTGAACCCGCCACTGTATACCTGTTCTGTTTAGTGAACCCGCCACTGCATACCTGTTCTGTTCAGTGGACCCGCCACTGTATACCTGTTCAGTGAACCCGCCACTGCATACCTGTTCTGTGAACCCGCCACTGTATACCTGTTCTGTTTAGTGAACCCGCCACTGTATACCTGTTCTGTTTAGTGAACCCGCCACTGCATACCTGTTCTGTTTAGTGAACCCGCCACTGCATACCTGTTCTGTTCAGTGGACCCGCCACTGTATACCTGTTCAGTGAACCCGCCACTGTATACCTGTTCAGTGAACCCGCCACTGTATACCTGTTCTGTTTAGTGAACCCGCCACTGCATACCTGTTCTGTTCAGTGGACCCGCCACTGTATACCTGTTCAGTGAACCCGCCACTGCATACCTGTTCTGTGAACCCGCCACTGTATACCTGTTCTGTGAACCCGCCACTGTATACCTGTTCTGTTTAGTGAACCCGCCACTGTATACCTGTTCTGTTTAGTGAACCCGCCACTGTATACCTGTTCTGTTTAGTGAACCCGCCACTGCATACCTGTTCTGTTTAGTGAACCCGCCACTGCATACCTGTTCTGTTCAGTGGACCCGCCACTGTATACCTGTTCAGTGAACCCGCCACTGCATACCTGTTCTGTGAACCCGCCACTGTATACCTGTTCTGTTTAGTGAACCCGCCACTGTATACCTTTTCTGTTTAGTGAACCCGCCACTGCATACCTGTTCTGTTCAGTGGACCCGCCACTGTATACCTGTTCAGTGAACCCGCCACTGCATACCTGTTCAGTGAACCCGCCACTGCATACCTGTTCAGTGAACCCGCCACTGCATACCTGTTCAGTGAACCCGCCACTGTATACCTGTTCAGTGAACCCGCCACTGCATACCTGTTGTGTTCAGTGAACCTGCCACTGCATACCTGTTCTGTGAACCCACCACTGTATACCTGTTCTGTTTAGTGAACCCACCGCATCAGTGCGCATACCTGTGCAGTTAAGTGAACCCACCTACCTACGTGAGTGCACGCAGTGTGATATACCACTCCGTGCATACCCGATATGGACAAAACAGGTAGAGGAAGAGGTAGTGCCAGAGCCAGAGGAAGGCCACCCGGCAGGTCTGCGCGAGGTCGTGTAAATGTAATTTCGTGTGGACCTGGCCCACAGTACAGTGCTCGGAAGAAGGCACGTCCCATCACCTCCCAAGATTGTCAGGACGTGGTTGAGTATTTAGCGACACAGAACACCTCATCTTGCTCAGCCACCAGCGCTACTACTAGCACCACTTCCGCTGCATTTGACACTTCGCAAGAATTATTTAGTGTTGAAATCACTGATGCACAGCCATTGTTGTTACAGCCAGATGAATTTTCACCAGCTAATATGTCTGAGTTACGCGGCAACACTATGGATGTAACGTGTCAGGAGGATGAAGGACCTACTGATGGTGCAAGTTTGGATTTGTCTGAGGCAAGCGAAGCTGGGCAGGATGACTACGATGATGACGGTAATAGGGATCCTCTGTATGTTCCCAATAGAGGAGATGAAGAGGGGGACAGTTCAGAGGGGGAGTCAGAGAGTAGTAGGAGGAGAGAAGTTGCTGAAAGAAGCTGGGGCAGCTCTTCGTCAGAAACAGCTGGTGGCAGAGTCCGGCACCATGTATCGCCACCTATGTACAGCCAGCCAACTTGCCCTTCAGCATTAGCTGCTGAGGTCCCCATAGTGCCCACATCCCAGGGTGGCTCAGCGGTGTGGAAATTTTTTAATGTGTGTGCCTCAGATCGGACCAAAGCCATCTGTTCGCTCTGCCAACAAAAATTGAGCCGTGGAAAGGCCAACACTCACGTAGGGACAAGTGCCTTACGAAGGCACCTGGAGAAAAGGCACAAACAGCAATGGGATGGCCACCTGAGCAAAAGCAGCAGCAGCACACAAAAGCAAAGCCACCCTCCTTCTCCTCTTCCTCCTCCATCAGGTGCATTATCTGCTTCTGCCACTTTCTCCCTTCCACCTTCACAGGCACCCTCCTCCACTCCGCCTCTGCCCTTGAGCGGTTCCTGCTCCTCTGCCCACAGCAGCAGTCAGGTGTCCGTGAAGGAAATGTTTGAGCGGAAGAAGCCAATTTCGGCCAGTCACCCCCTTGCCCGGCGTCTGACAGCTGGCGTGGCGGAACTGTTAGCTCGGCAGCTGTTACCATACCGGCTGGTGGACTCTGAGGCCTTCCGTAAATTTGTGGCCATCGGAACACCGCAGTGGAAGATGCCAGGCCGCACTTATTTTTCGAGAAAGGCCATATCCCAACTGCACCGTGAAGTTGAGAGGCAAGTGGTGTCATCTCTTGCGAAGAGCGTTGGGTCAAGGGTACACCTGACCACGGATGCCTGGTCTGCCAAGCACGGGCAGGGCCGCTACATTACCTACACAGCCCATTGGGTGAACGATGGCAAGCAGGGCGCAGCGGACCAAATTGTGACACCTCCACGGCTTGCAGGCAGGCCTCCTGCCACCTCCTCTCCTCCTGCTACATGCTCTTCGCTGTCCTCCTCCTCCTTGGCTGAGTGGCAGTTCTCCTCTCCAGCTACACAGCCCCAGCTCCGCAGGGCCTATGCTGCATTCCAGGTACGACGCTGTCACGCCATCTTAGACATGTCTTGTCTCAAAGCGGAGAGTCACACTGGAGCAGCTCTCCTGGCTGCTCTTAAGAAACAGGTGGATGAGTGGCTGACCCCGCACCACCTGGAGATAGGCAACGTGGTGTGCGACAACGGCAGCAATCTGCTTGCCGCTTTGCATATGGGGAAGCTGACACACATACCCTGCATGGCACATGTCATGAATCTAGTGGTTCAAAGATTTGTGGCAAAGTACCCTGGCTTAGCGAATGTCCTGAAGCAGGCCAGGAAGTTCTGTGGGCATTTGAGGCGGTCTTACACAGCCATGGCACGATTTGCAGAAATTCAGCGCAAAAACAACATGCCGGTGAGACGCCTCATTTGCGGTAGCCCGACTCGCTGGAACTCGACCCTGCTCATGTTCTCCCGCCTGCTAGAACAGAAGAAAGCCGTGACCCACTACCTCTACAACTACAGTAGAATGAAACAGTCTGGGAAGATGGGGATGTTCTGGCCCGACAACTGGACACTGATGGAAAATGCATGCAGGCTCATGCGGCCGTTTGAGGAGGTGACCAACCTGGTGAGCCGCAGTGAGGGCACCATCAGCGACTTAATTCCCTACGCTTACTTCTTGGAGCGTGCTGTGCGTAGAGTGGCGGATGAAGCTGTGAATGAGCGTGACCAGGAACCGTTACGGCAGGAACAGGCATGGGACCAATTTTCATCAGACCCAGCTGTTTCCTCAACACCTGCGGCAGCACAGAGGGGGGAGGAGGAGGAAGAAGAGAAGTCGTGTGCAGAAGACGAGTCAGACTCAGAGGATGATGAGCAAGGTGTTTCTTTGGGGGGAGGAGGAGGAGGAGGAGGAGGGGACAGCGGCAGGAGAACAACCTCAGCAGGCATCGCAAGGGGCTTGTGCTGCTCAACCTTCCCGTGGTATTGTTCGCGGCTGGGGGGAGGAGGTTGACTTACCTGACGTCACTGAGGAAGAGCAAGAGGAGATGGAGGGTACTGGATCCGACTTTGTGCAGATGTCGTCTTTTATGCTGTCCTGCCTGTTGAGGGACCCCCGTATAAAAAACCTCAAGGGGAATGAGCTGTACTGGGTGGCCACACTACTAGACCCTCGGTACAGGCACAAAGTGACGGACCTGTTACCAACTCACCGGAAGGTGGAAAGGATGCAGCACATGCAGAACCAGCTGTCAACTATGCTTTACAATGCCTTTAAGGGTGATGTGACGGCACAACGCCAGCAAGGTACCACTGCCACTAATCCTCCTCCCGTGTCCACGCAGTCAAAGACAGGACGCTCCAGCGATCTCATGGTGATGTCGGACATGCGGACGTTCTTTAGTCCAACGCCTCGCCGTAGCCCTTCCGGATCCACCCTCCACCAACGCCTGGAACGACAGGTAGCCGACTACCTGGCCTTAAGTGTGGATGTAGACACTGCTGTGAACAGCGATGAGGAACCCTTGAACTACTGGGTGCGCAGGCTTGACCTGTGGCCAGAACTGTCCCAATTTGCCATCCAACTTCTCTCCTGCCCTGCCGCAAGCGTCCTGTCAGAAAGGACCTTCAGCGCAGCTGGAGGCATTGTCACAGAGAAGAGAAGTCGCCTAAGTCACAAAAGTGTTAAGTACCTCACCTTTATCAAAATGAATGAGGCATGGATCCCGGAGGGCTGCTGCCCGCCCCAAGACTAAGTCAGTCCCCGCACACACAGCATCTCTGCCTGCACGCCGTGTGACTGGCTGCCTGGCCTGCCCCAAGAAGACTAAGTCGCTCCCAGTCCCTCCACACAGCATGTCTGCCTGCAGGCCGCTTGACTACCTTCTCCGCCACCACCAACAGGGTCCGGGACTCCAGGCGGATTGCTGAATTTTTTAGGCCGCTGCTAGCAGCGGCCGCTGTAATAATTTTTCGGGTGCGTGTACATGACTGCCTAATTTTTCTGGCTGCACTGCGGGCAGCTGCAACAACAAAAGAAAAGGCATGTACATGCGCCCATTCCCCTTCGTGATCATTACCTTGCCGTGGTGAAGGGGCTTGCGTATCACAATGAAGCAATGACCGGCGCCTAGATGAGTGTCTCGGGAGGCACACCCACGATAATAAGGTCGTTGCCTCATTGTGGTCAGACCAAATTTGATCAGCTGGACAGTCACTGTTCTGTCATTCAGCTACATCAGCCAGGCGACCATATGGGCTGTAAAGCCACCAAAACCTGCACTCTCGCCATGGTGCGCACCAGTCCAGCATGGCCGTCACTACACAAACAGCTGTTTGCGCTGCGTTACATGGTGAGTTTGGTGTGTCAGTGTGAAGCAGTACCTTAATTACACTACCTGATTGATGTATACACATGCAAGATGTTTGAAAGCACTTTAGGCCTGTCATTTAGCATTCAATGTGATTTCTGCCCTTAAAACGCTGCTTTGCGTCAAATCCAGATTTTTCCCGGGGACTTTTGGCATGTATCCCACTCCGCCATGCCCCCCTCCAGGTGTTAGACCCTTTGAAACATCTTCTCCATCACTTTTGTGGCCAGCATAATTATTTTTTTTTTTTCAAAGTTCGCATCCCCATTGAAGTCTATTGCGGTTCGCGAACTTTAACGCGAACCGAACCTTCCGCGGAAGTTCGCGAACCAGGTTCGCGAACCTAAAATCGGAGGTTCGGCCCAACTCTACAATTGATACGGCACACCAAAACCTGCCAATGGCAACTACAGTGTCAGAGGTGCAAGAAGGGGATGTGGAACAGTTTGTTAATGATTACCACTATTCAAAGTATCTATAGAAGTGATTATTATGAGCACAGGACCAATAGAGAGGTAATACTGTAGTTGTGGGGGGGCCCTTCAGGGCCCCTCTGGCCCAAGGGCCCCGATGCGGTCGCTACCTCTGCACCCCCTATTGCTACGCCCCTGGAGGTACTGGTTGACGGCTTTATCCTGCTCTTGCAGGCAAGAGAACATAAGGAGGGTTGAATTCCAGCGAGTCGTTCTATCGCAAATCAAGAGCCTCACCGGCAACTTGTTTCTCCGCTGAATATCGGCAAAGTGTGCCATGGCCATGTAAGACTGCCTGAAATGCCCACACAACTTCCTGGCCTGCTTCAGGACATCCTCTAAGCCTAGGTACTTTGACACAAATCTTTAAATGAGTAGATTAAGCACATGTGCCATGCAGGGTACATGTGTCAGCTTTCCTAAATTCAAAGCGGAAATGAGATTGCTGCCATTGTCACACACCACGTTGCCGATTTCCAGCTGGTGCGGGCTCAGCCAGTGATCCACCTGTTTGCTAAGAGCAGCCAGGAGAGCTGCTCCAGTGTGACTCTCTGCTTTGAGGCAAGACATGTCTAAGATGGCATGACACAGTCATACCTGATATGCAGCATAGGCCCTGGGGAGTTTGGGTTGGGTAGCTGGAGAGGAGATCACAGCACCAGCAGAGTTGAACTGCCATTCTGCCAAGTAGGAGGATGATGATGACAGCGAAGAGGATGTAGCAGGAGGAGAGGAGGTGGTAGGAGGCCTGTCTGCAAGCCGTGGAGGTGTCACAAGTTGTTTCGCTGCACAGCCAGCAGTCACCAGGTTGACCCAATGGGCTTTGTAAGTAATGTACATGCCCTGACCTTGCTTGGCAGACCAGGCATCCATGAAGAAGGGAGAAAGGAAAAATCGAGAGCCCCCAATAGTGTATTATTGTTGATTTAATTGTCGTATAAATTAGATAGTAAATTATACTCACAAGTATGGGTTGCCGGGTCAGGCAACCACTTGTATCACAGACGGGGAAATTAGACCTGTCCCCGCTCAGGCTAAGAGTCGCTCTCTGCGTAGAAAAGGAAAGGGTGTCCACACCCGTCCACCAGGTGGATATCACATAATGAGAAAAAAAAAACAGAGGCGCCAATAGAATAAAAATTATACTCCAATTAAAAACAATTAAAATGTGGGTGGCAGTGGTGGACTTGCCTACCCCCAACGAAAAAAAGGGGGGGGGGGGACCACTTGTATGGTTAATAATATAAATTTAATCAATTTAGTACTCCAAAACAACAATTAGTTTGCAACGCGTTTCACGGGACACAAGCCCGCTTCCTCAGGCAAAGCACATACAAACAGGAGCAACTGGAATAAAAAAAAACATAAAAAGAAACCCATGTGACATAAAAATAAAATAAAAATACAAAATAAACGACAAATATTCCTCATTATAGAACCAATAATAAAGATCAGCACATCAGATTAGCATATAAAAATATATAAAAACGAATCAAGTCAACTTGGCTTGTCAGTAGCTAATAGACCATAAAATTAGTCTGCCTTGAGAACATATGATTGGTAGAAATCAAACACAGTCATATTTGTCATTTAGCATTTTCTAAAAAATCATAATAAAAAGCACATTTACAAGGTCCTTTCAGAAACAACTGATTAGGGTGATGGGACCAGGGATTGGGATGGGGAAGGGGCGGGGGTGCGGGCTTCAGAAGTGTAAGGATAAAGGTAAAGACAGGGGATAGGGGGAGGAAGGAAGGGGGCGGAAGAGGCAAGGGGACCCTATTCAGGACCCCTATTAACCAGCATAACCCTATAATAACCTGGATGTAGATATATCCATCTCTATATATATACACATAAATATACTCATTGACATAGGAAGCAAGATGGAAATGCCTTTACATGTCATGCTATGCTGTAATCCACCTACCCATGCGCTTAGCTATAAGACGTGTGCCCCATGTTATCTTTAATAGATGTAATATAGATATGGTATGTTAATTATTGGGTACATGAATTAGATAGATAATACAGAAATCTCTTACCTCAGTAGTAGTCCGTACTGGCGTGGCGCCTCTGTTGCGGATGGACGCCACGCCAGCTACTATATACTTTCCCCAATACGATCAAACGGCAGGTGTGGGTGGGCGGGGTTCGCCGTACGTGAAGAATGACGCTATCCGCCGCCAGCCTATTGGTTTCTGGCTTCAGGTGGAAGTGCATCATCTGAGGGCATAGGGCCTGCGCCGCCATGTTTATTATGGTCTAGATTCCGCTGTTAAGCGGAGAGGAGGGTATTGTTGAGACTGGATCTTGAACCATCCATCTCTTAGTAAATTGTGGACTAGGAGGTAAAAGCGCATGTGATGGAAATAACCATATTAATGGGGAAGATTTGTGATGAACATGGGTAATGTAAATAATTAATAAAATTAATTAATGGGTAAACAATGGATGAACATGTACTTTAAGGAGCCTATATGTGCATGGGGTATTATCACCCCCTCTAGTGGTGTAATTCTATATTGCTACTCTAGAGGATAAATACAGGGCAACAGATGTTAAAGGGATACTGTAGGGGGGGGGGGGTCGGGGGAAAATGAGTTGAACTTACCTGGGGCTTCTAATGGTCCCCCGCAGACATCCTGTGTTGGCGCAGCCACTCACCGATGCTCCGGCCCCGCCTCCAGTTCACTTCTAGAATTTCTGACTTTAAAGTCAGAAAACCACTGAGTCTGCGTTGCCGTGTTCTCGATCCCGCTGATGTCACCAAGAGCGCACAGCGCAGGCCCAGTATGGTCTGTGTCTGCGCAGTACACTCCTGGTGACATCAGCGGGAGTGAGGACATGGAAACGCAGGCGCAGTGGTTTTCTGACTTTAAAGTCAGAAATTCCAGAAGTGAATTGGAGGCGGGGCCGGAGCATCGGTGAGTGGCTGCGCCAACACAGGATGTCTGCGGGGGACCATTAGAAGCCCCGGGTAAGTTCAACTCATTTTCCCCCGACCCCCCTACAGTATCCCTTTAAATCAATATTTAAAACAATTATAATCAGATGCTACATATAATAATTGTAATATTTAAATCAGTTGAGGGTTAAAATTGATATTCAATATTCAATAAAGAATATTTGTAATAATAATATAATGAGAAGATAAGATCGTGAATTGGAAAAAACAGATAATAAAACAAAGATATAAAAAGAGAGCGGCAACTAACAGATATAGATGAGGTGTGTGTATATACACACAGATAGTTATTATGGTAGAATGATAGGACCCTCTGCAGTGGGTTTATGAGATCGAATTATCCTCTGATGTCTGTTTCAGGATGGATAGTGGTGCAATAAATTAAAATCTGTGATATATGTATCCATATATTATATAACCAGAATTTGTGGCTGGGAATGATGGGACAGATAACCAATTCTACTAAAAGGTTTTTTCTAATTGTTCATTTAGTCCCAATGGTAGCAAGGTTTTCAGGGTTTGGATCCAGAACATCTCTCTGTTTTTGAGTGTTTGGATCGCATTGGTTGTTATGGGATTGATATGTTCTAATGCTATAAAGGAGACTTCAGTGACATTTCTGTTGTGGACTAGGTCAAAATGTCTCGACAAACTGTGTGTGGCCAGCCCCTTAAGGATGTTCCGTCTGTGTTGTCCAATTCTGTCCCGTAGTTGCTGGCTTGTGTGTCCTACGTATTGGGTCTTGCAGGGACATGTAGCCACATAGATTACCAATCTTGAATCACAGTCTTTTTTTCTCATTACAGGCATCCATGGTCAGGTGGACCCTTGACCCACCGCTGTGTGCCAGAGATGACAGCACTTGCCTCTCAACTTCACGGTACAGTTTGAGTATCGCTTTTTTAGAGTAATAATTGCGGCCTGGTATCTTCCACTGCAGTGTCCCAATGGCCACAAATTTACGGAAGGCCTCAGAGTCCACCAGCTGGTAGGGTAACAGCTGGCGAGCTAACAGTTCCGCCAAGCCAGCTGTCAGATGGCGGGCAAGGGGGTGACTGGCAGAAATTGGCTTCTTCTGCTCAAAGATTTCCTTCACAGACACCTGGCTGCTGTGGGCAGAGGAGCAGGAACCGCTCAAGGTCAGAGGCAGAGTGGAGGAGGGGGGCTGTGAAGGTGCAAGGGAGAAAGCGGCTGAAGATGCTGCACCTGAAGGAGGAAGGGTAGGAGGAGGGTGGCTTTTCTTTTGTGTGCTGCTTTTGCTCAGGTGCTCTTCCCATTGCAGTTTGTGCCTTTTCTGCATGTGCCTTTGTAAGGCAGTTGTCCCTACGTGGGTGTTGGCCTTTCCACGGCTCAATTTTTGGAGGTAGAGAGAACAGATGGCATTGCTCTGATCTGAGGCAGACACATAAAACATTTCCAAACCGCTGAGCCCCCCACTGGGGTAATGGCACTATGGTGGCATCAGCAGCTGACGTTGAAGGGCATGTTGGCTGGCTGTCCATAGGTGGCGATACATGGCGCTGGACACTGCCACCAGCTGTTTGATGATGAGCATCTTTCAGTAACTAGTCTCCTCCTACTCCTCTCTGACTCCCCCTCTGAACTGTCCCCTTGGTCATCTTGGCCTCAATTCACTAAGATCATGGTTGAGATAATAAGGCAAGAGAAAACGTACCACCACACAGTGAGAGAGTTCTTATCTCGTCATTCCTTATGTTACCTCCTCTATAGTTATTTTCACACAAGGTTAACAGCCAGTCTTGAACGTTAGAATTCTGGAGTTATTTTAAGGATTGAAGAGTTAACTTAAAGAGAGAAGAGGTATCTTTAGGTTTGCCTGAGGTAAAATGTTTCCTGAATAATACATGCCTCGTCACCATGGTAATAACTATAGAAATATTAAAGACATGAAACAAGCTTATTGAATTGAGGCCCTTGTCTCTTAGGATCCCACGTGGCATCCGTATCATCGTTATCACAATCATCCTGCCCAGCTTAGCTTGCCTCAGACACCTCATAAACTGCACCAACAGCAGGTACTTCATCCTCCTCCTCCTACCTTACGTCCATAGTGTCGCCTAACTCAGACATATGAGGTGGTGTAACTTGCTTAGCGCCTTCATCTTGTTGTAACAATAATGGCTGTGCATCAGTGATTTCCCCACCAAATAAATCCTGCGAAGTGTCAAATGCAGCGGATGTGGTGCTTGTAGTAGCGCTGGTGGTTGCGGAAGATAAGGTGTTCTATGTTAAATAAATAAATAAAATAAATAGTCAACCACATCCTGACTAGAGATGGCCCGAACGGTTCGCCGGCGAACTTCAGTGGTTCGCGTTTGCAGCAAACCACAATTTTTTTTCCAAAAAGTTTGTGTTCGCATTTTTTCCCATTAGACTTTAATGCCTGCCGAATTTAGCGGTTAATAGCAAAGTCCCCTTACATAGTAAACACACCACATTTGCAGGGTATGTAGAGGAGTGCAGTGACTACAAGAGTAAACTTTTTTTTTCAAAAAGACCTTCTAGTTTGAGAAAATCGATTTAAAAAAAATTCGATTATTTTTATGTGCCGAGTGTGGGAAATCTGAAAAATAATTACGGGGGGTCCCCCCTACAGAGCCTCTGTAACCCGTTGTCCCCATGCAGGCTGGGATAGCCAGAATGCAGAGCCCCGGCCACGTGGGGCTTTGCACCCTGAGCTATACCAGCCCGCGTGGTCCATGGTATGGGGGGGGCTCCAGGGGAGAGGGGTGGCCAAGCCTTCCCCTCTGCCCCCGAGCCCTTGTCCAATCCATGTACAAGGGACTCTTCCCCACCTCCGGTGCACCAGGAGGTGGGGGCGACGACTCCCTGGGGGGGGGGGGGGGTTCATGGTGGCATCTGGGAGTCCCCTTTAAGAAAGGGAACCCAGATGCCCTCCCAAGAGAAATGAGTATAGGGGTACAGAGTACCCCTTACCCATTTCCACAAAGGGTTAAAGGAAAAAGGCACAACCACGAAAAAAATCATTTAATGCTCTTAATCAAGAAATACTTAACTGTACCTTTAAAAAAAAAAATTCCCATGCTAATATCCTCGGTAAATGATCCCAAGAATACAGTATCCTCTTATCTTGCAATCTTCAAATAAGTTGATTGAAGATATCCGCCGCCCCCACATAGCAGGGAATGCATCCTTTAGGACGCATAGCTGCCGGCTCCCACTGTCTCTCCCCACCTGCCTTCACCTGTCACCCTCACCTAGGCTGGCACCGGCTGCCAACCTAGGTGAGGGTGACAGGTGAAGGTAGGTGGGGAGAGACAGTGGGAGCCGGCAGCTATGCGTCCTGCACAGGACGCATTCTAAGCTATACTAACGGTTCATGAATGATCCAGTTCCTTTTAATGAATCAGCTCTTTTTTCTTTGAAACTTTAAAATCAATTTTCTCAAAAAGTATAAAGGTTTTTTTTTTTTTTTTTTTTTTTTTTTAATGTTCCTCTTGTTCCCACTGTTCTTAACACTCCCAGCAATTTTGGTGTTTCTAGCTTTTAAAGGAGCTTTGCCATTAACCGCTAAATTCAGCGGCGTTTAATTTCCCCACGGTCAGAAGTAGAATTTTAAAATAGATTTTCTCAAAAACTATAAGGTCTTTTTGAAATTTCTCTTTTCCCTCTTGTAGTCACTGAAAAAAAACCTCAGGTGTTAGATCATGTGAAACATCTTTTCCATCACTTTTCTGGCCAGCATTAATTTTCTAGTTTCTAGTTTTCAAAGTTCGCCTCGCCATTAAAGTCTATTGCGGTTCGCAAAAGTTTGTGCAAACCGAATTTTTGCAGAAGTTCGCGAACTGAAAATTGGAGGTCCGGGCCATCTCTAGTCCTGACACTCTTGGGAGTTGATAGGACGTACCTTCTTCTGAGTACTGTACTTTGGTCCAGGGCCGCACGAAATCACATCAGCACGACCTCGCACAAAGCTGCCGGGTGGCCATCCTCTGGGTTTTCCTCTACCTTTTCTGTCCATATCGGGGGGGATGAAGTGAAAGGTATGCACTGACTTGACTAATACATTGTGCAGTCACACAGGTGCAGTTAACAGGTATGCACAGAGTGGTATATCCCACTGCGCGAACTCACATAGGTAGGTGCACTCAACACAACAGGTAGGTATATGCAGTGATGGGTATTACAAATGTGCACCTGTCTCACACACACGTACAATGAACAGGTACAGTGACTGGTGGTATTAAATATCACACTGTGTGCGCTCACTTAGGTAGGTGGGTGCACTGTGAACAACAGGTAGGTATATGCAGTGATGGGTATTATAATGTGTACCTGTCACACACAGACAGGTACTAGACAGGCACAGTGACACTGCTTGCGCTCACGTAGATAGGTGGGTGCACTGAAGTGAACAGGTAGGTATATGCAGTGATGGGTATTATAATGTGCACCTGGCACAGTAGTAATTATACCACTAAAGGGCCAAAGGCCAGCTGCGACTGACTGACAGGGCTGTATATAATGCAAGTGGGCCACAAAAAAAAAGATCACAAGAACAAGCGTGGCTCTCAAAAGAGCTGTTGAGAGGTGCTTTTTTAGCAATAAGAATCAGCAAGGAGTAAGCTAACAAGCCTACAAGAGCCCAAGTAAGCTTTCCCTATAGGTCTCTGCACAGCAGCTCTCCCTTCTCTAATTACTGCAGGTACACGAGTGAGTGAAAAGCCTGACGCTGCCTGTCTTTTATAAGGGGGTGGGGCTCCAGGACGGAGTGTAGCCTGATTGGCTACAATGTG
The DNA here is from genome assembly GCF_040937935.1 of Hyperolius riggenbachi. Taxonomy (NCBI): domain Eukaryota; kingdom Metazoa; phylum Chordata; class Amphibia; order Anura; family Hyperoliidae; genus Hyperolius; species Hyperolius riggenbachi. Next base: position 488,146,248 of record NC_090648.1, read on the forward strand.
CCTGCTGACTGTGATGTAGAGGGTCAAAGTTGACCCAAATGATGCACTATGGGGGCAAATCAAACTTCCGGATAAGTTTGCGGTTCTCCCCGATCGCGAATCACGGAAGTTAGCCGGGAACCGTTCGGGCCATCTCTATTTATAAAGTTCCAGTGGCTACAATGCAAAGTATTATTAAAAAGATGTCCCACACTGTAGAAAATCTCAGAGGACATGGTCGAAAGCCAAAAGTGACACCTGTGCTGTCCAGGAGGACAGTGAGAGGTGAAAAACAATCCAAGGATCACCACCAAAGCCATCCTGGTGAATCTGGGCACTTCTGGTGGCAATGTCTCAAGGCAGACAATCCAACAGACACTGCACACTGCTGGGTTCCACAGATGCAGACCAAGGAGGACACCACTTCTCCAGATAAGGCACACAAAAGCTCACTTGGGCTTTGCAAATGCTCATCTGGACAAAGAAGACTTCTGGTCTTCTGTGTTATGGTCAGACGAAACAAAAATTCAAATGTTTAGTCACAATGATGCCTCCTTCATTTGGCGTAACAAAAGAGAATCCTTCAACCCTAAGAACACCGTACCCACTGTCAAACATGGTAGTGGGAACCTAATGCTTTGGGGGTGTTTTTTCAGCCAATGGACCAGGGAACCTAATCATGTAAATGGCACCATGAAAAAAAACAAAAACCAAAACAAACAATACATGAGAATTCTCAACGACAGCATCAGGCAGTCTGCATAGAAACTTGGCTTTGGGCACCAGTGGATATTTCAGCATGGCAATGACCCAAAACACACAACAAAAGTGGTGAAGAGATGGTTAGCAGACAACAGCATTAACGTTTTGAAGTGGCCCAGCCACAGTCTTGACATGAATCTAAATGAGAATCTGTGGAGGGAGCTAAAGATCAGGGTGATGGCAAGAAGACCCTCCAACTTGAATGATTTGGAGCTTATTGCTAAAGATGAATGGGCAAATATACCTGTGGAGACATGCAAAAAGCGGGTCTGCAATTATAGGAAGTGTTTGATCGCTATAATAGCCAATGGAGGTTTTTCTATTGATTATTGAGATGGATATGAATAATTTTGGACTGGACACTTTTTGCTCAAATGAAAATAAAAGCTGAGATTCTACTCCCCCCCCCCCACACACACACACAATAATGCCTCTTGTACATAGTCTTATCCTTTGGGAGACATATTCCGTCAGAAGAATTACTTGCTGGTTGAATAAAAGTAACTAAGTCAAAATTTGTCAGGGATATGAATAATTATGGGCAGCACTGTAAATAGCATCATCCTGATTCAAATCTTCTTGCTTTTACTGACGGCTGACATGGTACAATACTCTACAGTCTATATATCAGTGTCACCGGCCTTCAGAGAGCTTTCCCAGGCCGTGGTTTGTCTGACTTACCTTTGAAATGATAAAGAGGAATTTGAAGGCCAGGTGGAAGATCAGGTGAGGAGGATTTATCCTCTATAATTTCCAGCAGTAACTCCAACATCCACCCTGCAAGACAAAACAGGACTACTATCACTGCACTGAGCCAGGAGAGAGACTCCTAGTGGTAAAACATGAGTAATGCACCTATCAGCACACTGCTATGCAGGGCTTCGGACAAGCAAAATTCCCAACTCAGATTTCTTTATCCACAGCACTTCCACCCTCCTCCAATTACACATACAGGAAATGAATGATAAATATACATTTCTTACCATACAAGGTGGGTCATCCCTGCCAGTGTGAATACTCCAGATAATATACATCCCTCACAAATGAAAGGCTATAGATGTGTCAGTGGTTAATAAGATGCAAATAAAACTGAGTTTATGCAGAATTATGCAAATATGCAATTTAAGTGAACTAACCAGAATGTTGCATAATTCTACATCTATGAATTACTTGCATCTTATTGGCTATTCAGTAACCTTATAACAAAGGACAGAGTTTGTATGTTCACCCGTGTCTATATGCGTTTCCTCCGGGAACTCCAGTTTCCTCCCACATCCCAAAAACATACAGACTATGATACATACACTACACAATATAGACATGGGGCTATGGTAGGCATTCAATTGTGAGCCCCTCTGAGGGACAGTTAAGTAGGAATTGTAGTGAAAATAATAAAATTGCTTATTGTGAGTTTCTTAAACCTGTCCTTGTGACTCCCCAGCAGTGCATGGTTTGCAGGCAACCTCACTTATGCAAAGGTGTGGTAATTAGTGTCTCAGCTACATAAAATCCACCAAGCTGAGATAGATTATTTAGTCAGTGTTTGCCCATTGTAAAATCTTTCCTCTCCCTGGTTAACGTTCTGAAACGTATCACTGGTGCTGACGTGTTTAGTTCTGCCAGGTGATCTATGCGGAATGTTCATTACTGAGAGTTCTATGCACAGAGCGAAATACTGCTTGCTTGACAGCTGGAAAAAGCAGTTATTTATATTAGTAGAAGAAAGTGACCGGCACTGCTTTATCTGGACTGCTTAGGATGAGGCCCTTTGAGGGTCTGATGCTCAGGGTATGCTGCCCTTGATGTGCTCAGGAAATGAAAAAACAAACATTCAATCTTCTCACCATAGAAACAAATTTCCGGCACTATCACCAGGCAAATCTTCATTGGTTTTATTGGTATTGTTAAAATCTTCCATCCATTATAAACACAGATATTTATCAGATACCCATATGATCTTCTTACCGTGGGGCAATGTGGGAGCAGCGGTCCGCCTGACGACCGTTTCGCTTAGTGCAAGCTTCTTCTGAGGCTCCGTGCGCACAAAAGATCCCACTTCTGGTTCTTTTAAACTACCGGGCGTTCGCTCCGTGTAATGCGCCTGTCACGCCGCTTCCGCGTCACTTCCTGCGTCTCCACGTCATGACGCATGCGTACATTCATCTGCGTGTCACGCGTATACTACGTGAACACGCATGCGTGCCTTTGTTTGCGTTCCACGCGTACGTTCAGCAGGAAGTAACGTATTTATCTTTCTGGACATCTGTGCGTCTATTCTCTAAGACGCCCAAATGTACCACTAGATGGTGCTAAATAATTAGATAGACTCTTCAAATGTATCCTATATGGAATGGACTTTCCTAGAGCTACTTAAAAAGATAAACTTTATTAATTTATTCCTTAGAAATAAAAAGAAAAAGAAATAAAAGAAAATATTCAGGAAAATATTTAAAGATATTATTCCTCATTATTAAAAAATGGGCCTAGTTACTCTTCAGGGGCCACTGCTTCGGCAGGTGCCATCCCATCTACAAGACACCTTGGACGTGCTGAAAAGCATTGAAGGTGAGTCTTGGGTAGAAGGAGATATGTTAGTAACAATCGATGTTGTTCAGCTTTATGGGGAATCCTGTTGTAAAGATTGAGTGGAGGCCGTGAGATACTTCCTCCAGAAGGAAGAGGAAAACGAGGAATATGTGGATTTCCTATGTGAGTGCCTTATGTATGTGTTGGAACATAATGCATTTACGTTTGATGGTGGATGGTATTGGCAGCTGTCAGGCACAGCCATGGGGACATCGGTGTCGTGCACATATGCCAATTTGTTTTTGGCTTGGTGGGAGGAGAAATATGTGTACGGCAGCGGTGTCCCCCATGGTGTATGCCTCAGGAGATGGTCCAGATTTGTAGACGATGTCCTGGTGTACTGGTCCGGGACCAGTACTGCCTTAGAAGAATTCATGCAATATTTAAATGATGGAAAAGAGAATATGCAGTTCACTTTTGAATGGAGTAAAGAAAAAGTAGCCTACCTGGATCTAGAATTGTCAATTAGAGGAGGAGAAATAATCTCTAAAGGATACAAGAAACCAATTGGTGGAAACATGTTGTTACATAGAAATAGCTACCATCCAGATCATACATTTAAATCATTACCCTACGGACAGTTCCTCAGGTTAAGACGAAATAATACTAAGTATGAAGACTTCATGGAACAAGCAATAGATCTAAAAAAGAAATTGGAAGGGAGAGGATACGAGCCTGAGGCACTTGAGGTGGCATTGGAAAAAGCACAAAATATGGAAAGAGGAGCTCTGATAAGAGGAAAAAATAAAAAGAGGGATACAAACTTGTAATCAAGTGAGAGATTGAACCTTGTTTTTGACTACACTCCAATGCATAGAGAGATAAGACAGAGTGTACTAAAGAATTGGAAAGTGATTCAGAGGGATCCGACCCTAAGAGAAGTATATAGGCAACCACCATTGGTCACATTTAGAAGAGCGCCAACTTTAAGTAATAAACCGACAGCCAGTGAATTTAAAACACCAAGGGAACCCACATGGCTGGAGCAAGGAAGATCTAAGGGGAACTATAAGTGCGGCCATTGTTCTTTATGTACACATATGAACCCAGGAAAATATTTGAAAGTAGGACCAATAGAGAATAAAACAATGCGTGACAGGCGCATTACACGGAGCGAACGCCCGGTAGTTTAAAAGAACCAGAAGTGGAATCTTTTGTGCGCACGGAGCCTCAGAAGAAGCTTGCACTAAGCGAAACGGTCGTCAGGCGGACCGCTGCTCCCACATTGCCCCACGGTAAGAAGATCATATGGGTATGTGATAAATATCTGTGTTTATTATGGATGGAAGATTTTAACAATACCAATAAAACCAATGAAGATTTGCCTGGTGATAGTGCCGGAAATTTGTTTCTATGGTGAGAAAAAAGCAGTTATTTCCCACTATGCAATGAGGCTCTCAGAGAGCAAACGGTCAAGGAATGGGTTTCACCACAATATCAGCCATACAGACTCCCCTGATGATCTATTAGAGAAAAGGTAAAGCTTTCTCATGGGAAAGGGGGTATCAGCTACTGACTGGAATGGAGTTTATTCCTTGGTTAGCATTCCTCTAAGTGACAAGACAATATACTGTGTACAGCTCTGCGTAAGGTGTCAGAGCTATACAAATACTAAATAGTAATAATAATAATAATAATAATAATAATAATAATAATAATAATAATAATAATAATAATAATAATAATAATAATAATAATAATAATAACAACAACAACATTATAAATGAATGGGTTCACTTTTGGTTACATACAAATTATACTAGGCATCAGAGTCAGAAATTGGTTCCAAATGTAAACATTATCCTGATCTGAACCCACGACTGACGCCATGACCTTGATCTGAACCCATGACTCAGTAGCCATGATTCTGATCTGAACCCACGACTCCATGGCATGACTTATCCGAGCCACTGACTGAAGTCCTGACCCTGATCTGACACCATGAACCTGATCTGAAGAAATGACTCTGTACCCATGACCCTGATCTACCCCCAAACAGATTGTGGATCAGCAGGACTCACTATGTCAGGAAGTCACACACATATGGCTCCAGCGATTTGCAGTCTGGTTCGCTCACCTTTAAACCTCTGTGCTCACCGGCTCCATACAGGACATTCGCAGGTTGACAATCAGGTCTCGTGTCTGTTTGCTCTCCGTAAAATATCCCAAGATGTTACCGCTCAATACAGTCTCCGGGCTCCCATCTTCCTCTCGCTCAGCACGGTCTGCCGCCATCGTGAGGATTCTGAACTAGAGACGCTCATGGCTCCCACCTAAACACACAGAACAAAGGCTTTCCTGAGCAGTCATTATGTTGCTGGTTACAGTTGAATGACCTCTCTATGAGCACAGCACCATCACAGGAATATATTCTCCTCCACATCACACATTGCAGAAGTCTAACTTGGTCAGGCAGATCTGGCTCCTGATTGGCTGCTACGGATGTCAGAATAATGCCAGCAGCTCCACATACAGAGGGGGTTATTCAGTTCCAAACACATCCAAACGCCAACAGGAAGTATGCAGCCCCTTTCACACTGCATGCATTTCCATTTGATTATTGAGCCACATGCAACCGCAAGGACACCAGTGCTGATCCCAGATCCCGAGAACAGCTGATCCCATTCTCTGAATGTGGCATTTCTGCCATAATGCCATACAACACCATTCAATACAACTTTTACTGCCGGTACAATTGCAAAGTACAATTGCCCCCTTGCTACACTTTATACTGTGAGAGGGCCCTTATGGTCTGGTTCAAAAAGAGTAGGGAGAGACAATATAGTGTAGTAGGTCCTTTGTCTTAGCCATGACTGTCCACAAACCAACTGCAGAGAGCAGCTGATTTTCATCTGTTGAGTAGATTACAACAGCTGGTCCAAATGAATCAGGGTAATTAGGATGCTTTAGAACAGCTTGGACTATTTGGAATGGTATAGAACTTTGGATTTCCCCTCAGACTGTGACGGTTTGAAGGGTATGAATAATTTTGGACTGGTCACTTTTTGTTTAAATGCATGTTATTTTTCCCCACAATGCCTCTTGTACATCAGCTTATCTTTTGGGAGACACCTATGTCCTTTCCCATCAAAAAAATTACTTGTTGGTTGAATAAAAGTAACAAAGTCAAAATTTCCCAGGGGTATGGATAATGATGGGCAGCACTGTATATGACTAAGCCTTGTTAGCAGTTGCCTGTGATTAGGAGTGGCTGGACATCACAAAACATTGATGCCCCATTGCCTAATGATAGGCAAATTTCTACCTTCACGGTATCCCTGCAGCCACAATTACTTTAAAAAAAAAAAAAAAAAAAAGTTTACAAAGTGTCCAAAAACCCAGATAGAGTCACTGCAGGAGGGGGGGGGGGGGGGGGATCAAAAGCAAACATTTTAGCCAGTTAAGAACTACAGGCTTACACCCCCCTCGCAACCAGGCAATTTTTTACGCTTCTGCACTCTACAGCTTTAACAGCTCACTGCAGGGCCATACAACTTAGCAAACAAATTAATCCTACCTCCATTTCTTCACACAAATAGGCCTTTCTTTTAGTGGTCTGTGATAGCTGCTGCGATGGTTTTTTTTTTTTTTTCTACAGTTATTTCTCCCACCCCCCTTCCCAAATTGGTTCTAGGCTGCGATCCATAGTTTTTTCCCACTTCTCATTGGGCATTAGCATGGGGGGAGCTGCGATTCTCATTCTATTGAGCGGGACTCACATCACAGTAAAAACGTTAAATTTTGTGCCGCAAAATCAATTCACATTTGTGCTCCCAATGTGAACTCGCCCTTACAGAGCTGGCTGCAGCTGCCATGTGGTTCAATGAGTCAGGCTGTAATTACTGTTTACTAATATGACCATTCCGTACCAACTATCACAAGAATGTGACGGACTCTGGCCCGCTGGAGCATGGTTGAAGGAGATTTGTACAATTGAGAGATTGAGAGGCGAAAACCACTGGTGACGAGCAGTGGAGACTGGGAAGCAAATGTTTCATTTGAACAGACACAGCACAAAATAGCCTTTTTATGCACTACCTGTCTACTCAACAGCACTCCAAGAGTTCAAAAAATGCACTGCAGTTCTCCACATTTTAGAATTTTCAAAAAGTAGCTGAAAATGCGCAGGCCTGGGGTGCCGACGCTGCGGACCGCGGGTCGGGGCCAGCGAGGCACCTCCAGGCCGCAGGCCTGGGGTGCCGACGCTGCGGACCGCGGGTCGGGGCCAGCGAGGCACCTCCAGGCCGCAGGCCTGGGGTGCCGACGCTGCGGACCGCGGGTCGGGGCCAGCGAGGCACCTCCAGGCCGCAGGCCTGGGGTGCCGACGCTGCGGACCGCGGGTCGGGGCCAGCGAGGCACCTCCAGGCCGCAGGCCTGGGGTGCCGACGCTGCGGACCGCGGGTCGGGGCCAGCGAGGCACCTCCAGGCCGCAGGCCTGGGGTGCCGACGCTGCGGACCGCGGGTCGGGGCCAGCGAGGCACCTCCAGGCCGCAGGCCTGGGGTGCCGACGCTGCGGACCGCGGGTCGGGGCCAGCGAGGCACCTCCAGGCCGCAGGCCTGGGGTGCCGACGCTGCGGACCGCGGGTCGGGGCCAGCGAGGCACCTCCAGGCCGCAGGCCTGGGGTGCCGACGCTGCGGACCGCGGGTCGGGGCCAGCGAGGCACCTCCAGGCCGCAGGCCTGGGGTGCCGACGCTGCGGACCGCGGGTCGGGGCCAGCGAGGCACCTCCAGGCCGCAGGCCTGGGGTGCCGACGCTGCGGACCGCGGGTCGGGGCCAGCGAGGCACCTCCAGGCCGCAGGCCTGGGGTGCCGACGCTGCGGACCGCGGGTCGGGGCCAGCGAGGCACCTCCAGGCCGCAGGCCTGGGGTGCCGACGCTGCGGACCGCGGGTCGGGGCCAGCGAGGCACCTCCAGGCCGCAGGCCTGGGGTGCCGACGCTGCGGACCGCGGGTCGGGGCCAGCGAGGCACCTCCAGGCCGCAGGCCTGGGGTGCCGACGCTGCGGACCGCGGGTCGGGGCCAGCGAGGCACCTCCAGGCCGCAGGCCTGGGGTGCCGACGCTGCGGACCGCGGGTCGGGGCCAGCGAGGCACCTCCAGGCCGCAGGCCTGGGGTGCCGACGCTGCGGACCGCGGGTCGGGGCCAGCGAGGCACCTCCAGGCCGCAGGCCTGGGGTGCCGACGCTGCGGACCGCGGGTCGGGGCCAGCGAGGCACCTCCAGGCCGCAGGCCTGGGGTGCCGACGCTGCGGACCGCGGGTCGGGGCCAGCGAGGCACCTCCAGGCCGCAGGCCTGGGGTGCCGACGCTGCGGACCGCGGGTCGGGGCCAGCGAGGCACCTCCAGGCCGCAGGCCTGGGGTGCCGACGCTGCGGACCGCGGGTCGGGGCCAGCGAGGCACCTCCAGGCCGCAGGCCTGGGGTGCCGACGCTGCGGACCGCGGGTCGGGGCCAGCGAGGCACCTCCAGGCCGCAGGCCTGGGGTGCCGACGCTGCGGACCGCGGGTCGGGGCCAGCGAGGCACCTCCAGGCCGCAGGCCTGGGGTGCCGACGCTGCGGACCGCGGGTCGGGGCCAGCGAGGCACCTCCAGGCCGCAGGCCTGGGGTGCCGACGCTGCGGACCGCGGGTCGGGGCCAGCGAGGCACCTCCAGGCCGCAGGCCTGGGGTGCCGACGCTGCGGACCGCGGGTCGGGGCCAGCGAGGCACCTCCAGGCCGTTCCTGCTTCCTGTGTTTACTATCGTTCTGTTCTGTTCTGTTCTGTTCTGTTCTGTTCTGTTCTGTTCTGTTCTGTTCTGTTCTGTTCTGTTCTGTTCTGTTCTGTTCTGTTCTGTTCTGTTCTGTTCTGTTCTGTTCTGTTCTGTTCTGTTCTGTTCTGTTCTGTTCTGTTCTGTTCTGTTCTGTTCTGTTCTGTTCTGTTCTGTTCTGTTCTGTTCTGTTCTGTTCTGTTCTGTTCTGTTCTGTTCTGTTCTGTTCTGTTCTGTTCTGTTCTGTTCTGTTCTGTTCTGTTCTGTTCTGTTCTGTTCTGTTCTGTTCTGTTCTGTTCTGTTCTGTTCTGTTCTGTTCTGTTCTGTTCTGTTCTGTTCTGTTCTGTTCTGTTCTGTTCTGTTCTGTTCTGTTCTGTTCTGTTCTGTTCTGTTCTGTTCTGTTCTGTTCTGTTCTGTTCTGTTCTGTTCTGTTCTGTTCTGTTCTGTTCTGTTCTGTTCTGTTCTGTTCTGTTCTGTTCTGTTCTGTTCTGTTCTGTTCTGTTCTGTTCTGTTCTGTTCTGTTCTGTTCTGTTCTGTTCTGTTCTGTTCTGTTCTGTTCTGTTCTGTTCTGTTCTGTTCTGTTCTGTTCTGTTCTGTTCTGTTCTGTTCTGTTCTGTTCATTGCATAGTCCTTTGCCATAAAAACAAAAAATAACTGAATTCCCCCCCCCCCCCCCCCCCCCAAAAAAAACCTTTAGTTTACACTGCATTTCATTGCTGCCATTAAAAGCTCCTGCTGAGAATATTTCAGTAATTGTCTTGTTAACTCAGGTGAGAATGTGGAGCACAAGGCTGGAGATCATTAGGCTGATAGGGTTAGAATGGCAGACTTGACATGTTAAAAGGAGGGTGATGTTTGAAATCATTGACCTTCCATTGTTAACCATGGTCACCAGCAAAGAATTGCATGCAGTCATTGCATAGCATAAAAATAGCTTCACAGGCAAGGATATTGTGGCTACGAAGATTGCACCTAAAACAACAATTTATACGATCAAACACATCAAGAAAAGAGGTTCAGTTCTTGTTAAGAAGGCTTCAGGGCATCCAAAAAAAAAAAAAAGTCCAGCAAGCACCAGGATTGTCTCCTAAAGAGGTTTCAGCTGCGGGTATCAGAGTGCAACCAGTGCAGAGGTTGCTCAGGAATGGCAGCAGGCAGGTGTGAGCGCATCTGCATGCACAGTGAGGTGAAGAATTTTGGAAGATGGCCTGGTGTCAAGAAGGGCAGCAAAGAAGCCACTTCTCTCCCAAAAAAAACCCATCAGGGACAGATTGATCTTCTGCAGAAAGTATGGTGACTGGACTGCTGCTGACTAGTGCAAAATCATATTCTCCAATGAAGCCCCTTTCCAATTGTTTTGGGCATCTGGAGAAAGGCTTGTCCGGAGGAGAACAAGGTGAGCGCCACCATCAGTCCTGTGTCATGCCAACAGTAAAGCATTCTGACACCATTAATGTGTGAGGTTGCTTCTCATCCAAGGGAGTGGGCTCACTCACAATTTTGCCAAAAAAAAAAACAAAAAAAAAAAACACAGCCACGAATAAAGAATGGTAACAAAACACCCTCCAACAGCAACTTCTTCCAACAATCCAACAACAGTTTGGTGATGAACAATGCATTCTCCAGCACGATGGAGCACCGTGTCATAAGGCAAGTGATAACCAAGTGGCTCGGAGATCAAAACATTGAAATTTTGGGTCCATGGCCTGGAAACTCCCCAGATCTTAATCCCATTGAGAACTTGCAGTCATTCCTCGAGACTAGGCGGGTGAACAAACAAAAACTAAGTAATTCCGAGAAACTCAAAGAAGTGATTATGAAAGAATGGGTTACTATCAGTCAAGATTTGACCCAGAAGTTGATTGAGAGCATGCCCAGTCAAATTGCAGAGGTCCTGAAACAGAAGGGCCGACACTGCAAATACTGACTCTCTGCATAAATCTCATGTAATGGTCAATAAAAGCCTTTGAAACTTATAAAGTGCTTATAATTATATTTCAGTACATCGAACACAACTGAAATGAAGGGCTAAAAGCAGTTTAACAGCAAACTTTATGAAAGCTCATATTTTTGACAGTCTCAATACTTTAGGCCATGACTGTATACATAGTATATACACTATATTCATACATTATATAATTACACAAACAAGTATTGTGAAAACATACTACATACAGACATAGTCATGCATTGTTTATGCATAGAATATATACACACAATATATACAAACATTGTGTATTCATAGAATATACATATGTACAAAACATGTATTGTGTGTATACATAATATATAAACACAATATACACAAACATGTATCGAGTATACACACACAGACAAATATATACAAACATGTATTGCGTATAAACACAAAATATACAAACATTGTGTATACATAGAATATACACAAACACGTATTGTGTATACATAGAATATACACACATAATATACACTAACATGTATTGAGTTTACATACTACATGCAATATGTATTTTGTATGTATACTCACAATATATACAAACGTATTGTATATACGCCAACATGTAATGTGTACATATAGTGTATATACACACACACTATATTAATATATCATAATTATATAAACATGTATTGTGTATACATACTACATAGTGTATACAAATATGTATTGTGCATGCATAGTATACATACTATATACAATTATTGTGTATTCATAATATATACACATACATGTACAAACATTTGTGTGTATACATAGTATATAAACACATAAGATACACTAACATGTATCGAGTATACATACACACAGTATATACAAACATGTATTGTGTATACACACAGAATTTACAAACGTATTGTGTACACATAGTATACACACTATACACAAACATATTGTGTATATATAGTATATCTATATTCATACATTTAACATGTATTGTGTATACATACTATACACATTGTGTACTCATGCATAATATATGCACACACAAACAAATATGTTGGCATTTGTAACTGAATCATTCTATATTTTAGACATTTACATAAATACATAAAAAATGCTGTCAAAAATGCTTTTATAAAATGCAAGTATTTATTTTCATAAAAAAAATAAAAAATGCATTAAATGAACAGATGAAAACTATCAGGGCCGGGCCGAGGCATAGGCTGGAGAGGCTGCAGCCTCAGGGTGCAGTGTAGGAGGGGGCGCACAATTCATTCAGCTTTCATTCCCAATTGTGTTTGAAGCAGAAAGAAATTAGAAAAAGGAGATACATGGAAGTGACTACAAGCCAGATAACTAGAGATTAAGGTGTTGGGGGCCCTGAGGTGCCTCTTAGTCTAATAGCAATCAGTGTGTGACGGCTGAGGTGGAGGGATGGAGGGGCGCACTTTAGGGTCTCAGCCTTGGGTGTTGGAGGACCTTGTCCCTGCTCTGCTCTATATCAAAAGTTGGTGTGTGTGGCTGTAGGCTTCCTTACATCCTATCTATGTAATCCCAGAAACACTCCATGTGGAGATCAGGGCTCTGTGGGGGCCATACCATCACTTCCAGGACTTCATTACACTGAATATACTTCTTACTCAATTTGGCTGTGTGTTTGGGGTTATATTCCTGCAGTAGATTACATTTCAGGCCAATCATACGCCATTCATAACAAAATTATGCAGAAAGTCTTGCATGCAAGCAGATGCAAAACAAAATACACGTCAAACTATGCACTGAAAAAATGTCAACCCCATTGGAGGAGGTGCAACACAGACAAAAGATAAATAACTCGATTAAAAATTGTTTGACCCCATCTGACTATGGCTTCTTTCCCACTAAGACATTGCGTTAGATGCCACATTAAGGTCGCATAACGTGCCCCTAACAACGCATAGTGGGGTTGAAGCTGGACGTTACATTGAGCCATGTTAAGCGGCTCATCATGCATCCTGTGATGCGTACTCTTGGACGCATGTGGCATCACGTGTTCCTGCCAGCCAATCGCCGCACAGAGCAGCGCTCCCGGAAGTAAACACTGCACTCACACCGTGCAGTGAATATTAATAAGCCAAGGAGCCTGGCCAAGGAGGAGGAGGGGAGACCTCCTCCTCCCCATCACTGGGTATGTGCAAACAGTCTAACGCGGCTTAGCCGCTTATAACGCACAGCATGCAGCACTTTGTTTTTACCTGCTGCGTTACACTGTATCGCAACGTGGGCACTGTGAACAGCCCATTCATTTTTCATTGCTGTGTGGTGGGCTGCATTACAGGCTGCACTAACGTGCGCCTGTAACCTCTAACTGTGAAAGCAGCCTTAACCACTTGCCGACCGCCCACTGTATATTGGCGGTGGCAAAGTGGCATGCCCAGGACCATGTAACGCAATAGGCTCTGCCCACCCGCCACGACCACCCGCCAGCCGTTCAGAAGCACCGGCGGGTTGTTAACCCCACGATCGCCGCATACAAAGTGTATAATTCACTTTGCAATGTATACAAAGTGTATTATACAGGCTGCCTCCTGCCCTGGTGGTCCCAGTGTCCGAGGGACCACCAGGGCAGGCTGCAGCCACCCTAGTTTGCACCAAACACACCGATCCTGCCCCCCCCCCCTTCCCTCTGATCGCCCACAGCACCCCTCCCCTGCCCACCCCCCCCAGACCACTGTTTGCACCCAATCACTCCCCTAATCTCCAATCACTCCCTGTCCCTATCTGTCAACGCTATTTTTTTATTTTAGGTCCGCCCACCCCTCAGATTCTCCCCAGACCCCCCCCCTCCCCCCATGTACTGTATGCATCTATCCCCCTGTAATAACCCACTGATCACCTGTCAATCACCCCTGTCACTGCCACCCATAAATCAGCCCCTAACTTGCCCCTTGCGGGCAATCTGATGACCCACCCACACCATCAGATCGCCCGCAAACCTGACATCAGATCACCTCCCGAAGTGCATTGTTTACATCTGTTCTCTCCTCTAAACACCCACTAATTACTCATCAATCACCCATCAATCACCCCCTGTCACTGCTACCCATCATATCAGATCCCTATCTGCCCCTAGGGCTCCCAATCACCCGGCCACACCCTCAGAATGCTCTCAGACACCAGCCCTGATCACCTCGCCAGTGCATTGCTTGGATCTACTCCCCCCTCTAATCACACCTTGAGACACCCATCAATCACCTCCCGTCACCCCCTAGCACACCTACCCATCAGATCAGGCCCTAATTTGCCCCATGTGGGCTCCTGATCACTCGGCCAAACCCTCAGATCCCCTCAGACCCCCTTCCGATCACCTCCCCAGTGCATTGATTGCATCTATTTTCCACTCTAACCACCCCCTGAGACACCCATCAATCACCTCCTGTCACCCCCCTAGCACTCCTATCCATCAGATCAGGCCCAATACATCCTGTCTAAGAGGCCACCCCGCTTATGACCGGTTCCACAAAATTCACCCCTTCATAGACCACCTGTCATCAAACTTTGCAGATGCTTATACCCCTGAATAGTCATTTTGAGGCATTTGGTTTCCAGACTACTCCTTACGTTTAGAGCCCCTAATTGCTAGGGCAGTGTAGGAACCCCACAAGTGACCCCATTTTAGAAAGAAGACACCCCAAGGTATTCCGTTAGTAGTATGGCGAGTTCATAGAAGATTTTATTTTTTGTCACAAGTTAGTGGAAAATCACACTTTGAAAAAAAAAAAAAATCAATTTCCGCTAACTTGTGACAAAAATAAAATCTTCTATAAACTCACCATACCCCTAATGGAATACCTTGGGGTGTCTTCTTTCTAAAATGGGGTCACTTGGGGGGTTCCTATACTGCCCTGGCATTTTAGGGGCCCTAAACCGTGAGGAGTAGTCTTGAAACCAAATTTCTCAAAAATGACCTGTGAAATCCTAAAGGTACTCATAGGATGTTGGGCCCCTTAGCGCAGTTAAGGTGCAAAAAAGTGCAACACATGTGGTATCGCCATACTCAGGAGAAGTAGTATAATGTGTTTTGTGGTGTATTTTTACACATACCCATGCTGGGTGGGAGAAAGATCTCTGTAAATGACAATGTTTTGATTTTATTTTATTTTTTACCCACAATTGTTTATTTACAGAGAGATTTCTCCCACTCAGCATGGGTATGTGTAAAAAAATTCACCCCAAAACTCAAACTACTTCTCCTGACTACAGCAATACCACATGTGAAACTCTTACAAATAGATTCTGCTTTGATTACCCCTCTAAAATCCTTTGGGATTCTCAAGAAAACAAGGCGGGGGAAGAGGGGAGGAGGTGCAGGCACCCATAAATCAAAGCCAAAGCAATCATCACATATCTATAAATCAGCTGTATCAGTAAAGGACCCAGATAACAGAGACAGCTGCCACACTCCTGATTACAACCCCCAGCCAGGAGCTAGGAACACAGACCTCAAAGTCAAGGGAAACAACATTAAAGCAGTACTCTGCAATGCCAGGTCCATAAACAACAAAACAGCAGTTATTCATGATCTAATAGAGGCTTCAGATCTAGCTTTAATTACAGAGACATGGTTGGATCAGAACTCAGGACCCACTCTCGCAGCTGTGGTACCAGACAATTACTCAGTTTTACACTGTGAAAGGCAAAACCGCAAGGGCGGAGGATTAGCTCTGTGCTTCAAATCCAGTTTGAATATTAAACCCCTTGCTGTAGCCCCCACCCACTCTTTTGAATGTCTAGCAGCCCAGCTCTCAGCTGGAAAAAAAATAAACATACTGCTTGTCTACCGACCCCCGGACGCTGGCTCAGCTTTTCTCAAGGAAATAGCAGAACTTGTATCTTGCATAACACTGAAACACCCTAGGTGGATAATTCTTGGAGACTTTAACGCACGGGTAGATACACACTCTTCCCAATTTGGAACTAAGCTACTTCTCTCCATGAATGAACTGGGCTTCTCTCAAGCCGTCAACCTCCCTACCCACAAAAAAGGACACACTTTGGACCTCATTTTCCATTCAGAACTCCTAATATCCAATGTGGAAATTGATCCAGTAGTTTGGTCAGACCACCACACTGTCCACTTCTCCTTTACAGCACCGGCTACAAAACACCAAGTGAAAGAACTAATAAAATATCGTTCTTTGAAAGGTTTGACACCCCAACACCTTCAGAACAGCCTCAATCTAGGTGGACTGACAGATCACAACTTAGGCCTTGAATCCATGGTCCTTAAATATAACCACGATGTCTCAGCCGCTTTTGACGCCATAGCTCCCTTAAAGATTAAACGTTCCGCACCATTACATCACGCTCGCTGGTTTGACAACTCTATAAAGGAACTAAAGAAACAGGGACGCAGACTGGAACGAAGGTGGCGCAAACATCAGTCTCCTGATGACAAACTTTCCCTAATTGCTCACCTGAAAAAATATCAAACGATGATTAACAAAAAGAAGTCCTTATTCCTGTCTCACGAAATTGAAAATGCAGCCAACAGACCTGCCCAACTCTTCCGCACGGTTGACAGTCTCTGCAATCCATCTTGCAGGAAATCCAGCATCAGACCTTCACAGGAACTGTGCGAGAAATTTGCCCACTTCTTCTCAGACAAAGTCTCCTCCATACGATCTGCCATTCAATTCACAGCCCCAGAAACCCATGCAGAGCCATATAACAGGTGCAAAAATAGCCTACCACCATGGTCTGATTTTAAGGTAATCACTGAAAAAGACATCTTGGATATCCTCTCAAACCTTCGCCAGACTACCTGCGATCTGGACCCTGGCCCCACTAAGTTCATGTTGAAATGCCCTGAACTATTTACACCGGCATTCCACAAAATAGTCAACGGCTCCTTACAAGAAGGGTGGTTTCCCTCTACTCTGAAAGAAGCAATCGTCAGGCCTCTACTCAAGAAACCATCCTTAGACCCAGATGCTCTAAACAGCTACAGACCTGTCTCAAACCTCCCCTTTCTGGGAAAAGTTATTGAAAATGCTGTCTACCTCCAACTTGAAGCCAGGCTCTCCAGAAACAACATCCTTGACCCTCTTCAATCTGGTTTCAGGAAATATCACAGCTGTGAAACAGCCCTCACCCAGATTTGCAATGATCTGCTTATTGCAAGAGACAAGGGTCAATGTTCCATCCTGATTTTGCTCGACCTCTCAGCGGCTTTTGACACAGTCGATCATGAAATCTTACTCAACAGGCTACAAGAGTACTGTGGCATAGATGGCATTGTTCTCCGGTGGTTCAACTCCTTCCTGGCTGGCAGAACACAAAGGGTAGCCTTAGGGCCCTTCCTCTCCAACCCTGTACCACTAAAATACGGTGTACCTCAGGGCGCAATATTATCCCCTTTACTGTTCACCATATACATGCTGCCACTTGGAGAAATCATACAAAAACATGGCCTGACATATCATTGCTATGCTGATGACACCCAGCTATATTTGTCATTCAAACCTGATGTCACAGACCCTACTCCACAAATAAACGCATGCTTAGCTGAGCTTCAGGAGTGGATGAATAATAATTGGCTAAAACTTAATGCTGACAAAACTGAGGTTCTTGTTATCGAGGGCCAGGGCTCAACAGCAAAGCAGCTCCAGTCTCAACCAACACCGCTAAGGATAGGGAGCTCAGACCTGAACAACTCAGACTGTGTGCGCAGCCTGGGAGTACTGATTGATGGGAAATTAAGCTTCAGGAATCAAATCTCAGCTGTTGTGAAACATTCCTTCTTTCACCTAAGGAATATTGCAAGGATTAAACACCCAATTCCTTCAGAGGATCTTCCAACCCTAGTTCATGCCTTCGTCACATCAAGGTTAGACTACTGCAACGTCCTCTACACAGGCCTGCATAAGAAAGACTTACGCCGCCTGCAATTAGTACAGAATGCCGCCGCAAGGCTGTTAACGAGCCAACCCCGCCATTGCCACATAACACCAACCCTGAGCTCACTCCACTGGCTACCGATAAAATGGAGAATTCTGTTTAAGATTGGCTTACTGACATTCAAATCCTTGCACAATCTGGGCCCTGGATACCTGAAGGACTTGTTACAACTACATCACACCCCCCACAATCTTAGATCAAAAGGACGTAACACCTTGGTCACCCCCAGAGTCCACCTCAAAACCTTTGGAGACAGAGCCTTTTGTCATGCTGCCCCTACACTTTGGAACTCCCTGCCACACCCAATCAGGACAGCCCCATCCCTGGAAGCATTTAAGTCTAAACTGAAAACCTACCTTTTCAGTCTGGCATTCATGAACATCTGACTATCTCCTCTGTAACACAACCCAGCCTGAAACCCTGTATTAATCTGAGACACAGCTATGCGCTTTGAGTCCTATGGGAGAAAAGCGCTTTACAAATGTTATTGTATTGTATTGTATGTGTGGCACTTTTTTTCACCCTAACTGCACTAAGGGGCCCAACATCCTATGAGTACCTTTAGGATTTCACAGGTCATTTTTGAGAAATTTGGTTTCAAGACTACTCCTCACGGTTTAGGGCCCCTAAAATGCCAGGGCAGTATAGGAACCCCACCAGTGACCCCATTTTAGAAAGACAACACCACAAGGTATTCCGTTAAGGTTATGGTGAGTTCATAGAAGATTTTATTTTTGTCACAAGTTAGCAGAAATTAATTTTTATTGGTTGTTTTTTCACAAAGTGTCAATTTCCGCTAACTTGTGACAAAAAATAAATAAATAATAATCTTCTATGAACTCACCATACTCCTAACAGAATACCTTCTGGTGTTGTCTTTCTAAAATGGGGTCACTTGTGGGGTTCCTATTATCCTATACTGCCCTGGCATTTTAGGGGCCCTAAACCGTGAGGAGTAGTCTTGAAACCAAATGTCTCAAAATGACCTGTGAAATCCTAAGGGCTCTTTCACACTAGAGGCTGCGGTAGAAAAGGCTGAAAGTCAGCCTTTTGCTTAACGCCAATACATAGCGTTTTCAAAGCCTTTTGAAAGAGTTTTACAGCTCATATGAAAACGTCCCTTTTTTTTTCTTCTATAAAAATAAGTGAACAAGTTAGCTGTAAAACGCTTTGAAAACGCTTTGAAACCGCTGAAGTTGGCGTTTTCCATTGACTATCATTGAAACGCCAACAGCCAACTTCGGCTGTAAACAGCCCTGAAAAAGCTCCTGGGAGCGTTAAAACGCAACGCTCCAAAACGCCGAGTTAGATGTGAAAGGTAAAATGAAAGTCTATGGACTTTCTTTTACCTAGCAAAACGCCAACTTCGGCCGTGGCGTTAAAACGCCGAAAAATCCCTCTGGTGTGAAAGGGCCCTAAAGGTACTCATAGGATGTTGGGCCCCTTAGTGCAGTTAGGGTGAAAAAAAAGTGCCACACATGTGGTATTGCTGTACTCAGGAGAAGTAGTATAATGTGTTTTGTGGTGTATTTTTACACATACCCATGCTGAGTGGGAGAAATATCTCTGTAAATAAACAATTGTGGGTAAAAAAAAATCAAATCAAAACATTGTCATTTACAGAGATCTTTCTCCCACCCAGCATGGGTATGTGTAACAATACATTCCAAAACACATTATACTACTTCTCCTGAGGACGGCAATACCACATGTGTGGCACTTTTTTGCAGCCTAACTGCGCTAAAGGGCCCAAAGTCCGATGAGCATCTTTAGGCTTTACAGGGGTGCTTACAATTTAGCACCCCCCAATATGCCAGGACAGTAAACACACCCCACAAATGACCCCATTTTGGAAAGTAGACACCTCAAGGTATTCAGAGAGGGGCATGTTGAGTCCATGGCAGATTTCATTTTTTTTTGTCACAAGTTAGAAATGGAAACTATTTTTGTCTCAAAGTGTCATTTTTTCACTAACTTGTGACAAAAAATAAAATCTTCTATCAACTCACCATGCCTCTCAGTGAATACTTTGGGATATCTTCTTTCCAAAATGGGGTCATTTGGGGGGTATTTATACTATATTTTAGCACCTCATGAAACATGACAGGTGGTCAGAAAAGTCATAGATGCTTCAAAATGGGAGAATTCACTTTTGGCACCATTGTTTGTAAACGCTATAACTTTTTCCCAAACCAATAAATATGCACTGAATGGTTTTTTTTTTATCAAAAACATGTAGCACAAATTTGGACAAAAACGTATACAGAAATTTTAGTTTATTTGACAAATTGTATCACAGAAAGTTAAAAAAAAATCATTTTTTTGACAAAATTCATTTTTTGATGAATATAATAAAAACTAAAAATCGCAGCAGCAATCAAATCGCACCAAAAGAAAGCTGTATTAGTGACAAGGAAAGGAGGTAAAATTCATTTAGGTGGTAGGTTGTATGACCGAGCAATAAACCGTTAAAGCTGCAGTGGTCTGAATGGATGCAATCCTTAAGTGGTTAAAGGAATCATCAGGGGAGAGAAAAGAAAAGAAAAAAAAAAAAAAAAAAAAAAAACACACACACACACACACCTCACTCATCTGGGGCTCTCTTTAGCCCCTTGCAGCCATCTATCCCATGCCGACTGATCTGCTCTCTCCGCTGCTGTACCAGACTCCCCACACAGTGCAGATGACGACCTCAATGTCATTCTTACTGCACCTGCGTGAAGCGCTGCTGTCAATCATGGCCATGTTGTCCGCGGTGCACTGGGCAGGCACAGTAGTTCTGCACCATGCGGAGAGCCCGGGACAGTGGCGGAGAGTGGAGGGGTCTGTGTGGGACAGACGGCTGCAAGTAGCTGAAGAAAGCCCTAGGTGAGCAACGCTGATTATTTTTTTTTTTGTCTGATGATTCCTTTAAGTGAAGATGAGGAAGTGTTTAAAAAGGTGGCCACTAATGGTACAATTTGCCAAACTATTGTTGACAAACAATCTTCACATGAACATTTGGAAATGCTACCTTGGGACCACTAATAGACAAAAACCTCCTAACCAGTTATATCAGATTGACAGAATCCTAAAAAAAAATAAAAAAAATATATATATATATATATATATATATATATATGTCATTAATCTGATCACATTGGTTATGAGATTTTTGTCCATTAGTAGTGCCAAACAATCATTTCCAATCATTCATATGAGGAATCGTTTGTAAACAAATTGTATCATTAGTGGCCTTACCTAGTAGATATCACTTTTTGTGTAGCAATTCAACTTCTTGGATCCACCCAGTGCCCACCCCTGAAACCTCTCCTACCCAATTCATCCACCCCCACCCTTCTGACAGACCAGTCAACATATTTAATATAATGCTAATGGTTCTGAGCTAATACAAAATGTTATCTTGCTTCGATCTGAGACACACACACACACACACTTTAAATTATAATTGGCTAATCACTGACCAATTTTACCACCTCCATGTAGTATGGAGGTAGGAACACACTAGGCAGAATCGCACATGTTTTTTCCATAGCTGTCGACCCTTAGACCGTTTTCACACTGCAAAAAGGCAGGGTGCCCCTGCCACCAAAATCAGGCCTTCGTGAGAATACCGCGTTACTACGCAGTATTCCTCATCTGGCCAAGCAGGAAGTGCACGGACGCGTAATATGAAAAAAAAAAACAAAAAAAAAAAAACACATCTATTATAATGCGTTCGGATATCCGCATGAATGCAGATAGCAGAACGTTCGGATGTGGATATCCGATCCGGATATCTGGATCAATTCAGATTTTGAAAAGGGGTATCAGAGCACCCCTGAAAACCAATAGAAAGTATTATATTGATCCAGGTCCCATATAATTGATATCCAATTGATAGAGATATATACACTTAATACAGACCCTGTTATCCACCACAGCAGCATATCCACCATGTATACTGATGTATAACCCACCCGCCTTCCAAAACACCACATCACCCCCCCCCCCCAAAAAAAAAAAAAAACCTTCAGGAATGCATTTCACACCAGACCAATTCCCCTGTTGGTCAGAAAACAGCTTATAGTTGGAGCTAAGACCACCTGTGTGCAAGAGGCGGGAACTCCCACAATGCAGTAGTAGGGAGGGTCAATTAGATGCAAATGCTAACAAGTTGATGCAGGATCATGCAATTTTGTATGCAAATATATACAGCTTGGAAATTGGCCAGATAAATCCTGCCATGGTGATTGTCCATTTTCAAGATGCATACATTTGCATGTAAATTTTGCATAATACTGCACCAGCTTGCTATCATTTGCATTTCATTGCCAATCCCTAGTCAGAGACTCTATAACAAATGCTGGCTATATTTTAATGGTCACATTTTAAGCAGCAAAAAATTGCCTCCAATCAATATAAAATTGACATCAACACAAAAAATTCTTACCATTTCGTTGACCAAGGGCATTGCTAGGCCCTGGGAGATCGGGGACTCCAGGCCAGAGTGAAGCTGTGACACGTGTTCACACATAGAAATACCATAAACAGGCAGCATTTTACAATAATGG
This sequence comes from Hyperolius riggenbachi, assembly GCF_040937935.1. Classification (NCBI taxonomy): domain Eukaryota; kingdom Metazoa; phylum Chordata; class Amphibia; order Anura; family Hyperoliidae; genus Hyperolius; species Hyperolius riggenbachi. The sequence goes on from NC_090648.1 coordinate 488,168,725, forward strand.
CAGAGCTTCTGTGTTGGCCTAGGTGTTGTGCTCGGCTGGCCTGCTGGTGATGTTGGGCTGGCTGGACTGGCAGTGATGGGAGCTGTGCTGGCTTAACTAGAGTGACCAGATTTTTGTGGGTCCAACCTGGGACAGGGAGAGAGGTCACGGGAGGGGGGGGCTGCGCGCGCAGGGGCGAAAAGTGGGGAGGACTGAGGTGCGCACAGCGATGAAGACCGGGGGGGGCATCAAAAAATGGGCGTGGTCATGACATTGTATGGGCGGAGCTAACGTAATGATGTAACAGCGAGGCATAAGAAAGCAGTGTTTACACCATGATGTGGACAAACAAGACTTTGAATCATGGGTGCGCAGAAACTGTTTGATGCAAATAGTATATCGTAACCACAAAGCAGCAAATATAACCATCTATGACTATTAAATATTAAATGCAGTAACAGTTACCCCGGACACCAGAAAATAAACGCAATGGGCAACATGTCAGTATAAAATAAATGCAATGCGGGCAAACATGTCAGTACTAAATAAAACGCAATGGGCTCTATTCATAAAAGTTTACCGCAAGTTTTCCCGTCCATTTAGCAAAGTGGGCATTCATAAAAGCTGTTCCCGCATGAAAATCTACAATCCCCCAGCAGAGCGAGAAATTTCCGCCCTCTCCAGTGTTTTTCTAGATTTATCTAGAAAAAAGTAATAAATTGGCCATTCATAAAGTTTAGAGGAAGCGGTATGTGGACGGGAAATACCTCTTCCTCTGATTTTGCGGATTACATACAAGTGAATGGGACAGACCTCCCAGAGAGAGCAGTGCACGGAGGGACTCTGCCGGCTGAAGTGTTTCCGCATGCCTTCCGACAGCTTACCGCCAGCTTTCAGCGGGAGATCTCCGCACTTGCATCGCAGCTGGCAACATTTTTTTGAATGACCACCCAGAAGTCTAAAATACCGCTGCGGTATTTTCCCTCCAGGAGTTTTTTCGCCACAACTTTTTTATGAATAGAGCCCAATGCGGGCAAACATTTCACCAGAAAAGAAACACAATGGGCTCTATTCATAAAAAAAGTTGTGGCGAAAAAACTCCTGGAGGTAAAATACCGCAGCGGTATTTTAGACTCCTGGGTGGTCATTCAAAAAAATGTTGCCAGCTGCGATGCAAGTGCGGAGATCTCCCGCTGAAGGCTGGCGGTAAGCTGTCGGAAGGCATGCGGAAACACTTCAGCCGGCAGAGTCCCTCCGTGCACTGCTCTCTCTGGGAGGTCTGTCCCATTCACTTGTATGTAATCTACAAAATCAGAGGAAGCGGTATTTCCCGTCCACATACCGCTTCCTCTAATCTTTATGAAAGGCCATTTTGTTACTTTTTTTCTAGATAAATCTAGAAAAACATTGGAGAAGGCGGAAATTTCTCGCTCTGCTGGGGGATTGCAGATTTTCATGCGGGAACAGCTTTTATGAATGCCCACTTTGCTAAATAGACGGGAAAATCCGCTGTTTTGAGTGGAAAACTTGCTGTAACCTTTTATGAATAGAGCCCATTGCGGGCAAACATTTCACCAGAAAAGAAACGCAATGCGGGCAAACATTTCACCTGGAAAAGAAAGCATTTACTCACCTGGCAGAAGTCTCCGGCCTCTGGCGCGCTGCTCCCGGGACCACCTTTCTCCTGCTCGTCTCCCGCGATGACAGGGCTACGGCAAGATGGCGCCCGAAGCCCTGTACTGGAGACACAAATAGTCTCCAGTACAGGGCTTCGGCAGCCATCTTGCCATAGCCCTGCTCGCCTGCCGGTGTCGGAACAGACACCGGAAGAAGGAGGCTGGAGCGGGGCTGCGGGCAATGAACTGGCACGGCGTCCATAGACGCCGCTGCCAGTTCATGAGGATAGAGTGGCCAGAGTCCCGAGGCCGGAACGTCCCGCTGCTGGAAGCGGGACGTTTCCCGGGACATCGGACCCCGAATCTGGGACGCGTCCCGGGCAATCCGGGACATCTGGTCACTCTAGCTTAACAAGCTTGTGGAACTGTGCTGCCTGGCTTAATGAGCTGGTGATGCGGACTGTGTTGTGTCAGCTGGCTGAGTGACCAACTGACCTGGTGATGCTATGCTGTGTGAGGCCCAGTGCACACCAAAACCGCTAGCAGATCCGCACCAAAAACCGCTAGCGGTTTGTGGATTGCAGAGATTTGGCCCAGTGCACACCAAGCGGATTTGGATGCAATCCGCCAGCCGCATCCGCCTGTAAATATGCGTGGCTATTGTATTTCAATGGGCTGGTGCACAACGGCGGTTTGAGGTTTTTAGCAAAGGAGGCACGTTTGCGGTTTGAAAAAAAAAACTCAAACCGCCGGTGTGCACTAGCCCATTAAAATACATTAGCCAATCAGATTTACAGGCGGATGCAGCCGGCGGATCGCATCCAAATCTGCTCGGTATGCACTGGGCCTGACCTACTGTGCTGCAGGATGGCTGACCCAGTCCAACTGGCAGGCAGCAGACGGGACACTGAACGGTACTTATCCGTTAGCCGGGCGCATGCTCTAGGTGGCGACAAAACTCCACCAGAGTTACATCTTTCCCTACTATCCACGTCGGCCTGGAGGGGGAATAGTAATTAGCACCACCTGCCAGATGTGCCCGGCTAACTGATAAGTACCCACTGAACTGCCCAACAAGCACACAGTTCAACCTCCTGTCTGTCCTAAAGGAAACCCAAGACTTCCAGACTGCAAGCATTTATAGTTACCTGGGTGCTTCCTCCAGTCCCCTGTAGGCTGTGGGCTTCCTCACCATCCTCCCAGTCCCATCCATTTATCTGCTGTCCAGCTCAGTAGTCTGGAAGTTCTGCAAATACATCACTGTGAGCATCCGTGGCCGCAAGCCTGTGGCTAGGAGTATTCTGCGCAGACAACCGGCCACAGAAGCACCATTGGGGCTGCACACAGTCCGGTATACACAGGGGAACATGACTGAGCCCAGTCACAGCTTTAAAAGGGAACCTAAACTAAATATATGGATTTTTCCTTTAAAAATAATACCAGTTGCCTGACTCCCCTGCTGATCATGTGTCTCTAATACTTTTAGCCACATCCCCTGAACAGACATGCAGATCAGGTGCTCTGACTGAAGTCAGGCTGGATTAGCTGTATGCTTGTTTCAGGTGTGTGATTCAGCCACTGCTGCAGCAAAAGAGATCAGGAGTGCCAAGCAACTGGCATTGTTTAAAAGGAAACATCCATATCCCTCAGTTAAAGGTTCCCTTAAACCAGGCCAGCCAGCGGAGGAACGGAGCAGCCCTGGAGGATGGCGAGGGAGCCCACAGGGGGTTGGAGGAAGTGCCAAGTATAAATGCTTGTACACTTTAAAGTAGGGATGATCAATGAGAAGCAAATATTTGAGTTCATGCAGATTAAGGGCTGGTTCAGACGGACGTTTGGAGGCGTTGCGTTTGCTGGCGTCGCGTTCAGCAGCGTTCGTGTGCGTTTGGATGCGGTCGCGTTTTTTCTTCCCCTAGGGGGACATTAGCCGTCGCGGTTAACCTCCCCTGGAAGCTACATGTAGCTTCCAGGGGCTCCTTGAACGCCAGGGAAAATCGGGACCCAAACGCCGCGTTTGTGTAAACGCGCTTGAAAGCTTGGTACAAACGCTCCCATTCACTTGAATGGGAACGTTTAACACCAAGCCCTGAACGCTGGCTGTAAACGCTCTGCAAGCGTCCGTCTGAACCAGCCCTAAGGGCTCATTTCCACTATCGCGAATTCACATGCGTTTTTCGCATGCAAATTCGCATAGCAATACAAGTGAATGGGACGGTTTCCACTTGTCAGGATTCCTTTGCATTTCTGTGCAGAAAAAAAAACAAAAAAAAAACAGCATGGCAGAGCCATCAGAATTCGCATATCGCATACCGCTATGCGAATCACATACAATGTATTTAATTGGAAATTCGCATGAGGTTTGGGTATGCAAATTTTCATGCGAATTTGCATAGAAACAATGGAAAAGCACACCAGCACTGCCATGGTTAATATCGCATACATCGTCATCCATGCGAATTCGCATGAAAATTTGCATAGACCCGCATGCGAAATTCGCATCCGCATGCGAAATTTTACCGCGGCGATTCGCACCGCACAAGTGGAAATGGAGCCTTATGCAGAGCTGTGGAGAAGGTACAAAAATCATCCAACTCTGACTCCTCAGTTTAGTGAAACCAACAATTCCAGGTACCAAAATTGCTTCACCTGACTTCAGCTCCACAGCTCAGGATGTGTGTAAATTTGTATGCAAATATATTCAGCTTGAAATTTGACCAGCCAAGTCCCACACAGGTTCAATTGATTGGTCCATTTTCAAGCTGCATATATTTGCATAAACATTTAGACAAATCTGCATGAACTTATTTGTGTTTCATTGATCATCCCTACTTTAAAGTACAATGGGCTGTATTCAGAAAAATCAGCTGTTTTGAGCATTAACAAATGCAGTAGTGCTTTCTGATCACCTTCCTAAATTACAATTCACTGAACTTGTTACCACACAAAAAAAAAAAAAAAAATAAATAAATAAATAAATAAATAAAACAGTTCCCGACTAATGAGGTAAATTACCGACTTATGCCGTAATTACGCTGGGAAATGTCAATTCACAATGATTTGCACACTTCATTTACCGGACAAATGCGTTTGGTAATTTTCTCCAGCCCACAGCAGCCAACAACCTGCTCTCCTCATGCTGTCTCTGTGCAGTAACTTGACAGACAGCCTTTGGGGAGAACCTGGCAGCCAATAGGGAGAGCCACACAGCCTGCTTCTCATGCTAATTGGATGCAATAGGTATGCAGGTGGGACTTTCAGTGTATCAATGCAGAGACAAGCTACAACTCTGCCGGCATCCCTTTAGATGTGCATATTTGTATTTTAGCACATAGAAGAGCTCCCCCTGGTGGCTCCAGCACATTAAAGGGATGACAGGCGGCACAGTGTGGAAAACCTCTGAGTCACACACACAGCTCCCTGCCTGCTGCCCTGCTAGAAGGCTGGTAAGTGAAACTTACTGACCAGGGCTTAGTGGATTGAGGCAGTTTGGTCGGTAAATTACCAAACTTCTGCCTCTTGTGAATTTGGAATAAAAAGTGTAAAATACCGCATGAGGTATTTTATCTCCAATTTTATTTTTTCTTACCGAACTGCTTATTGTGAATAGAGCCCATTGAGTACTAATTCATAAAAAAGGTAAACCTTTATTTTCTTGCAAACAGAATTGCCATAAGTGAGGTTCCTAACTTAGTATGCTTTGGGGTGGGGGTGGGGGGGTTAAAGGCAGCATCATGACTTACCTACTGGGGGCTACTTTAAAGAATCCTGCAGTAGAGTACACTCCCAGCCACAATGCATGCCAGCAGATGCATGCCGCAATGTATATTGGGAGCTGCAGTATGCAGTGCGGCCAGGAGCACACTACAGTGGGATTCTTTTAGGTGCGGCAAGCTGCAGCTGGCAATCATCACAGGAACAAGGGGCCACACGAGCAGCCCCCAGGTAAGAAATGGTGCTCCCCAACCCCCATTAGCATACCAAGTTCCAAATCTCCCTTATAGAGAGGTTCAATTTGGTACAAAAATTCTACAGGTGCACTTAAAGGAAACATGAGGCAAATGAAATCAATGTAGCTTTACTTACCTTGGGCTTCCTGCAGCTCCTAGAAGTCTGTGTCCCTCGCAGCAGTTCTGCTGTCACCCATTATTCTGTTGTCCACCCCATAGTGGTCACTGGCTTCTGCACATGCATGGGTGCATGCACCGCTCATGCGCCTGTGGCTGGGAGTGTTCTGTGCAGTAGTACTGCCCTTGTGCAGAATGCTCCCAGGCACGAGAACTCAGCATTGCACGCACGCACACACCCGCGCTTGCACAGAAGCCACTGCTGAGGGGGACAAAGGAAGAATGGGTGGCAGCAGAACTGCAGCGAGGACTACACAAGACTTCTAGTCCTGGAGGAGGCTCCAGGTAAGTAAAGATAAACTGATTTAAAGGAGGAACTGTAGTGAAAATAACATAATTACTTATTGTTTACAATATTCATCTATTGATGATTTAGCAAATGGTTTCCCATTGTAAAATCTTTCCTCTCCCTGATTTACATTCTGAAATATATCCCTGGTGGTGAGTGACATCTTAGTTCTGCCAGGTGATCTGTGCGGAATGTTCATTACTGAGTTCTATGCACAGAGGAAGATATTGCTTGTTGGTTGGAAAAAGCCACAATTTCCCACAATGCAATGAGGGTCAAAGACAGCAAACTGTCAGGACATCCCACTGTGGGAGGGGCTTCACCACAATATCCACCATACAGACCCTCCTGATCTATGTGAGAAAAGGTAAATATTGCTTGTGGGAAAGGGGGCATCAGCTACTTACTGGGATGTAGATAAATCCCTGATGTAAAAGGAAGCCAAGGTGTGAGACCTATGGAAGCTGACATGGATTTCCTGTTACACAATACCAGTTGCCTGTGCCTGGCAGTCCTACTGAGAATTCTGGTCAGTTGGGTGTAAATCACACACAGAACAAGCATGCAGCTAATCCGGTCAGATTTGTCAGATATCTGATCTGCTGTATGCTTGTTCAGGGTCTATGGCTGAAAGTATTAGAGGCAGAGGATCAGCAGGACAGCCAGGCAAATCTGAATTATGTAAAAGGAAACAAACATGTCAGCCACCATATCTCTCTCACCTTGGGTTCCCTTTAATGCTCCTTTTTAATTTGCCTCCCATATATCATCTAAAGGACAACTGTAACAAAAGAGATATGGAGGCTGTCCTATGCATTTCCTTCTAAAAAATGCCAGTTGCCTGGCAGTCCTGCTGGTGTATTTGGTTGCAGTAATGCATGAGTCGCACCAGAAACAAGCATGCAGCTAATCTTGTTAGAACACTCAGAACCACCTGACATGCTGCAAGCTTGTTCAGGGTCTATAGCTAAAACTATTACAGGCAGGGGATTGGCAGGATAGCCAGGAAACTGGTATTGCTTAAAAGGAAATAAATATGGCAGCCACCATATACCCCTCACCTCAGGTATCCCTTTAAGCTGTGCTGGTGGCTGCTCTTGCTGTTTTAAGCTAGCTGACACAAGCCCAGTCCTAATGCAGTTGGCCACTTACCTGCATTAAACTCAGCTCTCCTCTCCTTGCTACACACTGCCTCTCCCCACATCTCCCTGTGTGATGGGGGCAGCTGTGTCTGCGGCGTGACGGGAGGGCAGCTGCGGCTTCTGTGTGACTGGGGAGGCAGCTGCTGTGTGATGGGGAGGGGCAGATACAGCTTCTATGTGACCGGGGAAGTAGCTGCTGCTGGCTGTGTGCTGGGGGCTGCAGCTGCTGCGCATGCACAAGCTGTGCCCCTTCGCCTCCCCCTGACAGTGAGTATGTGAGCTCAGCTAGTTAGTGTGAGGATGCTGAGGCATGAGGCTAGCTTTTGCTGCTGGAGCAGGCATAAGATGGCAGGTACAGGGGAGACAGGCAGCACACTGTGGGATTTCACGCCAAAGGAATCCATTTCAAACAAGTCAAGTGCAGGAGGCAGAGCTATTCAAGCTTTTCCCAATCTCCCGCCTTTTGACATTAAAACCACACCCCCTGCCAGTGATTGGTCAAGGGGGCAGTGGAATTTATTGAGACAGGCTCAGTGATAGCTGTAGGCTGATGCTAGTGCCAAGCCCCGCCCACAACATGTTGCAATATGAGTTCCCTGCTGTACGAGACAGTCCCGCCCCTCAGTTTAGCCAGCCAGTTACTGCAGCTCAGCCTCAGCCTTTGTCACTCCCCTTGGCCAATGATCTCTCCAGTTTATTTTTCCCTCCAATTTGGCCCCGCCCCCCTAATGTGGCTATCTTCTGTATGGAGCAGAGAGGGGAGAGAAGGAAGGATAAGTGTGCTGTAACATAAGGATGGTTATTATGTGAGTGGCTGACTGCAGGAGCATTTCCCAGCATTGCAGAGGCTACATTGGATGGCTAAGGAAGCCTTGTATAGACAATGGGCTCTATTCACTAACAGGCAAAAACACTGCAAAATGTTACCGCTATATTCCCGCCAGCGGTAAACTCCGCATTTTTTCCACATTTACTAATATTTTCCGCATGTTTTCCGCATGCGGGAAAAAGGATGCGGAAACAGCCATTATTCATGCGGGAATCATGCGGTAAAAAGGTCGCATGAAAAAGTGTTTAAAAAAAAATGAAAGTCCAGCAAGCACAGCCCTTAGGGCCCTTTTCCACCAGCGCGTTTGCGCTGGCTGAATCGCAAAAACGCAAACCGCTAGCGATTTTACAATCGTTACGGTTTGCTTTTTAACATAGGAATCGCGGTAGGTAATTTCCACTACCGCGATTCGTTTTTTACTTGATCGCGATCGCGCCGCGGAGCGACTTTTGCCGCGATTTTGCTATGCAGTGCATAGCATAGCAAAATCGTGGCCGCGAATGTCGGGGAATCGGCGGTAATTACGATTTAGCAATCGCTAGCGTTCAGCGTGAACGCTAGCGATTGCTAGTGGAAAAGGGCCCTTAGGGCTCGTTTCCACTGTAGCGGTGCGGAATCGCCTGGATTCCACCGCTGAAGAAATCGCATGCGGCTGCGTTTCCCCATGCGGATTTACCTGCGATTTCGCATGCGATTTCGCATGGCAAGGAGCCAGGCGAATTTAACCATGTCACTGCCTGTGTAAAGTTACATTGCCTTTCATGCGAAATCGCATGCGAAATCGCGGGGAAATCCACATGACAAAGCTGCATGCGATTTCCCTATTGAATGCATTAGCGGCGATTCGCCCGCATTCCTGCCGCACGTGAAATCTGACGACCCTGTCGTGCAGATTTTTCCCGCACCGCAAAACGCCGCCGCCGCCGCACACGTGGAAACAGCTCCATCCACTAACATTGAGTATGCAAATCCGCATGCAGTGCCTGCATGCAGATTCGCTATAGTGGAAACGAGCCCTTAAGCCTCCACACTTCATTAAAGTCAATGGGTAGCGGAATATATCACCTACTATTTGTAGGTGATAAAAAAATCGGTAAATAACGATGAAATGATGCGCCTGAACATTTTTGAGAATTGATTTTTTGTTGCAGAAAATACCGACTTTTGCGGAAATTTTTCCGCATGAATCCCGCACTTTTACCACCCTTTTTCCGCATGCGGAAAAAACATGCGGAACATTTTGAGAATTTCAACTTGACGGTATTTTGGTCGCAAACTTCCCGCATGTACTTTACCGCATGCGGGAAGTCTTTGCGAATAGAGCCCAATGTTCTCTTTGCTGCAGCTCACATTTCAATGGCAGCCCTGACAATGGAGAGGCTGCAGCTGGGATATCACACACACAGGGCTCTATTCATAAAAAAGTTGTGGCGAAAAAACTCCTGGAGGGAAAATACCGCAGCGGTATTTTAGACTTCTGGGTGGTAGTTCATAAAAATCTTGCCAGCTGCGATGCAAGTGCGGAGATCTCCCGCTGAAGGCTGGCGGTAAGCTGTCGGAAGGCATGCGGAAACACTTCAGCCGGCAGAGTCCCTCCGTGCACTGCTCTCTCTGGGAGGTCTGTCCCATTCACTTGTATGTAATCCGCAAAATCAGAGGAAGCGGTATTTCCCGTCCACACACCGCTTCCTCTAAACTTTATGAATGGCCATTTGGTTACTTTTTTTCTAGATAAATCTAGAAAAAAATTTCTCTCTCTGCTGGGGGATTGTAGATTTTCATGCGGGAACAGCTTTTATGAATGCCCACTTTGCTAAATGGACGGGAAAATCCGCTGTTTTGAGAGGAAAACTTGCGGTAACCTTTTATGAATAGAGCCCAAAATCGGTATTTTAGACTTTTGTGTGCTAATTCATATAAATGTTTACACTTGCGAAGGTCGGGGAATTCCCGCACTAAACTGGCGGTGCTGCTGAGTTGTTACATTTGCTGGCTGAGTTGATACATTTCTCTGTGCAGAGACAGAGTTACTATAAGGAGGCAGCCCCAGCATCCCTTTACATGTGCATTCTTTTGAAAACGGCCTCTCCTTGCCCTGAATCTTCTCTGAATCTGTATATTAGTCTTTCTAAACAGTCTATTTAATTGCCACAGCTTAGAAGAAGTTCCAGAAATGTTACATATGCAGGCTTTCTAATGTGAAATTTATTTGAAAACAGGTACCCAAGGGGTTAAAAAAACACAGCCTTGGTATTCCGGGATGCCTTGTCTGCTCTCCTCTCACTGCAGCTGCTTGGGAGGTCTTTCTCATTCACTTGCTGTTATCTTGACTCTGTTACAGCTGGCTTATCTCCTTATCTAAACAGCGGGTTTCTCTGCACACATTCCGCCTGCTCTAATCTTTATGAATTGACCATCAGTGACATGTGTTGTGATAATCTCCGCACAAGACGGTAATTTCCCACACTGCGGGCTCTATTCATAAAAAAGTTGTTGCGAGAAAACTCCTGGAGGGAAAATACCGCAGCGGTATTTCACACTTCTGGGTGGTCATTCAAAGAAATCTTGAAAGCTGCGATGCAAGAGCGGAGATCTCCCGCTGAAAGCTGGCGGTAAGCTGTCGGAAGGCATGCGGAAACACTTCAGCCGGCAGAGTCCCTCCGTGCACTGCTCTCTCTGGGAGGTCTGTCCCATTCACTTGTATGTAATCCGCAAAATCAGAGGAAGCGGTATTTCCCGTCCTCATACCGCTTCCTCTAATCTTTATGAATGGCCATTTTGTTACTTTTTTCTAGATAAATCTAGAAAAACACTGGAGAAGGCGGAAATTTCTCGCTCTGCTGGGGGATTGTAGATTTTCATGCGGGAACAGCTTTTATGAATGCCGACTTTGCTAAATGGACGGGAAAATGCGCTGTTTTGAGCGGAAAACTTGCGGTAAGGTTCTATGAATAGAGCCCTGCAAAGGAATGTCAGATTTTCATGCGGAAACAGCCTTTATGAATGCCCACTTTGCTAAATGGTCGGAAAAGTCAGCTGTTTTGAGCGGAAAACTTGCGGCAAAGTTTTATGAATAGAGCCCACAGAACCTGTAACTTCAAATATGTCCCCTGGGGGGGTACTTACCTCGGGAGGGGGAAGCTTCTGGATCCTATTGAGGCTTTCCTTGTCCTCCGTCCCACAGTGGCTGCGCTGGGCCCCCGAAACCACAAGGAAAGTCGGCTGTGGCAATATTAACCTTCCCCAGCGAAGGTGCAGTAGCGGCTCTCTGCTCGGGATCAGGTGGAAATAGTCGATCCTGATCGGGACCACTCTACTGTGCAAGCGAATTGTACCTGTGCAGTAGAGCAGATCCGATTGGGATTGACTATTTCCGAATGACCCCGAGTATAGAGCCGCTACTGAGCTGGAGCTGGGAAGGTAAATATTTACATGGCTGCTGTTCGGGGACCGCTTGCACTGCGAACCCACGTGATGGGATGGAGGAGGATGGGGAAGCCTCAATAGGTTCCAGAGGCTTCCCCCTCCCATGGTAAGTACCCCCAGGAGACATTTTTTAAAGTTACAGGTCCTCCTTAAGGTGTCCATACATCACGCAGCGATGGGCAGATTTGACCAAGGGATAGATCGCTCTCTGATCAGAGAGAGATCCATCAGCTGCCCATACACCACAGGCCGATTCCCAATCAGTTTCATGCTAAAATCTTTTGGAACTCGACCCAGTGCGCAGCCTTGCCGCTGTTCCCTAGTGTGCACGTGTGCATTTATACATTACCTGTCCTGTGTCGCAGTGCCCATCCAGCGTCCCAATCTGTAGCTGTTCCCTAGTGTGCACGTGTGCATTTATACATTACCTGTCCTGTGTCGCTGTGCCCATCCAGCGTCCCAATCTGTAGCTGTTCCCTGGTGTGCACGTGTGCATTTATACATTACCTGTCCTGTGTCGCAGTGCCCATCCAGTGTCCCAATCCGCCGCTCTTCCATCACACACGCTGATGGCATATATGGGGCTGAGGGAAAAGGGGCAGGACACCGGGACACGGGACAGGTAATGTATAAACGCACACATGTACATTTTTACACTGTGGAAACAGCTCCGGGGGTTTCATCGTTCTTTGTTACTGCCGCGCACCCGATCGAGGAAGTCGGCCCTACACCTTGCAGCTTGTCTGACCAATTCATGCACCAATTTCAGGACAAAATTGATCGCATCGTCGATCGGGCGTGCACTTGGCAGCACCGATTGTCGTCCGATTTGATCATAATCGAATCGGATGATCGATTGGCCACCAAGTCCCCTAATGTATGGCCACCTTTATGGATTATCCGTAAATATATGGTGAAATTTGTAACAGTCATGGATCCATTGTTAAAACTGTTGTAGTCACATTGGTTTATTTTGGAGGGAAACCGTTGCCAGATTATGGGCTCTATTCTCAATGAGTTACCTCATGAGTTAAATTAGGTAGTGATAAATACCGACCAAAATATCTCCATTTTGAAATTCACAAATTTTTTTTTCTCCCTAAATTAACTCATGCGGTAAAAGTGTGGTAATTACCTCAAAATGTATCTCCAATTTGAGATTCTCAATTGAACAGTTGGTGTTAATTAAGGATTTTTTTTATCACCTACAAACGGTAGGTGATAATTATCACTTCTCTGCTGTTGGCCTTCAGGATGGAGCCTTTTGAGCTTTGTTTGCTCGAGTTTATGTCAATTTTACATAGAAGGCAGAAAAGACTAGTGTGTCTAATCTCAAGGCGCACTTTCACACCTCCTACAGTCTTTTAGATGATTTAATAGATGCCGACTTGCCGAGGAGGAAATTCATCTCTGCTCTAAAATATAAGCAACATCATAATTACCTTTAAAGAAAAATATTTCTTTGTTACAGCTGATACAAATCCAGCAAAAAAATCTCCAGTGTATGTACTTCCTGCTTTCATGGAAGCAGAAATAGGGTTAACATCCTGTGTTTACACATTAGCTGCTCTGCTGAGGCAGCCAGCTGGCACAGCTGAGAGCTAAAATTACAGTTGTGATTATTCACAGATGAGGGGGAATTAGACAGGCTAAATTATATACATACAGGGTGCATTTATATGTTTTCCTTCTGTCCTGTGCAAGAGTTGAGGTCCTACTTTAAATGTGACAGAAATGTGACAGACTTTCCTGGATTGTCTCTGTGTAATGGGTGGCAAGTAGAGGTGTACCGAACGGTTCGCCGGCGAACGGTTCCAGGCGAACATTGGGGGTTCGCGTTCGCCTGCGCCAGGCGAACTTTTCCGGAAGTTCGATTCGCCCCATAATGCACTATGAGGGTCAACTTTGACCCTCTGCATCACAGTCAGCAGGCACATTGTAGCCATTCAGGCTACAGTAAGCCCTGGAGCCCCCCCCCCCCCTTATATAAGGCAGCCTCCGGCGGCCATTACAGTCACTCGTGTGCCTGCTAGAGAGAGGAAAGGGACAGCTGCTGCAGACTTTTTCTCTTAGGGACAGATTAGTTAGGTTCTAGGCTGCTTTGCTTGTTCCTGACTGATTAATATTGCTTTTAAAGCACCCAGCAACAGTTCTTTTCAGAGCTCAACCTGTACATTTTTTTTTTCTGACACTTTTGTTGCATGCACAGCCTTGCTAATTGATAGTGTGTGTGCCACTGCCAGCAGCCCAGCACATTCAGTGACTGACTGCCTGTGTGTGTGACAGGGAGCTGCACATTGTACTACCCAGTACTGCATATACCCCAGTACCTGTTGTGTTTACTTAACCCACCTCATCACTGCATATACCTAGCTTTGTGTTGAGTGAACCCAGCTCACTGCATCTTAAGTACCTTTACTGTATACTGTTCAGTGAACCCAGCTCACTGCATCTAACTACCCAGTACCTGTTGTGTTTACTTAACCCACCTCATCACTGCATATACCTAGCGTTGTGTTGAGTGAACCCAGCTCACTGCATCTTAAGTACCTTTACTGTATACTGTTCAGTGAACCCAGCTCACTGCATCTAACTACCCAGTACCTGTTGTGTTTACTTAACCCACCTCATCACTGCATATACCTAGCGTTGTGTTGAGTGAACCCAGCTCACTGCATCTTAAGTACCTTTACTGTATACTGTTCAGTGAACCCAGCTCACTGCATCTAACTACCCAGTACCTGTTGTGTTTACTTAACCCACATCATCACTGCATATACCTAGCGTTGTGTTGAGTGAACCCAGCTCACTGCATCTAACTACCCAGTACCTGTTGTGTTTACTTAACCCACATCATCACTGCATATACCTAGCGTTGTGTTGAGTGAACCCAGCTCACTGCATCTAACTACCTGTTGTGTTGAGTGTGAACCCACCTGGCCACCTCACTGCATCTAACTACCTGTTGTGTTGAGTGAGAACCCACCTCACTGCATCTTAAGTACCTTTACTGTTGAGTGAACCCAGCTCACTGCATCTAACTACCTGTTGTGTTGAGTGAGAACCCACCTCACTGCATCTTAAGTACCTTTACTGTTGAGTGAACCCAGCTCACTGCATCTAACTACCCAGTACCTGTTGTGTTTACTTAACCCACCTCATCACTGCATATACCTAGCCTTGTGTTGAGTGAACCCAGCTCACTGCATCTAATTACCTGTTGTGTTGAGTGTGAACCCACCTGGCCACCTCACTGCATCTAACTACCTGTTGTGTTGAGTGAGAACCCACCTCACTGCATCTTAAGTACCTTTACTGTTGAGTGAACCCAGCTCACTGCATCTAACTACCTGTTGTGTTGAGTGTGAACCCACCTGGCCACCTCACTGCATCTATACCTGTTGTGTTGAGTGAGAACCCACCTCACTGCATCTTAAGTACCTTTACTGTTGAGTGAACCCAGCTCACTGCATCTAACTACCTGTTGTGTTGAGTGTGAACCCACCTGGCCACCTCACTGCATCTAACTACCTGTTGTGTTGAGTGAGAACCCACCTCACTGCATATAGCTAGCATACCCCCGAGATGGACAAAATGGACAAACCAGGTAGAGGAAGAGGTAGAGGCAGACCCAGAGGAAGGCCACCAGGCACCGGCAGGTCTGTGGCTGTGCGAGGTGGTGTTGCTGTGATTTCATGCGGACCTGCCCCAAAATACAGTGCTCAGAAGAAGGCACGTGCCATCACTTCCCAAAATCGTGAGGAGGTGATTGAGTATTTAACACAGAACACCTCATCTCCCGCAGCCACCAGCGCTACAACAAGCACCACATCCGCTGCATTTGACACTTCGCAGGAGTTATTTGGTGGTGGTGGTGAAATCACTGATTCCCAGCCACTACTGCAACAACAACAAGAAGGCGCAGGTACACCACCTCATACGTCTGAGTTAGGTGGCGATAGTATGGACGTAACGTGTGTGGATGGGGATGATGGTGGACCACCTGAAGTTGGTGCACTTGAGGAGGTGTCTGAGGAAAGCGCAGCTGGCCAGGAGGATTATGATGACGATTATACGGATACCACATATGTTCCCGGTAGAGGAGATGACCAGGGGGACAGTTCAGAGGAGGAGTCAGAGAGGAGTAGGAGGAGACGACTCCATGATAGAAGCAGAGGGAGCTCGTCCTCAGAAACAGCTGGGGGCAGTGTCCGGCGCCATGTATCGCCAGCTATGGCCAGACAGCCAACATGCCCTTCAACGTCAGCTGCTGATGCCACCGTAGCGCCATCAGCCCAGGGGGCTCAGCGGTTTGGAAATTTTTTCACGTGTGTGTCTCAGATCGGAGCAAAGCCATCTGTTGTCTCTGCCAGCAAAAATTGAGCCGTGGAAAGGCCAACTGTCACGTAGGGACAAGTGCTTTACGAAGGCACCTGGAGAGAAGGCACAAACAGCTATGGCAAGAACACCTGAGGAAAAGAAGCACCCCTCAAAAGACAAGCAGCGGAGAACAACCGTGGCAGCCGTCACAGGGGACTTCTGCTGCTCCACGTTCCCATGGTATTGTTCGTGGCTGGGGGGAGGAAGAATGGATACACTTTTAAACAATTTAAAAATACAACCATCTAAACTTTCAAACAATTTAAAAATACAACCATCTAAACTTTCAAACAATTTAAAAATACAACCATCTATCATTTTCAAACAATTTAAAAAAAGGGCAAAAAAACGTGCCCTCCGTAAAACATTCTTGGCAAATGCTTTCGACTTGGTTTGTCTTCCGCTGGATCAAGGGTCCATCTGACCACAGATGCCTGGTCTGCAAAGCACGGTCAGGGCAGCTACTGCATGGGTCTCAGCAGGCTCCCACTTCGGGCCGCAATCCAACCTTCATTCCCCGCGGTGACAATGGCAGACTTGCCCTCCATAACGGATTCCCGTTAAAGGATTTAAAGTTAATTCATTTCAAATACACAGCAGGGCTTAGAAAGTCCGCCTCCTTTATTGTTATTTTTGGTCACTACCTCAGGGCGGGCGTGCATGCCTACCTGCTGCCCTCCTTGGATGTGTAGTGGTAGCCGTTTCTCAGGCTCCACACCGGATTCCATCCCTCATTCCCCGGCCATTACCCAGAGGTCACAAATGACAGACTTGCCCGCCTCCATATGATTCTCGTGAAAGGAATGTGGTGTCATCTTTGCCCGCCATAACTGGTTCTCGTTAAAGGATTTAAAGTACATTCATTTTAAATACACAGCAGGGCCTCGAAAGTCCGCCTCCTGTATTGTTATTTTTGGTCACTACCTCAGGGCGGGCGTGCATGCCTACCTGCTGCCCTCCTTGGATGTGTAGTGGTAGCCGTTTCTCAGGCTCCACACCGGATTCCATCCCTCATTCCCCGGCCATTACCCGGGGTCACAATGGCAGACTTGCCCGCCTCCACAGGATTCTCATTGTAGCGGTACTGAACAAGTACACAGCAAGTAGAAAATGTAAATTAAAAAACAAAACGTAAGCTTTTTAACAATGCCATGGAAAGTTGAGAAGGAAGTCACACATTACCTGACATCACGGAGTGAGGAAGAGCAATCACGCCATGTTGCGCAGTAGTCCAGCATGGCCGTCACTACACAAACAGCTGTTTGCGGTGCGTTACACAGTGAGTTTGGTGTGTCAGTGTGAAGCAGTACTCTAATTACACTCCCTGTTTGATGTATACACATGCAAGATGTTTGAAAGCACGTTAGGCCTGCAATTTAGCATTCAATGTGATTTCTGCCCTTAAAACGCTGCTTTGCGTCACATCCAGATTTTTCCCCGGGACTTTTGGCATGTATCCCACTCCACCATGCCCCCCTCCAGGTGTTAGACCCCTTGAAACATCTTTTCCATCACTTTTGTGGCCAGCATAATTTTTTCGATTTTTCAAAGTTCGCCTCCCCATTGAAGTCTATTGCGGTTCGCAAATTTTTCCGCGAACCGAACCTTCTGCGGAAGTTCGCGAACCCGGTTCGCGAACCAAAAATCGGAGGTTCGCGACATCTCTAGTGGCAAGTATATGGGCTGCCCTACAGTGGTCAAAAAAGCTTTATTTCCGTACATATTACTGACGGTTTTATCACCTGTTTTATCACCTGTGTTACCGCATTTTTATCAAACATTTATCACACTTGGTACATTTTTAGTGAATACTCACTATAATTCACTATTTTTAGTGAATTATCACTGGAGGTAATTTTTCATCCAAAAAAGAGTTACCGCACATGGTTTTGTGAATAGAGCCCTATGTGTATGTTGGAGGGAATCTGCCAGATTACGTGCATTTTGGGTGAAATGCTGTCAGATTACGTGCATTTTGGGTGAAATGCTGTCAGATTACGTGCATTTTGGGTGAAATGCTGTCAGATTATGTGTATTTTGGGGGGGAACACTATGGCGGTGCTCAAACTTCCTCCGTAGGAGCACTTGCATGGCTGCTAAGGTCATGTATGTTTGGTACCACTCATGACCATGCCCATGTTCTTTTGCGTTGCCACACACATTTTGCAGCCGCATGGGGTGTGTGTCAGTAAAAATTATTCTTTGTCAGCATGATTTTCTTGATCGTGAGTGGTGTAAGTTTCTGATCAATTTTTTGAAAAATTGTATCATGCGCGGTAGATTGACAATTTTGTAATGTAGAGACGCAACCATTTTGTTTTCAGAGTTTTCAATCATTCTTTTTTCCATAATTCGGGAAAAATTGAACACAGGTGTGGTACATTGTTCTAATTTTTAAAATGTTACCATCAATCAGAAAAATTGATTGTAAATCTTCAATTAAGAAGAAATAAATATATATATATATATGTGTGTATGTGTATGTGTATGTATGTATGTGTGTGTGTGTGTGTGTGTGTGTGTGTGTATGTGTGTATGTGTGTATGTGTGTGTATATATATATATATATATATATATATATATATATATATATATATATATATATATATATATATATATATATATATAAAAATTTGTATGGTGTGTGGTCACCTTAAGGGCCCATTCACACTAGGGCGTTTTGCCACGATTTCGGCAAAATGCTCAAACGCTGGCGCTTTTTAAATCAATCAATGAAAAATTGCATGCAGCATGTGATAAAGTAATGCATGTCGTTTTTAAAACACTAAAAAAATTGCATTGCTGAATCAGAGATGCTTCCTAAAATCGAGGAAGGCACATAGAAATGTATTATTGACGTTTCTGCATGTGATTTAAGCCTGGTACATACTTTCAATTACAATTGACCAATCACTGACCAATTTCAGTGACCAATTTTTATGTATGCGAGTCAACAGATATTGAATACTATGAGCCAATTGTGTAGGGGAACTTATACTACATGGAGGTGGTGATATTGGTCAGTGATTGGCCAATTATAATTGAAAGCGTGTACAAGGCTTAAGGCCTCGTTCACACTACAAATCGCCAAAGCTATCGCAAGTGCTGTCAGCCGATTTATACTGTGATTTTTTTTTTATCACAGTGCTTTTCCCAGCGCTTTTTTCTTAGAGAAGCGATTTTCTAACCGCTTTTGCTCAGTGAGGATATTTTTCACTTCTTGACGTCAGTCAGGAAGTGAACTGTCTAACCCGGAAATGAATAAATACAATCTATTTATTCATAAAAGCACTCAGGAAATCACTATACAAAGCACTTTTTTAAGCGCTTTGCGATTTCCCTATACCTTCCATTGAGCTAAAGCGCTCAGAAAATGGTACATGTGGCGCATTTGTGATTTTAATAAAACACTCTCAAAGGAAATCATTGCACAAGCGTTTTTATCTAAAATCACCAGCGCTTAAAAGAAAAATCGAAAACGCTCAGTGTAAACAAGCCCTTAGGCCTTATTCACACCATATGCGCTGCCGTGCACATTTCAGGAGCAAGTATAATATGCGATCAGCAAGAACATCAGAAGTGCATAGAGAGCACTTCTTACGCTCAGACTGCGCGCTGCACAGCAGTGTGATGCGCTATCGCACTGCTGAATGCATATTTGCCAAAGCACCTTGCTGATTCCATTCACTGTAATTATTAGGATCTGCAGCGCATCGCGGGTGGTGTGCGATTGGGTGCGCTTGTGTCCCGAACGCACGGCCATATGCCTTGCCTAATGTGAACAAGGCCTAAGGCCTGATACACACTTTCATTTATGATTGGTCAATCACTGACCAAGTTTACCAACTCCATGTAATATGAGGACTTACCTAATGTGCTCATAGTATTGAACATTTGTTATATTAAACTTAAGGTAGCCATACATCAGTAGATTACGGGCAGATTCAACAAAGAGACAAATTTTATCTGTAAGCAAATCTGATTAGAGAGAGATCTGCATCTTTGTCGAGCTGCCATATACAGCATTAAATCTTCAGGGAATCGGCTGAGTCCGCTGTATCTGCCCTGCTGCTGCCCCCTAATGTATAAATTATATAAATGTGCCCCCCAATGTGTGCATTTATACATTACCTGTCCTGTGTCAGCCTCCGCGTGGTGTCCGTCTGTCCTCTGGGTGGCTCTGCCGCATATACGCTGGTGGCGGCGCACAGTGTCGCACGTTATGCACTACCGCCATCCGGAGGACGGACGGGCCCCACGTGGAGGCTGACACAGGACAGGTAATGTGTAAATGCACACATCGGGGGGCACATTTATACATGGGGGGCAGCGGCAGGGTTTTTTTTCGTCGTTTCGTCACTCGTTCCGAAATTGCCCGCCATACTGCCACACACCTGACCAACCAACTTCGGCCTGACATCTTGCAATAGGTGAGATCGAGTAACACGACCAATTTCGGCCCACAATTGGTCACTTAGTTGGTCGGGCCTGCACTAGGCGGAATCGATTTTCAGCCAATTCAATAATATTAATCAAATGTTTTGGTCAATCAGCTTCCAAAGTCACCTGATATATGGGCACCTTACATGGTCAATGATTGGCAAATCATAATTGAAAATGTTTGTTAAGCTTTAGTCAAACGTCACTCTCCTTAAGGTGCACACAACACACATCCAATTTTGATTGACCAATGTTTGCCCAACAGATTTTGAATGCAATGAGCAGATTGCACAGGTAAGGTGTCTGGAAGTGGTAAAATTGGGTAATGATCGGACAATCAAAATTGAATGTGTATGCACCCTAAACGTGGCCAAAAACAATCCAATTTCTGGCAAAAAAATCATTTGAGCGATCAGATAATTCTGATCGATGTGATCAGATTGGTTGTAAATATTCTCCACTGATGGGCACAATCGATCCACCCATCGTCAAACCAAAATTTGTATTTTATGGTTGGCTGTGATAAATGGGAAACAAATACTGGCTTGTTGATGGTGTTCAATACATCACAATATTTGACTTCCAATCAGAATTATCTGATCACTTGAATGATTTTTTGCTAGAAACTGGATCGATAGTGGCAACCTTAAAGGTGGCCTGGCCACTAGTGGTTCAGTTTTTAGTGAAGAATTGTTCAAGCGATCGGACAATTATGATCAGACTGGCAAAAATAAATTCAAAGCCCACCCATCCAGCTCTTTGTGCTCTGAGGGCAATGACCAGGCAGCCCACCCACCCAGCTCTCTATGCTCCGAGGATGGTGACCGGGCAGCCCACCCACCCAGCTCTCTATGATCTGAGGGTGGTGACTGGACAGCCCACCCATCTAGCTCTCTATGATCCGAGGGTGGTGACTGGACGGCCCACCCATCCAGCTCTCTATGATCTGAGGGTGGTAACTGGACTGCCCACCCATCCATCTCTCTATGATTCAAGGGTGGTGACCAGACAGCCCACCCATCCAGCTGTCTATGATCTGAAGGTAGTGATCGGACAGCCCACCCATCCAGCTCTCTATGCTTCGAGGGCGGTGACCGGACAGCACACCCATCCAGCTCTCTATGCTTCGAGGGCGGTGACCAGACAGCCTACCCATCCAGCTCTTTATGACCAGAGGGTGGTGATCGGATAGCCCACCCTTCCAGCTCTCTATGCTTCGAGGATGGTGAGGCGGCAGCCCACCCATCCAG
Organism: Hyperolius riggenbachi; assembly: GCF_040937935.1. Classification (NCBI taxonomy): domain Eukaryota; kingdom Metazoa; phylum Chordata; class Amphibia; order Anura; family Hyperoliidae; genus Hyperolius; species Hyperolius riggenbachi. Next base: position 488,190,200 of record NC_090648.1, read on the forward strand.
CTCTCTATGATCCGAGGGTGGTGATCAGACAGCCCACTCATCCAGCTCTCTATGCTCTGAGGGTGGTGACTGGACAGCCCACCCATCCCGTTCTCTATGCTCTGGTGATGGTGGGAGATCATCGGATCATCCGGATCCGAATCAATTCAGATTTTAAAAAGGGGTATCCGAGCACCCCTGGGGCTTTGCAAACACTGGTTTGCAAACTTTGTTTGCCCCACCAAACTGTCATCTATACTTAGCATTTCAATGTCCCCTCCTGTCTTAGTATTCTAGTCTAAAGTTTCCGAGTTGCGGTAATGTGGCATTTCTGCTGAACAGCTGAAATTGCCAGAACAGCCACAATACTGTTGTATTCACATCCTTGGCAAATATGAAGATATATGTGTATATACTGTAATTTCCGACATGTCCGATCTGATTTTCGATCAGCCCTCCCAGTGCTTACCTGCGCGCTTCGTTTTTGTATAAAGCGCCTCTGTAAGTGCTTTTGCAGAGTGAATGGAAAGAATAAAGTAAAACAATTAGCATGTATTTTGCACTTAGCAGTTGAGTAAGGGATTTATATATACAGTTAATAATGTAATCTGTTTTTCCTGGCAGGTTGATAGTCCAATTCCACATCAGATGTCCAACATAGAAGGAGAAGTAGAGGTTATTTATTTATTTATTTTTTTACTATTTAATTTTTGGGGAAAAATTAATTTATTTGCCTATTTGTCCCGGTTATAAAACCGTTTAAATTATGTCCCTATCACAATGTTTGGCGCCAATATTTTATGTGGAAATAAAGGTGCATTTTTTTCAGTTTTGCATCCATCCCTAATTTCAAGCCCATAGTTTATAAAGTAAGTGTTATACCCTCTTGACATAAATATTTAAAAAGGAGGAGGAGTAGGAGGGTAATTATTTATGAATTTTTTTTTAATTGTAATTTTATTTTTCTTTAATTACAAAAAAAAAAATATTGAGGAGTGTGGGAGGTAATGAGCTAATTTTTTGTGTAAAACTAATGTATTTGAATATGAAAAATGCTTTAGGGTGTAGTTTTACTATTTTGGCACAAGATGGCCACAGTAACTTTTTGTTTATGCGACCTGCAAGCGTCGGAAGGACGCTTGCAGGAAGTGCTATGAGGCTGGGAATTTTTTTTTTCACAATGATCGCACTGCTACTCATAGAAGCAGCCTATCATTGCTGGGGGCTGAGATCAACGAACGGGAACGGTTTTTCCTATTTATTGATCTCCGGGCAAGCGGGCAGCAGCATCAACGAGAGCGGGGGCGCGTGGACGAGCGAGCGGGAGCATAGGAGGTGTGGATAGCTCCATCCCTGGGGGTGAAAGGATGGAAAAGGGACGGAGATATCCGTACAGCTGGGGGTAAAGTGGTTTAAGCACATTTGTTGATTCATGCATTTGTCCATTAACACCACATTACCCTCTTTGTCAATGTGTATGGTGACTTTTCCTCAGGGTCTCTAGTGCTCTCATCTCATCTGATCACTCAGATTATCATGCATATAGAATTTTGGAATACAGGTAGACAGTATGCAAGGGCACAGGCTAATGTAGAATGTGGAGGCAGAGGTAGACAGTATGCAAGGGCACAGGCTAATGTAGAATGTGGAGGCAGAGGTAGACAGTATGACAGGGCACGGGCTGATGTAGAATGTGGAGGCAGAGGTAGACAGTATGACAGGGCACAGACTGATATAGTATGTTGTAGCAGAGGTAGACAGTATGCCAGGGGATAGGCTGATGTAGTGTGTTGTGGCACATGTAGACAGAATGCCAGTGTACAGGTGGATGTAGCATGTTGGGGCACAGGTAAAGAGTATGCCAGGGCACGGGCTGATGTAGTATATTGGGGCACAGGGAGACAGTATGCCAGGGCATAGGCTGATGTATGTTGGGGTACAGAATAATATAGTATGTTGGGGCACAGGTAGACAGTATGCCAGAGTACAGGCTGATGCAGTGTGTTGGGCCATAGGTAGACAGTATGCCAGGGTACAGGCAGATGTAGTATTTTGTGGAAAAGGTAGACAGTATGCCAAGGCACAGGCTATTGTGGTATATTGTGGTACAGGATGATGTTAGGTGTATGGTGAGTTCATAGAAGATTTTATTTTTTGTCACAAGTTAGTGGAAAATGACACTTTGTGAAAAAAAAAAAAATCAATTTCCGCTAATTTGTGACAAAAAATAAAATCTTCTATGAACTCACCATACACCTAACGGAATACCTTGGGGTGTCTTCTTTCTAAAATGGGGTCACTTGTGGGGTTCCTATACTGCCCTGGCATTTTAGGGGCCCTAAAGCGTGAGGAGTAGTCTAGAAACCAAATGCCTGAAAAAGACCTGTGAAATCCTAAAGGTACTCATAGGATGTTGGGCCCCTTAGCGCACCTAGGCTGCAAAAAAGTGTCACACATGTGGTATCGCTGTACTCAGGAGAAGTGGTATAATGTGTTTCGGGGTGTGATTGGGGTTCAAATGCTAGAGAGGGGTGGAGCCACAAACAGCCAATCTGATTTGTTTAATTTCTATGGAAATATACAAATTATTGATGCCAAAGACCCCAAAGCTCACAAACGTAGTCATTGAGTGTTTGTGTGTTAGGGTTAGAAAGTGGGCGGAGCCAACACCAGTCAAATACATACACGAACAATGCCGGGCCATCAGTGGGTGGAGACAAATACAAATTTCACTGGGAAAGTGTAAACTGCAGCCATTCTTACAATGTTAATGGCAGGGTTCTTAAACTTTGCACAGTTGGTCACTGGGTGACTGGGATTAATATTCAGAAAAGTGGGTGGAGCCTACAAAAGTGAATCAAACTTCACCTATTACTTTTCAAGGGGAATATTTAATTGCTGCCATTTTTGCACTGTTAATGGCACATGCCTCAAACCTGGTACAGTTGGTTATTGGGTGACTGGGGTTCAAATTCGGAAAATGGGGTGGGGCCAAAAACAGCCAAGCAGATTTTTTCATTTCAATGCAAATTATTGATGCCAAAGACGGCAAAGCTCACAAACTTGGTCATTGAGTAATTGTGTGTTAGGGTTAGAAAAAGTGGGTGGAGCCAACACCAGCCAAATACATACCCAGGCAACGCGGGGCAATCAGCTAGTATGTAATAAAATTGCCCCCAGGATAGATAGCTAGTATAGTTGCCCCCAACCCAGTATAGGTAGTATAGTTGTCCGTAGTATAGTTACCCCAATATAGGTAGCTACTATAGTTTCCCCCAGTATAGGTAATTTAGTTGCCCTAGTATATTTGCCCCCAGCGTAGCTAGTATAGTTGCCCTAGTATAGATTGCATAGTTGCCCCCAGTGTAGCTAGTATAGTTGCCCCCAGTGTAGCTAGTATAGTTGCCCCCAGTATAGCTAGCATAGCTTCCCCCAGTGTAGCCAGCATAGTTGCCCCCAGTGTAACCAGCATAGTTACCCCCAGTGTAGCCAGCATACAGTGGCGTAGCTAAGGAGCTGTGGGCACCGATGCAAGTTTTACATGGGGCCCCCCAAGCACTCTATACATAACAATTGATACGGCGCACCAAAACCTGCCAATGGCAACTACAGTGTCAGAGGTGCAAGAAGGGGATGGGGAACAGTTTGTTAATGATTACCAATATTAAAAGTATCTATAGAAGTAATTATTATGAGCACAGTACCAATAGGGAGCTAATACTGTAGTTGTGGGAGGGCCCCTCGGGGCCCCTCTGGCCCAAGGGCCCCGATGCGGTCGCTACCTCTGCACCCCCTATTGCTACGCCCCTGCCAGCATAGTTGCCCCCAGTGTAGCAAGCATAGTTGCCTCCAGTGTAGGCAGCATAGTTGTCCCCAGTGTAGCTAGCGTCCCCAGTGTAGCCAGCATAGTTGCCCCAGGAGGGCAAGAAGCGCTAGAAGGAAGGGCCATGGGGCAGCGGTGGGGAGGGGGCCAGAACCCCCACTCCCTCACCTGCGTCCCCTCTTTGTGCCCTCTCCTCCTCCAGAATAGCGGCGGCAAGCAGGCGCAGAGGGCAGGCGGGCGAAGAATTACTCACCTTCTAACTTCCGCATTCCAAGCGCTGGAGCGCAGCATCCCCTCGTCACAGGTCTCCGCCTTCAATGCCGCCCACTGTGCTTCCTGATTAGCGGAAGCACAGTGGGCGGCATTGAAAACGGAGACCTGTGACGAGGGAACGCTGCGCTCTAGCGCTTGGAACACGGAGGTTAGAAGGTGAGTAATCCTCCGCCCGGCCGCCGCGCCTCCTTGCCGCCGCTATTCTGGAGGGGGAGAGGGCAGAAGGGGGGACCCAGGTGAGGGAGGGGGGTTCTGGCCCTCCTCTCCGCCACTGTCCCCACTGCCCCTCCCTCTAGTGCTTCTTCCCCTCCTTCCTGCTCTGCCGCTGTAGGGGCCGGGGGGTCTTGGCGACACCCCCTTGTCTGTCAATCACCCGCAACACCCCCCTGCGTCCAATGATAGGAACGCCACTGTAATGTAGCAAACCTAATGGTAGTGTAAATTTACATACAGTATATCAAAAGAAAGCAATGAATTTCATGATGGGGTATCCAGGGGATCAGTAACCAGTGCGTTCGGACCCCCTGGAAACTCTTCCGGAGCCGCAACGCTTTGGCCAGGGATCGCTATACAGCAGCAATATGGCTGTATAAACATTATCTGTCAATTACCGCATTTATATGTACACTTTTTTCCTGTTGAAACTTTAAAATCAATTTTCTCAAAAACTAGTAGGTCTTTTTCTCCTCTTGTTCCAACTGTTCTACTTAACATACTCTGCAAATTTGGTGTTTCTAGCATGTAAGGGGGCTTTGCTATTAACCGCTAAAGTCGGCGGGTTTTTAACCGTCTGGAATCATGAGTCGAATTTCAAATGCGACCACGAGTGCATTCAAACCCGGCATTCGTGATTGCGGCTGACCATAAATGCCGATTTTGACCTGGTGATCGCAAGAATCGGCTCGTGATCACGAGGTAGTCGTGATCACGAGCTCGTAAAAACTGATACTGTTCTGATGGTAACGAGAAGCCACACCAAATAATAATTAGATTTAGATTTTCTTCTGCTAGCTCACTTCGCATATTTGTAAATTGATAAAATAAACCATTAGAGATTATATTTGTAAAAGCATTCTTACCTCCCTCCTGCCTGAGACATTTTCACTTCTGCATGTTACTGTAAGTAGGACAGCTGGCAGCACTGAACATTGGTCAGTGATGTGGCAGGAAACATCTGACCACAGACATTAGACATGTAGATAGAACAGACTTTAAGCAGTGCATACATAAAGCATAGCACAGCTACCAGGAACACTGACATGTCACCTGGGAACACTAAGAACCAGACATGGATTCCTCCCTTCATGTGTCTTTACCTCCTGGCTCTGAGTGGTGAGTACTGACGTTTGCTGACTACTAGAGATGTCGTGAACCACCGATTTTCGGTTCGCGAACACCATTAGCGAACCTTCGCGGAAGGTTCGGTTCACGTAAAAGTTTGCGAACCGCAATAGACTTAAATAGGGAGGCGAACTTTGAAAAATAGAAAAAATTATGCTGGCCACAAAAGTGATGGAAAAGATGTTTCAAGGGGTCTAACACCTGGAGGGGGGCATGGCGGAGCGGGATACATGCCCAAAGTCCCGGGGAAAAATCTGGATTTGACGCAAAGCAGCGTTTTAAGGGCAGAAATCACATTGAATGCTAAATTGCAGGCCTAACGTGCTTTCAAACATCTTGCATGGATATACATCAATCAGGGAGTGTAATTAGAGTTCTGCTTCACACTGACACACCAAACTCACTGTGTAATGCACCGCAAACAGCTGTTTGCATAGTGACGACCGGGGCCAGAGTGTAGGCCGTGGTGTTTTTCAAGCCCATATGGTCTCCGGGCTGTGGTAGCTCAATGATAGAACAACAGTGACTGTCCAGCTGATCAAATTTGGTCTGACCACAATGAAGCAACGACTTTATTATTTTTTGTGTGCCACCCCCACCCGAGACACTCAAATAGCCGGCGGTCATTGCTTCATTGTGATACGCAAGCCCCTTCACCGCGGCAAGGTAATGATCACGAAGGGGGATGGGCACATGTACATGCCATTTGGTTTTTTTTGCAGCCGCCCGCAGTGCAGCCAGAAAAATTAGGCAGGCATGTACACGCACCAGAAAAATCAGTGTAGCGGCCGCTGCTAGCAGCGGCCTTAAAAATTCAGGAATCTGCCTAGAGTCCTGGACCCTGTTGGTGGTGGCGGAGAAGGCAAGCGGCCTGCAGGCAGAGATGCTGTGTGTGGGGACTGACTTAGTCTTCGGTCGTGCAGTAGCCCTCCGGGATCCATTCCTCATTAATTTTGATAAAGGTCATGTACTGAACACTGTCGTGACTTAGGCGACTTCTCTTCTCAGTAACTATGCCTCCAGCTGCACTGAAGGTCCTTTCTGACAGGACGCTTGCGGCAGGGCAAGAGAGAAGTTGTATGGCAAATTGGGACAGCTCTGGCCACAGGTCAAGCCTGCGCAACCAGTAGTCCAAGGGTTCATCGTCGCTTTTCGCAGTGTCTACATCCACACTCAAGGCCAGGTAGTCGGCTACCTGCCGGTCCAGGCGTTGGTGGAGGGTGGATCCGGAAGGACTATGGCGAGGAGTTGGACTAAAGAACATCCGCATGTCTGACATCACCCTGAGATCGCTGGAGCATCCTGTCCTTGCCTGCGTGGACTTGGGAGGAGGAGGGCTACTGCCAGTGGTACCTTGATTGCGTTGTGCAGCCACATCATCCTTAAACGCATTGTAAAGCATCATCGACAGCTTGTTCTGCAAGTGCTGCATCCTTTCCGCCTTCTGTTGAGTTGTTAACAGGTCCGCCACTTTGTGCCTGTACCGAGGGTCTAGTAGCGTGGCCACCCAGTACAGGTTATTCGCCTTGAGTTTTTTGATACGGGGGTCCCTCAACAGGCTGGACAACATGAAAGAGGACATCTGCACAAAGCTGGATGCAGACGTACTCTCCATCTCCTCTTGCTCTTCCTCTGTGACGGGACGCAACTCCTCTTCCTCCCCCCAGCCACGAATAATACCACGGGAACGTGGAGCAGCAGAAGCCCCCTGTGACAGCTGCCGCGGTTGTTCTTCTTCCGCCACCTCTTCCTCCTCCACAGAAACACCTTCCTCATCATCACCATCATCAGAGTCTGACTCCTCTCCTTCCCCACACGACTCCTCTTCTTCCTCCTCCTCCTCCCCCCTCTGTGCATCAGGTTCGGGTGTAAATGGCTCCCACGACTCCTGCTGCCGTAATTCTTCTCGTTCACGCTCCTCCACAGCTGTATCCACCACTCTACACACGGCACGCTCCAGGAAGTAGGCGTAGGGGATCAAGTCGCTGATGGTGCCCTCATCGCGACTCACCAGTTTGGTCACCTCCTCAAAGGGCTCCATGACCCTACATGCATTTCGCATCAGTGTCCAGTTGTTGGGCCACAACATCCCCATCCTCCCAGATTGTGTCCTTGTACTGTAATGATACAGGTACTGGGTGACGGCTTTCTCCTGGTCTAGCAGGCGAGAGAACATCAGCAGGGTGGCATTCCAGCGAGTCGGGCTATCGCAAATCAGGCGTCTCACTGGCAAGTTGTTTCTACGCTGAATGTCTGCAAAGCGTGCCATGGCCTTGTAAGAGCGCCTGAAATGCCCACACAACTTCCTGGCCTGCTTCAGGACGTCCTCTAAGCCTGGGTACTTGGACACAAATCTTTGCACGACCAGATTCAGCACATGTGCCATGCAGGGTATGTGTGTCAGCTTTCCCAAATTCAACGCAGCAACGAGATTGCTGCCGTTGTCACACACCACGTTGCCGATCTCAAGCTTGTGCGGGGTCAGCCATTGCTCCACCTGTTTGTTAAGAGCAGCCAGGAGAGCTGCTCCAGTGTGACTCTCCGCTTTCAGGCAAGACATGTCTAACACTGCGTGACACCGTCGTACCTGGCATGCAGCATAGGCCCTGGGGTGCTGGGGCGGTGTAGCTGGAGAGGAGATCGCGGCACCAGCCAAGGAGGAGGAGGAGGATGACGACAGCGAAGCGGTGGTAGCAGGTGGAGAGGAGGTGGCTGGAGGCCTGCCTGCAAGCCGTGGAGGTGTGACAAGTCGGTCCGCTGCGCAGCCACGTACTCCCTGCTTGCTGACATCGGTCACCAGGTTGACCCAATGGGCTGTGTATGTAATGTAGTGGCCCTGCCCGTGGTTGGCAGACCAAGCATCCGTGGTCAGGTGGACCCTTGACCCAACGCTGTGTGCCAGAGATGACACCACTTGCCTCTCAACTGCACGGTACAGTTTGGATATGGCCTTTTGTGAAAAATAATTGCGGCCTGGTATCTTCCACTGCGGTGTACCAATGGCCACAAGCTTACGGAAAGCCTCCGACTCCACCAGCTTCTATGGTAATAGCTGGCGAGCTAATAGTTCCGCCACGCCAGCTGTCAGATGCCGGGCAAGAGGGTGACTGGCAGACATTTGCTTCTTATGCTCAAAGACTTCCTTCACGGACAGCTGGGTACTGCTGTGGGCAGAGGAGAAGGAACCGCTGAAGGGAAGAGGCGGTGTGGAGGAGGGTGGCTGTGAAGGTGCAAGGGAGAAAGTGGATGAAGACGATACACCTGAAGGAGGAAGAGGAGAAGGAGGGTGGCTTGTCTTTTGAGGGGTGCTGCTTTTCCTCAGGTGTTCTTACCATAGCTGTTTGTGCCTTCTCTCCAGGTGCCTTCGTAAGGCACTTGTCCCTACGTGAAAGTTGGCCTTTCCATGGCTCAATTTTTGCTGGCAGAGACAACAGATGGCTTTGCTCCGATCTGAGACAAACACGTGAAAAAATTTCCAAACCGCTGAGCCCCCCTGGGGTGATGGCGCTACGGTGGCATCAGCAGCTGACGTTGAAGGGCATGTTGGCTGGCTGGCCACAGCTGGTGATACATGGCGCCGGACACTGCCCCCAGCTGTTTCTGAGGACGAGCTCCCTCTGCTTCTATCATGGAGTCGTCTCCTCCTACTCCTCTCTGACCCCTCCTCTGAACTGTCCCCCTGGTCATCTCCTCTACCGGGAACATATGTGGTATCCATATAATCGTCATCATAATCCTCCTGGCCAGCTGCGCTTTCCTCAGACACCTCCTCAACTGCACCAACTTCAGGTGGTTCATCATCCCCCTCCTCCATACTATCGCCACCTAACTCAGACGCAGTGTTGCCAACTCATCCCTTTAATTACGACACATATGAATTATACAGGTTCCGGGGCTAGGTAGATGCAGGTAAGGCACCGATTATGTGTAAGTAGCCTCAGAACCTGTATAACTTAGATGTGTCAGTAATTAAAGGGATGAGTTGGCAACACTGCTCAGACGTATGAGGTGGTGTACCTGCGCCTTATTGTTGTTGTTGCAGTAGTGGCTGGGAATCAGTGATTTCACCACCACCACCAAATAACTCCTGCAAAGTGTCAAATGCAGCAGATGTGGTGCTTGTTGTAGCGCTGGTGGCTGCGGGAGATGAGGAGGTCTGTGTTAAATACTCAAGCACCTCCTCACGATTTTGGGAAGTGATGGCACGTGCCTTCTTCTGAGCACTGTATTTTGGGCCAGGTCCGCACGAAATCACAGCAACACCACCTCGCACAGACCTGCCGGTGCCTGGTGGCCTTCCTCTGGGTCTGCCTCTACCTCTTCCTCTACCTGGTTTGTCCATTTTGTCCATCTCGGGGGGTGCTAGGTATATGCAGTGAGGTGGGTTCACTCAACACAACAGGTAGTTAGATGCAGTGAGGTGGCCAGGTGGGTTCACTCAACACAACAGGTAGTTAGATGCAGTGAGGTGGCCAGGTGGGTTCACTCAACACAACAGGTAGTTAGATGCAGTGAGCTGGGTTCACTCAACACAAAGCTAGGTATATGCAGTGATGAGGTGGGTTAAGTAAACACAACAGGTACTGGGTAGTTAGATGCAGTGAGCTGGGTTCACTGAACAGTAAAGGTACTTAAGATGCAGTGAGGTGGGTTCTCACTCAACACAACAGGTAGTTAGATGCAGTGAGCTGGGTTCACTGAACAGTAAAGGTACTTAAGATGCAGTGAGGTGGGTTCTCACTCAACACAACAGGTAGTTAGATGCAGTGAGCTGGGTTGCCGACAAGAAGGAATTTTATTACCCTCCCACATTGCTGCTCCTCACTGATTGGCTTAGGGCAGTTCAGTGTGACAGTGGCAAGGGAGAGATCTGGCCAGAGAGGATTTTTCGACTGGGGAGGAAAGATTAGTGATTATCGCAATCAGCTAATGACGATTACACATTTTTTCCTGAATTTTTGCAATTACTCGTATACCTTATTACATTTTGTAAATGCAATTGCTTTTGTATAAACATTTGGAATTTTACTTACATTTTTGTGGCGAATTTAAAAGTGAATAGCATAGCCCTTATACATGCCATTGACACCAAAATTGCTACATATGTTAAAGGGAAGGTGCAAGGTATTAAAAAAAAAAAACCTGGGGCTTCCTCCAGCCTCTGGCTGCCTATGTGTCCCCCGCCGCAGCTCCGCTCCCGGTCCCAGCAGGTGGCGTGGGGTCCCCTCTGTCAGAGCTCTGACTTGAGCATTATGCTGGGTTTTTTTTTGTTTTGTGATGTGGTAGGGGCTCTATTGTATGTTTTATGCACTTATCTAGCTCCTGACGAAATCCGTTTAGATGAAACATGTGGAGCGCGTAGTGACACTGTATTGTTTATTGCACTCCCTATATCCTTTTACTTAACCCCCTATTCAGCAGAGGTTGCTAGGGTGTTGATATAGGACCATATAGTGGGGGTCTCCTGGGTCCCGGTGGAATTCTAGACACACAGGCAGATCAGTAACACGCCTGTGTTGCCTGGTACCTTTGATACTCTCCACTGTGGGGCCTATTACCACGTGGTTTCATTCCATAGCAACCCATTTTCACAATTATTTAGACCAATGACCAATACTGCCATAGGTATTAGGGCTAGCTACACCCCACAATCCACAGTGAGAATTCTGGAGCATTCAACTTCGAGGCTTTATATATGTGTGGGGGGGATCAGCAAAGACACCCGCCTATTCAGTTGGTCTGCTTCTTAGGTCTTTTTATCTTTTATACAATAAAGTCAATTTGATACTGGTAATACGAGTGGCTAATGCAACCACCGTTTTATGGTACTTTTGGGCTATTGGGTCAGTGTATGACCCACGTGCTGTATGCCATTATTCCCTGTACACACTTTGGCATTTTGGTCGGGTTTTAGAAGTTCACCTGAAGTCAATGGAGCTTGCCGGGAATGATCAGTTCAGTCATGGTACTGTTAAAAATGCGTTTGTGAATGGAAAATCATGATGTTTGGACATCCTTATATGGATTTTTTCATCCAAAGGGTCCTTGTCATGGGGGCCCACAATGTGCATATTTGTTGTTCTGAATATTTTGTGTGTGTCATTAATAATTTGTTGATATTGTGAAGCATTACTGATGCCATCCTTGATTCAATGTGGTAATGATCAAGTGGTGTAAAGGTACCGCCGGCAACGACGGTTCCGCCGGACCCTCCCGATGGGCGGACGTTCAGCCGACAGTAGCACTTGTGTATGCACTGACGGCGGGATGATAAGGCTGTTTTTGAATGATCCAACGAGCGGATCATTCAGAAACAGCCTTATCAGTCTGCCCGACAGCGCGTGCACACGTGCTACTATCGGCTGAACGTCCGCCCAGCGGGAGGGTCCGGAGGGCGTGTCGTTGCCGGCGGTAGTCTGTGTGTACGCACCTTAACAGATATAAGGTCCTTCTTCCGCTTGGGAGGAGGGAGCCCTTTGTTTCTGTTGAGAGAAGGAAGACCGAGAGCCCGATAGTGCCGTATCGTTAGTGCCACCTGATGGCTCAAAATTCAAAGAGATGGATACTCACAAACAAGGGTTGCAATCCTGTAACCACCTTATAGGCGTGCGGAAAAAAAAAACATTCCCGCTCAGTACCCCGGACTATTCTGGAACCAGGTGGTCGCTCCCCTCCTTAGATCCTCTTCACTGATGGAAGTGGTCCACCATGGCGGAGGTTGTCACCTCTGAAGGTGTAGGATTACCGGAACAGGGTTGTGAGGAGGTGCCCAAGCTGTATGAGATCTTGTGACTAATTCATTTTATGTATAAAAACAACAAACAAAAAAATAAAAAAAGAGGTTTCTTACCTCTATAGAAGGTATACTGTGTATGACCGCTCTTTAAATAAAAGCTCCTTGATAATTCTTTCTTGTGAGCCTTCTATAGAGGTAAGCAGCCTCTTTTTTTATTTTTTGTTTGTTGTTTTTATACATAAAATGAATTAGTCACAAGACCTCATACAGCTTGGGTGCCTCCTCTCAACCCTGTTCCAATGTGGTAACAGTCACTGGTTTGTTATTTCACCATGTGACTGCAGGTCAACTTGCTTTTGGATGAAAGTATCTGGATTGATTGCTGTTACTGCAAGCGCTGAGGTCTTGTTTGTGATTTCAATGTACCTATTGTGGAATAGAAGCTAAGAGGACCCAACCAGTTAGAGAGCAATTGTATCACCTTTCTTGGATGTCATAGATAGTTTAATCAAGTCTGTACCAGCAGTCTCTGCCCCCTTAAGGACTAGAGACTGCTGGTACGGTAAAACGCCGCCTCCCGACGAATCACCGCACATACCCGCCGGTCACGACGCTGTCTCATCGCTGCAAACGCCTCTTTCTGCTGTCTCTATAACTCATTGCTGCAAACGCCTCTTTCTGCTGTCTCTATGAAGGCAGAGCGCTGTCAGCCAGTCAGGAGCTGCTTTCGTTGGCTCCTGACGCTGTCTTTCAGTGGGAGCCAATGTGATTGGCTCTCCAGGATCACATGGTCAGGAGCCAATGAAAGCAGCTCCAGACCTGCTTACAGAGCTCTGCCGTCTTATAGATGGCAGAGCGAGCGAATTGCAGCGGGTTCAGAGCGGTAACGGCGGGGACATGTGATTCATCAGGACGTTGATTCTACGTCCAGTCAGAGCAGCAGCTCCACCTGCTGCATCGGTCTGGAACCTCCTAGCTGAGGATGGCTGGCTGCTGGTTAATATGATTTTGTCTACTAAAATGGGTGGAATTGAGTTTCTATCAATATGTCTCATCTATCTGAATAAAATGATCAGCTAAATAAAGCTAAGCACCCACTGCAAGTCTGTACCAGAAAAGGATTAGGATGAAATGGGGTCCTAGGCAGATAAAAGGTTTTTTCCCACCGTTGTTGGTCACCTGGCTTTTTTTTTTTTATTTGGTGGGAGCTAGCATCTTCTAGGCCCCTAGACTCTCTCCAGGTCTAGGCAGCTGCCTAGAATTGCCTTGTGGATGATTCGGCTCTGGTCTGAATCGCTAGAAACTTCTGTTGTACGAAGTTTCCCAGATCTTCCCGCTAAAGATCTTTAGTGATAGGATGTGGAAAAAAGCAAAAGACCACAAGAAGATTGCCAACAATAGTATCGTAAACTAAGGAGGATGTAGGGGGAAGTTCCATAGACTTTTGCGGAAAGATCATTTAGCCTGTTCACCACCAAGGTTGATTGTCCCCTTATGGACCAGAAACATTTTCACATTTTCAGCGCTCCTTCCTTTCATTTGCCAATAACGTTATCATTACTTATCGAACCTAAATGAACGATATATCCGAACATTTGTATAGCGCTTTTCTCCTGTCGGACTCAAAGCGCTCGAGAGCTGCAGGCTGCAGCCACTGGGACGCACTCAGGAGGCCACCCTGCAGTGTTAGGGAGTCTTGCCTTGAACTCCTTACTGAATAGGTACTTGACCTAGCCAGGATTCCAACCCTGGTCTCCCATGTCAAAGGCAGAGCCCTTAATCAGTACACTATCATATCTTTTTTTGTTCTCCTAAAATTGGGCTTTTTGGGGGGGTGACACTTGTTTTCAGTAATTGCTTTACTTTCTATGCATTTTAAAGGAAAAAAAGTAGGAAAAACTTAGAAAATTACACAATTTCTCCAATTTCAACACATATAGTTTATATAAACAATGTATAGTATACTGTATATAATTAATGCTACTGTAAATAAAACCTACACATTTTATTTGCCCATTTGTCCCAGGTTATTACATTTAAATTAAGTCCCTAGTACAATGTATACCAGCAATATATTATTGGGAAATAAAGGTATATTTTTTCTGCATTGTTTTTTTATTTGCTTTGTTTTTTTTTTTTGTTTGTTTTTTACCTGATCAATAATTACAAGCCCTTTTTTGCAAAAATAACAGCAATATACCCTCATGACATACATGGTTAAAAAAAAAAGTCCATAAGGTAACAATTTTTTTTAACATGCTGTCACTTTTTTTTTGGGGGGGGGGGGGACTATGGTGGGCAGGGGAGGGGTTCGGGGGATGTCCCCAAACCTATTATTCTGTGTAGGGCTGCTCAAATCCAAGACCGGGAGACATCCGGATAGTTCTATCCGGATATCTCCCGGTAAACCTGTGCTGGGGGGGGGGGTCAATCTTACCTATCTGACGTCTTCTTTGTCCATCCCTCGGCGCCTCCCATGATGCGCTCCAAGCGGCAGTCACGTGATTACAAACACTTCCTCCTTCCGGGTTGAAGGAGGAAGTGTTTGTAATCATGTGACGCGTGTGGAGCGCATCGTGGGAGGCGCCGAGGGACGGACGAAGAAGGCGTCAGACAGGTAAGATTGACCCCCCCCCCGCACAGGTTTACTGGGACATATCCGGATAGCAACTGTCCGGATGTCTCCCGGTTTCGGATTTGAGCAGGACTAATTCTGTGTGCTCTGAACAGAGTTTAAAGAGCACAGGTAGTGTTTGCTACAGGAATCATCATTGGATTCTCTTTGAAGGCATAATCCTTCCCTTACAGGCACTTTGATTGGCTCAGGAAACACATATTCCTGTTCACCAACCACAGCTGTGTCAGTCTTGGCGGGAGCGTGCATGTGCAAAGCAGCAGAGGCAACTGACCCATTAAAATATCCTATTGCCATTCAGAGGATCAAACAGGACATATTCATGCAACCAGTTTAAGTGGTTAATGATCTGTACACATGGGAGGGCGTTGAACTAATTAATCCAATTTGATATGACAGTCTTTCAAAATGCAGGACCATCGTCGTACATGGGCTGTCTGTAACTTTCATTTTCTGCTTTTTTTCTTTAAAAGATAGTTGCATGATGTCAGTTACAATGATCGTTCATCTGTCTAATCTGACTTTGACAGATGAAATCTTGCAGTGGGTATGGACCTTAAGTTCTGATACAGAACAAAGTCTTGTTGTTTTTTTCCTCTGCAGCTCATCCAGGAACAGCTGTAAATGATAAAGCATCATCAGGAGATTCAATGACCCTGCCTTGTACGTATACCGTTCATAAAGACCCACACCCTACATGCTGGGGAAGAGGCACCTGTCCAAACTATGGGTGCAGCAATGACATCATCAAGACAGACGGCCACAAGGTGACCTGGAGGAAATCTGACAGATACGGGCTACAGGGCGACATCCCACGGGGGGATGTGTCACTTACCATCGCTCATGTCACCGCGGAGGATGGAGGGACATACTGCTGCCGCATGAGGATCTCTGGATTGTTTAATGACCTAAAAGAAGAAATTAATGTGCGAATTAACCCAGGTGACAAATTGCACACCTATGTTTTTATGTGTGACGCTGTGCAGAGGTGGCCTTAGAGTATGCAGAGCCTGGGGTGAGTGTCATATGCGGGGCCTAGAGCCATAAATGTAGACCATCTACCATACCACCATACTCACGGGTTTGTCCACTTCTAATGCAGTACACCTTATTATTGTTTAAAAACAAATAATACTGTAAGTTTGTTAAAGGCCACTAAGCCAACCAATAAACTGAAGATGGGTACTAAGCTGGCTGGAGAACTAGCGATGGGCCCAAGTCTGGCTGGAGAGCTAAGAACAGGTAGAGGCTACCTGGAGAGCTTGGAATAGATACAGGCTGGCTGGGGAACTAGGAGTGTGTACCAGACTGGCTGGGGATCGGTGCAAGGCTGAATGGGGAGCCCCATGCCTTTTCTGCACAACCACCAGGGGACAGGGTGATATGTGTTGTGTCTGTTGGCCTTACTTTGCTGGCTGAATCTGATTCTGTTGGTGGTATTGTAGAGTCTTTACCTGTTTAGCAAGTTCCAAAATATAATGCTACTAAGTCCTGTGAGAGGTTGAATGTCGCAGACTTGCAGTGGTCGGCGCTGAGCTGGTGGTATTTTGCGCACCCATGGCCGGGTGATCTAAATCATGATGTCAATGCACAGGGCGGTCTCGTCCATGGCCATGCAATCAAGGACGCGTGCTGGGTCAGCACCTGAGCATGAGCCGATTAGGAAGAATGGGGCTTTCAGTGCGAGTGCAGTGGGCATGACTTCATGGTGCGGGGCCTGGGGCGATCGCCCCACTTGCCCCCCCCCCCTCCCAAGGCCGCCTCTGTGCTGTGGCACAAAGAGCTCTGACACTTCTTTGTGCCCCAATTATGTGTGGGGAAAGGGGTGTGTAACACATTTATACAGTGCCCGCAGCATGCAACTTATGGCCAAGTACTTTTTTGTTTTGCCCAAAATTTGGTACTACTCACAGCCGCTTTTTTGTTGCCCAAATATTCTGGTATCCTAGCAACACCCCTGTCAGAAGATAGCACTTATACTGGGCAAAATATTTGTTTGTAGCATAATTTTATACTATAGAAAACCAGTTTTTTTATAATTATGTAGAAGTACAGATTGTGTATTTGGGTGTATTGTGGTGAAGGGGTGACATAGACTTCTTTGCCTGGTCCACCATATAGGCCAGAAACAGCACTGGTGCTAACTAATGAATTTTCTCCATGGCTAACATGGATTGTGGCAGTATGAATATTTTATACATGTCCAATAAGCTTTTTTTTTATCTCATTTCCAACTTCTAATGCTTTCTTATTTCTTAAAAAAAAAATTAGAATTCAAAAAACTTGGAAGCCCTGAAGATGTCACAACAGAAAGTACTGCTGGAAACACAGCACTGCATACAGGTAAGTCTGTATAATTCATAGTTTATATGACCTGTCTATACTGACATATCGGGGCAGTCTCCTGGCACATGGCTCTGGTGTTGCGATGCCCAAAGGCAAAAGACCAGGAACGAACCACTTTTGTAGCATTTGAAGACTGGGCACAGATACAGAGGAGCCTTGGTTTGCAAGCCTAATTTGATCAAGAAACATGTTTGTTTGTAATCCAAAGCATTCTCACGGTATATCAAAGCAAATTTCTCCATAAGAATTCATGGAAACACAGTTATTATTATTTAGTATTTATATAGCGCCGACATCTTCCACATCGCTGTACAGAGTATATTGTCACTAACTGTCCCTCAGAGGAGCTCACAATCTAGTCCCTACCATAGTCATATGTCCATGTGTATGTATCACGTAGTGTATGTGTTGTAGTCTAGGGCCAATTTAGAGGGAAGCCAATTAACTTATCTGTATGTTTTTGGGATGTGGGAGGAAACCGGAGTGCCCAGAGGAAACCCACACAAACACAGGGAGAACATACAAACTCCTTGCAGATGTTGACCTGGCTGGGATTCGAACGGGGACCCAGCGCAGCAAGGCGAGAGCGCTAACCACTATGCCACCATGCTGCCCAGTTGATTTGGTTCACAATCCAAAAACAATTATAGTAAAATAGTATTAAAAAAATGTAAACAAGACTTTCACTATAACTAACAGAATCTTCGCTATCTTTTTGCTCACCCCAACCTTTTTTCTTTTTGCGTGTGTGGTAGCTCAGGCTTACCACTAGGGAGGTTAAAAACTTTTGCTTGTATTTCAAAGTGCTCTTAAACCAAGTTACTCTCAAAGGTTTCACTGTATAAGTAAATGATGTTCATTAATAAAATTGCAACCATACAAGTAAAACCGGTGACATACACACTAGAGATAGTGTGTGAGTCAGTGGAGCAGAACAGATGGTGTTGCAGGTTTTGTTACTGACATTGGATCGTAAGTGTCATGAATCATACGGAAGTCGATATGATTATCGATTCCGTATCGTTCTGCAAAGCAGAGCAGAATGTCAGTTCTGTTTTAAATGGTCAACAGATGTCTTTTTTTTTCCTCCACTCTGACTTAAAGAGAACCAGAGACGAAGCACCCTCATGTATTTTATTACATTTATCAGTGGGAACATGACAGTAAACACTTACCCTGCTTTTAGTTTTATTCTTCTCAGTCTAATCTATCTGTTATCAACTGTGATAAGAATCCACCGACTATTCAGTCGAGGTTTGACCTGGAATCATTATAGCTGAGTCACTCTTCTGTGGAGTCTTTTCAAGCCCAAGCCTGCCACCTCCTGGATCAGATTTCATACTCAGAGCTGTTGACATGGGAGGGGCTGCTGCTGCCGAGAAAGAAGCTCTGAAACAGACAGTGTATCTGTGTGCTCTGTGCAGCCTGTCATTATCTACTGTATGCAGTTTCATTTCTATGAGAGACACTTCCTACAGGCAGCCACACAGCATTCCAGAATAATAGTTGAAAGCAGACAGATGAAAGGCTGCAGCAGCCCTGCTTGTCTATAGAGGCTAGACAGCACATCCAGAACAACTTATAACCTGGAAGCAGAAGGAATATGAGCCGGCAGCCATATTGGATATTTCCTGGAGCAATAATGGATAAAAAAACACTCAAAAAGGCACACCAGAGTGGCGAAATTATCAGGTAGGCATTTATTCTTTACAAGCTATCAACTGATATGTTCATTTTGTGTGAATCGTTCATCTCTGGTTCCCTTTAAGAGCAGACCCATCACCCCTCCACTTCCTCCTAGCTATTCACAACTAGGTGCTACGACAAATGCTGGCCGTGGCCGTGGAGTAGCTTCAGCAGATAGCGATCAGTCCCTGTTGGTTCCCTCCCAAAAAAATTCCTTCCGAAATGATGCATCAGAACAATAGGGAGATCCCATTTATTAATAATTCAAGATGTGGTTATCGCAGACAAAAGACAAATATATTTCTCAGTTGCTTAACCACTTGAGGACTACAGTCTTTCTAACCCTTAAGGACCAGGCACTTTTTTTCCACTCAGACCACTGCAGCTTTCACGGTTTATTGCTCGCTCATACAACCTACCACCTAAATGAATTTTGGCTCCTTTTCTTGTCACTAATAAAGCTTTCTTTTGGTGCTATTTGATTGCTCCTGCGATTTTTACTTTTTATTATATTCATCAAAAAAGACATGAATTTTGGCAAAAAAATGATTTTTTTAACTTTCTGTGCTGACAATTTTCAAATAAAGTAAAATTTCTGTATACATGCAGCGCGAAAAATGTGGACAAACATGTTTTTGATAAAAAAAAACCCATTCAGTGTATATTTATTGGTTTGGGTAAAAGTTATAGCGTTTACAAACTATGGTGCAAAAAGTGAATTTTCCCATTTTCAAGCACCTCTGACTTTTCTGACCCCCTGTCATGTTTCATGAGGGGCTAGAATTCCAGGATAGTATAAATACCCCCCAAATGACCCCATTTTGGAAAGAAGACATCCCAAAGTATTCACTGAGAGGCATAGTGAGTTCATAGAAGATATTATTTTTTGTCACAAGTAAGCGGAAAATGACACTTTGTGACAAAAAAAAGAAAAAAAAAAAGAATCCATTTCTTCTAACTTGCGACAAAAAAAAATGAAATCTGCCACGGACTCACCATGCCCCTCTCTGAATACCTTGAAGTGTCTACTTTCCAAAATGGGGTCATTTGTGGGGTGTGTTTACTGTCCTCGCATTTTGGGGGGTGCTAATTTGTAAGCACCCCTGTAAAGCCTAAAAGTGCTCATTGGACTTTGGGCCCCTTAGCGCAGTTAGGCTGCAAAAAAGTGCCACACATGTGGTATTGCCGTACTCAAGAGAAGTAGTAGAATGTGTTTTGGGGTGTATTTTTACACATACCCATGCTGGGTGGGAGAAATCTCTCTGTAAATGACAATTTTTTCATTTTTTTTACACACAATTGTCCATTTACAGAGTTATTTCTCCCACCCAGCATGGGTATGTGTAAAAATACACCCCAAAACACATTGTACTACTTCTCCCGAGTACGGCGATACCACATGTGTGGCACTTTTTTGCACCCTAACTGCGCTAAAGGGCCCAAAGTCCAATGAGTACCTTTAGGATTTCACAAGTCATTTTGCGGAATTTGATTTCCAGACTACTCCTCACGGTTTAGGGCCCCTAAAATGCCAGGGCAGTATAGGAACCCCACAAATGACCCCATTTTAGAAAGAAGACACCCCAAGGTATTCCGTTAGGAGTATGGTGAGTTCATAGAAGATTTTATTTTTTGTCAAAAGTTAGCGGAAAATTGATTTTTATTGTTTTTTTCACAAAGTGTCATTTTCCACTAACTTGTGACAAAAAATAAAATCTTCTATGAACTCACCATACTCCTAACGGAATACCTTGAGGTGTCTTCTTTCTAAAATGGGGTCATTTGTGGGGTTCCTATACTGCCCTGGCATTTTAGGGGCCCTAAACCGTGAGGAGTAGTCTGGAAATCAAATTCCGCAAAATGACCTGTGAAATCCTAAAGGTACTCATTGGACTTTGGGCCCTTTAGCGCAGTTAGGGTGCAAAAAAGTGCCACACATGTGGTATTGCCGTACTCGGGAGAAGTAGTACAATGTGTTTTGGGGTGTATTTTTACACATACCCATGCTGGGTGGGAGAAATAACTCTGTAAATGGACAATTGTGTGTAAAAAAATCAAAAGATTGTCATTTACAGAGGTATTTCTCCCACCCAGCATGGGTATGTGTAAAAATACACCCCAAAACACATTGTACTACTTCTCCCGAGTATGGCAATACCACATGTGTGGCACTTTTTTGCACCCTAACTGCGCTAAAGGGCCCAAAGTCCAATGAGTACCTTTAGGATTTCACAGGTCATTTTGCGAAATTTGATTTCCAGACTACTCCTCACGGTTTAGGGCCCCTAAAATGCCAGTTCAGTATAGGAACCCCACAAATGACCCCATTTTAGAAAGAAGACACCCCAAGGTATTCCGTTTGGAGTATGGTGAGTTCATAGAAGATTTTATTTTTTGTCACAAGTTAGTGGAAAATGACACTTTGTGAAAAAAACAATAAAAATCAATTTTCCGCTAACTTTTGACAAAAAATAAAATCTTCTATGAACTCACCATACTCCTAACGGAATACCTTTGGGTGTCTTCTTTCTAGAATGGGGTCATTTGTGGGGTTACTATACTGCCCTGGCATTTTAGGGGCCCTAAACCGTGAGGAGTAGTCTTGAAACCAAATGTCGCAAAATGACCTGTGAAATCCTAAAGGTACTCATTGGACTTTGGGCCCCTTAGCGTACTTAGGGTGTAAAAAAGTGCCACACATGTGGTACCGCCGTACTCAGGAGAAGTAGTATAATGTGTTTTGGGGTGTATTTTTACACATACCCATGCTAAGTGGGAGAAATATCTCTGTAAATGACAATTGTTTGATTTGTTTTACACACAATTGACCATTTACATAGAAATTTCTCCCACCCAGCATGGGTATGTGTAAAAATACACCCAAAAACACATTATACTACTTTTCCTGAGTACGGCGGTACCACATGTGTGACACTTTTTTGCAGCCTAGGTGCGCTAAGGGGCCCAATGTCCTATTCACGGGTCATTTTGAGGCATTTGTTTTCTAGACTACTCCTCGCGGTTTAGGGCCCCTAAAATGCCAGGGCAGTATAGGAACCCCACAAGTGACCCCATTTTAGAAAGAAGACACCCCAAGGTATTCCGTTAGGTGTATGGCGAGTTCATAGAAGATTTTATTTTTTGTCACAAGTTAGCGGAAAATGACACTTTGTGAAAAAAAACCAATAAAAAATCAATTTCCGCTAACTTTTGACAAAAAATAAAATCTTCTATGAACTCGTCATACACCTAACAGAATACCTTGGGGTGTCTTTTTTTCTAAAATGGGGTCACTTGTGGGGTTCCTATACCGCCCTGGCATTTTACGGGCCCAAAACCGTGAGTAGTCTGGAAACCAAATGTCTCAAAATGACTGTTCAGGGGTATAAGCATCTGCAAATTTTGATGACAGGTGGTCTATGAGGGGGCGAATTTTGTGGAACCGGTCATAAGCAGGGTGGCCTTTTAGATGACAGGTTGTATTGGGCCTGATCTGATGGATAGGAGTGCTAGGGGGGTGACAGGAGGTGATTGATGGGTGTCTCAGGGGGTGGTTAGAGGGGAAAATAGATGCAATCAATGCACTGGGGAGGTGATCGGAAGGGGGTCTGAGGGGGATCTGAGGGTTTGGCCGAGTGATCAGGAGCCCACACGGGGCAAATTAGGGCCTGATCTGATGGGTAGGTGTGCTAGGGGGTGACAGGAGGTGATTGATGGGTGTCTCAAGGTGTGATTAGAGGGGGGAATAGATGCAAGCAATGCACTGGCGAGGTGATCAGGGCTGGGGTCTGAGGGCATTCTGAGGGTGTGGGCGGGTGATTGAGTGCCCTAGGGGCAGATAGGGGTCTAATCTGATAGGTAGCAGTGACAGGGGGTGATTGATGGGTAATTAGTGGGTGTTTAGGGTAGAGAACAGATGTGAACACTGCACTTGGGAGGTGATCGGACGTCGGATCTGCGGGCGATCTATTGGTGTGGGTGGGTGTTCAGTTTGCCCGCAAGGGGCAGGTTAGGGTCTGATTGATGGGTGGCAGTGACAGGGGGTGATTGATGGGTGGCAGTGACAGGGGGTGATTGATGGGTGATTGACAGGTGATTGACAGGTGATCAGTGGGTTATTACAGGGAAGGACAGATGTAAATAATGCCCTGGCGAATTGATAAGGGGGGGTCTGAGGGCAATCTGAGCGTGTAGGCGGGTGATTGGGTGCCCGCAAGGGGCAGATTAGGGTCTGATCTGATGGGTAACAGTGACAGGTGGTGATAGGGGGTGATTGATGGGTGATTGATGGGTAATTAGTGAGTGTTTAGAGGAGAGAATAGATGGAAACACTGCGCTTGGGTGGTGATCTGATGTCGGATCTGCGGGCGATCTATTGGTGTGGGTGGGTGATCAGTTTGCCCGCAAGGGGCAGGTTAGGGGCTGATTGTTGGGTGGCAGTGACAGGGGGTGATTGATGGGTGATAGGTGATTGGCAGGTGATTGACAGGTGATCAGTGGGTTATTACATGGAAGGACAGATGTAATTAATGCACTGGTGAATTGATAAGGGGGGGGGGGTCTGAGGGCAATCTGAGCGTGTGGGCGGGTGATTGGGTGCCCGCAAGGGGCAGCTTAGGGTCTGATCTGATAGGTAACAGTGACAGGTGGTGATAGGGGGTGATTGATGGGTGATTGATGGGTAATTAGTGGGTGTTTAGAGAAGATAACAGATGTAAACAATACATTTGGGAGGTAATCTGACGGCGGGTTTGCGGGCGATCTAATGGTGTGGGTGGGAGATCAGATTGCCCGCAAGGGGCAGGTTAGGGGCTGATTGATGGGTGGCAGTGACAGGGGGTGATTGATGGGTGATAGGTGATTGGCAGGTGATTGACAGGTGATCAGTGGGTTATTACAGGGAAGAACAGATGTAATTAATGCACTGGCGAATTGATAAGGGGGGGTCAGAGGGCAATCTGAGCGTGTTGGCGGGTGATTGGGTGCCCGCAAGGGGCAGATTAGGGTCTGATCTGATAGGTAAAAGTGACAGGTGGTGATAGGGGGTGATTGATGGGTGATTGATGGGTAATTAGTGGGTGTTTAGAGGAGAGAATAGATGTAAACAATGGATTTGGGAGGTGATCTGATGTCGGATCTGCGGGCGATCTATTGGTGTGGGTGGGTGATCAGTTTGCCCGCAAGGGGCAGGTTAGGGGCTGATTGTTGGGTGGCAGTGACAGGGGGTGATTGATGGGTGATAGGTGATTGGCAGGTGATTGACAGGTGATCAGTGGGTTATTACATGGAAGGACAGATGTAATTAATGCACTGGTGAATTGATAAGGGGGGGGGGGGGGTCTGAGGGCAATCTGAGCGTGTGGGCGGGTGATTGGGTGCTCGCAAGGGGCAGCTTAGGGTCTGATCTGATAGGTAACAGTGACAGGTGGTGATAGGGGGTGATTGATGGGTGATTGATGGGTAATTAGTGGGTGTTTAGAGAAGATAACAGATGTAAACAATACATTTGGGAGGTAATCTGGCGGCGGGTTTGCGGGCGATCTAATGGTGTGGGTGGGAGATCAGATTGCCCGCAAGGGGCAGGTTAGGGGCTGATTGATGGGTGGCAGTGACAGGGGGTGATTGATGGGTGATAGGTGATTGGCAGGTGATTGACAGGTGATCAGTGGGTTATTACAGGGAAGAACAGATGTAATTAATGCACTGGCGAATTGATAAGGGGGGGTCAGAGGGCAATCTGAGCGTGTTGGCGGGTGATTGGGTGCCCGCAAGGGGCAGATTAGGGTCTCATCTGATAGGTAAAAGTGACAGGTGGTGATAGGGGGTGATTGATGGGTGATTGATGGGTAATTAGTGGGTGTTTAGAGGAGAGAATAGATGTAAACAATGGATTTGGGAGGTGATCTGATGTCGGATCTGCGGGCGATCTATTGGTGTGGGTGGGTGATCAGATTGCCCGCAAGGGGCAGGTTAGGGGCTGATTGTTGGATGGCAGTGACAGGGGGTGATTGATGGGTGATTGATGGGTGATTGACGGGTGATTGACAGGTTATCAGGGAAGATAGATGCATACAGTACACAGGGGGGGGGGTCTGGGGGGGGGGGTCTGGGGAGAATCTGAGGGGTGGGGGGGTGATCAGGAGGGGGCAGGGGGCAGGGGGGGATATAAAAAAAAAAATAGCGTTGACAGATAGTGACAGGGAGTGATTGATGGGTTATTAGGGGGTGATTGGGTGCAAACAGGGGTCTGGGGGGTGGGCAGGGGGGGGTCTGAGGGGTGCTGTGGGCGATCAGTGGGCGGGGGGGGGCAGATCAGTGTGTTTGGGTGCAGACTAGGGTGGCTGCAGCCTGCCCTGGTGGTCCCTCGGACACTGGGACCACCGGGGCAGGAGGCAGCCTGTATAATACACTTTGTATACATTACAAAGTGTATTATACACTTTGTATGCGGCGATCGCGGGGTTAACATCCCGCCGGCGCTTCCGTACGGCCGGCGGGATGTTACGGCGGGTGGGCGGAGCCAGTTGCCGGGGGAAGCGCGCGTCATCAATGACGCGATCGCTCCCCCGGCATGCCTAAAGGACGCGCCGCCTGAAGGCGTATTGCGGTCCTTTAGGCGTCCACTTTGCCGCCGCCCATGGGCTGTGGGCGGTCGGCAAGTGGTTAATATCAGCCTAATAGCTCATCCAATTTATAGCAGTTTAGCTGCTAGAGAAACAGAGCTATTTATCATTAGCTGAGCGCACGTTACCTTACTGCTATTTAGTGTCATTTGATCAAGCATCGGCCGCAGGTTATGAATCTGCCTTCGGATTTGCCAATCCGGACAGAAATGGTGCAGGTTATTGGTAAATTGTGCCAGTCTATGCTTGTACAAAAACCCTGCCTATCATGCTCCGCAGGAGGTAAAAAATGCCCATCTTTTACTAAAGCCAGCCCCAAAACTCAGATCCTATAAAAGTACAGGCAGTAACAACCCCTCCAAGCTCACCAAATTCCACCGAGTCTTGATGCATGCGTTCCAAGGAGGACCGAACGCATGTTTTGTTTCAAGGACCTTTTGATATCAATGTCTGCATTTGACCTGGACTTTATTTGCTTCTATTCCACACAGACTGCATTCAGTTAAGTAAACTTTTCAACGTTATCCCCTTTTATTTTAAGCTTTGTGTTTATATGTTAATTAGTGTATATTAATGTGTGTAATGCATTTTTGTTATTAAAGAGTTTAAAAATAGTTTTAACGGTTATGACCTGTTCCTGCACATACACAATTGCACTTACCCCTCCGAAAGCGTTACCTTGTGTTCTATAGTATCTTGTATCTCCAACCCATATGTTTAAAATCGGGCACAGATAGACAGAACTGGCGCCGATCCCTGCATACTGCTAAGGGTTAAGTTACAGTGTTCTCAGTGTGTTAAAATAGTTACAGTCGGTCGTGCGCTGACTCACACGTGGTGGCAAGCATTTGAATTGTATGTGTGTGGTGAATCCTTTGGAGTCAGGACGCTCCTCTCGGCTAGTCGGTTCATAGATTGCAAATCCACATATGGGCATCTATGCGCAAAGCGACAGCGAGGCCGAGTTTCTGACTCTGAGCGATTGACCCAATCAAGGATCGGCCCTTGCGGTTCTTGACAATCGGTAGGCAGCTTATTGGGATTTGTGTATATTCAGAACATCAACGGCAACGTTATTTGATTAACGTGTCAGAAAAACAGATCAAAATCTGTGGTCGATAACCGGTGCATTAACATTTATATAGATTAAACGTAGAGCACAGAGTCCCCCCCCAAATCGTGCACAAGTGATCCTGAGGATCGTGCACTTGTGATCCTGCTCTTACCAGCTGGCTCCCTGCTGTGTCCATTGCCCCCCATCCCCTGCAACATGGTGTGCAGAGTGCGCTACTGTTAGCGGTGCAATGATTGGGAATTCTTCCTGTGGGGCAATCGCTGTGTCTCATATTTATGACGCCATCTAGAGGAGTCTTGAGACACAGATGTATCATCTTTGGGGCACATCTGGATATGGGGAGGGGGGCTGACTTGTACTTGGGGCACATCTGGTTACTGAGGAGGGTGCTGGACTGCGGAGGATGCTTATACTTTTTCCTGGTTTCTCAGGGGAAAATGGGTACCTCGGCTTATACGCGGGTTGGCTTATATGCGAGCATATACAGTGTATGTGTATGTATTTGTGTATGTTTATATAGGTGCCGACATCATTCAAAACTAGAGATGGGCCGAACGGTTCGCCGGCGAACAGTTCCAGGTGAACTTTGGGGGTTCGCGTTCGCCTGCACCAGGCGAACTTTTGCGGAAGTTCGATTCGCCCCATAATGCACTATGAGGGTCAACTTTGACTCTCTGCATCACAGTCAGCAGGCACATTGTAGCCATTCAGGCTACACTAAGCCCTGGAGCCCCACCCCCCCTTATATAAGGCAGGCTCCGGCGGCCATTAGCCTCACTCGTGTGCCTGCTAGAGACAGACTAGGGACAGCTGCTGCAGACTTGTTCTTCTAGGGACAGATTAGTTAGGTTCTAGGCTGCTTAGCTTGCTCCTGGCTGATTATTATTGCTTTTATAGCAACACTCAACAGCTCTTTTCAGAGCTTATCCTGTACGTTTTTTTTTCTGTGTGTCAAACTGACACTTTTGTTGCATGCACAGCCTTGCTAATTCATAGTGTGTGTGCCACTGCCAGCAGCCCAGCACATTCAGTGACTACCTGTGTGTGTGACAGGGATCTGCACATTGTACTACCCAGTACTGCATATACCCAGTACCTTTACTTACTTAACCCACTTACTTAACCCACCTCATCACTGCATATACCTATGTGGCTGGCATAGGTTCCTTGGGCGAGCGTCTTGGACGATGGGTGGACGGGTGCCTTCAACCACTGGTGTGCCGTCTCCCAGGGTTCCTAAGAGGCACTACTCATTTGTTGTTAAGTTTGGAATCCTTACAATGGGAGTCGTCCTTTATTTGGGTCACAATGGATGTGGCCTCTTTATATTCCTCCATTCCTCATAGGTTAGCTCTTGAAGCTGTAGATTTTCACATTAGAAAATATGGGTCATTTTCGCCGACAGTCTGTGACTTTCTCCTTCTAGCGGTAGATCATCTACTTAGCCGAAATTATTTCATGTTTGATGGGGTGTTCTATCTCCAAAGGTGTGGAGCTTCGATGGGAGCCAAGTTTTCCCTATCCCTAGCCAATCTGTACATGGGATGGTGGGAGGAGCTCCACATCTTTGGAGAGCGTAACCCCTTCTCTAGTTCTATGTTTTGGTATGCTAGATATATAGATGATCTGCTGCTGGTTTGGAGAGGTCCAGAGACAGATCTTCCCAGACTTTTGACATACTGCAATGACAACAATTTGAATCTGTCCTTCACGATGTTGCACAGTGCCACAGAAATTAACTATTTGGATCTTTCTTTGTATGGCCATGCAGCATCGGGGAGGATACAGACCAGAACGTATAGAAAAGAATGTGCAGGCAACTCGTTGCTTTTAGCTACGAGCTGCCACCCCAAACATACTCTGAAGTCCATTCCATATGGAGAATAGAGTTGGGCCGAACGGTTCGCCTGCGAACGGTTCCACGTGAACTTCGGTGGTTCGCGTTCGCGTCCCGCAGGCGAACCTTTGCGGAAGTTCGGTTCGCCCCATAATGCACATGGAGGGTCAACTTTGACCCTCTACATCACAGTCAGCAGGCCCAGTGTAGCCAATTAGGCTACACTAGCCCCTGGAGCCCCACCCCCCCTTATATAAGGCAGGCAGCGGCGGCCATTACGGTCACTCGTGTGCTGCCTGCGTTAGTGAGAGTAGGGCGAGCTGCTGCAGACTGTCTCTCAGGGAAAGATTAGTTAGGCTTAACTTGTTCCTGTCTGGCTGCATACCTGTTCTGTGAACCCACCACTGCATACCTGTGCTGTGAACCCACCACTGCATACCTGTGCTGTGAACCCACCACTGCATACCTGTGCTGTGAACCCACCACTGCATACCTGTGCTGTGAACCCACCACTGCATACCTGTGCTGTGAACCCACCACTGCATACCTGTTCAGTGAACCCACCACTGCATACCTGTGCTGTGAACCCACCACTGCATACCTGTTCAGTGAACCTGCCACTGCATACCTGTTCTGTTCAGTGGACCCGCCACTGTATACCTGTTCATTGAACCCACCACTGCATACCTGTGCTGTGAACCCACCACTGCATACCTGTTCTGTGAACCCACCACTGCATACCTGTTCAGTGAACCTGCCACTGCATACCTGTTCTGTTCAGTGGACCCGCCACTGTATACCTGTTCATTGAACCCACCACTGCATACCTGTGCTGTGAACCCACCACTGCATACCTGTGCTGTGAACCCACCACTGCATACCTGTTCTGTGAACCCACCACTGCATACCTGTTCTGTGAACCCACCACTGCATACCTGTTCAGTGAACCTGCCACTGCATACCTGTTCTGTTCAGTGGACCCGCCACTGTATACATGTTCATTGAACCCACCACTGCATACCTGTGCTGTGAACCCACCACTGCATACCTGTTCTGTGAACCCACCACTGCATACCTGTTCAGTGAACCCGCCACTGCATACCTGTTCTGTTCAGTGGACCCGCCACTGTATACCTGTTCAGTGAACCCGCCACTGTATACCTGTTCTGTTTAGTGAACCCGCCACTGCATACCTGTTCTGTTAAGTGGACCCGCCACTGTATACCTGTTCAGTGAACCCGCCACTGCATACCTGTTGTGTTCAGTGAACCTGCCACTGCATACCTGTTCTGTGAACCCGCCACTGTATACCTGTTCTGTTCAGTGAACCCACCGCATCAGTGCGCATACCTGTGCAGTTAAGTGAACCCACCTACCTACGTGAGTGCACGCAGTGTGATATACCACTCCGTGCATACCCGATATGGACAAAACAGGTAGAGGAAGAGGTAGTGCCAGAGCCAGAGGAAGGCCACCCGGCAGGTCTGCGCGAGGTTCGTGTAAATGTAATTTCGTGTGGACCTGGCCCACAGTACAGTGCTCGGAAGAAGGCACGTCCCATCACCTCCCAAGATTGTCAGGACGTGGTTGAGTATTTAGCGACACAGAACACCTCATCTTGCTCAGCCACCAGTGCTACTACTAGCACCACTTCCGCTGCATTTGACACTTCGCAAGAATTATTTAGTGGTGAAATCACTGATGCACAGCCATTGTTGTTACAGCCAGATGAATTTTCACCAGCTCATATGTCTGAATTACGCGGCAACACTATGGATGTAACGTGTCAGGAGGATGAAGGACCTACTGATGGTGCAAGTTTGGATTTGTCTGAGGCAAGCGAAGCTGGGCAGGATGACTACGATGATGACGGTAATAGGGATCCTCTGTATGTTCCCAATAGAGGAGATGAAGAGGGGGACAGTTCAGAGGGGGAGTCAGAGAGTAGTAGGAGGAGAGAAGTTGCTGAAAGAAGCTGGGGCAGCTCTTCGTCAGAAACAGCTGGTGGCAGAGTCCGGCACCATGTATCGCCACCTATGTACAGCCAGCCAACTTGCCCTTCAGCATCAGCTGCTGAGGTCCCCATAGTGCCCACATCCCAGGGTGGCTCAGCGGTGTGGAAATTTTTTAATGTGTGTGCCTCAGATCGGACCAAAGCCATCTGTTCGCTCTGCCAACAAAAATTGAGCCGTGGAAAGGCCAACACTTACGTAGGGACAAGTGCCTTACGAAGGCACCTGGAGAAAAGGCACAAACAGCAATGGGATGGCCACCTGAGCAAAAGCAGCAGCAGCACACAAAAGCAAAGCCACCCTCCTTCTCCTCTTCCTCCTCCATCAGGTGCATTATCTGCTTCTGCCGCTTTCTCCCTTCCACCTTCACAGGCATCCTCCTCCACTCCGCCTCTGCCCTTGAGCGGTTCCTGCTCCTCTGCCCACAGCAGCAGTCAGGTGTCCGTGAAGGAAATGTTTGAGCGGAAGAAGCCAATTTCGGCCAGTCACCCCCTTGCCCGGCGTCTGACAGCTGGCGTGGCGGAACTGTTAGCTCGGCAGCTGTTACCATACCGGCTGGTGGACTCTGAGGCCTTCCGTAAATTTGTGGCCATCGGAACACCGCAGTGGAAGATGCCAGGCCGCACTTATTTTTCGAGAAAGGCCATACCCCAACTGCACCGTGAAGTTGAGAGGCAAGTGGTGTCATCTCTTGCGAAGAGCGTTGGGTCAAGGGTACACCTGACCACGGATGCCTGGTCTGCCAAGCACGGGCAGGGCCGCTACATTACCTACACAGCCCATTGGGTGAACCTGGTGGTGAACGATGGCAAGCAGGGCGCAGCGGACCAAATTGTGACACCTCCACGGCTTGCAGGCAGGCCTCCTGCCACCTCCTCTCCTCCTGCTACATGCTCTTCGCTGTCCTCCTCCTCCTTGGCTGAGTGGCAGTTCTCCTCTCCAGCTACACAGCCCCAGCTCCGCAGGGCCTATGCTGCATGCCAGGTAAGACGGTGTCACGCCATCTTAGACATGTCTTGTCTCAAAGCGGAGAGTCACACTGGAGCAGCTCTCCTGGCTGCTCTTAAGAAACAGGTGGATGAGTGGCTGACCCCGCACCACCTGGAGATAGGCAACGTGGTGTGCGACAACGGCAGTAATCTGCTTGCCGCTTTGCATATGGGGAAGCTGACACACATACCCTGCATGGCACATGTCATGAATCTAGTGGTTCAAAGATTTGTGGCAAAGTACCCTGGCTTAGCGAATGTCCTGAAGCAGGCCAGGAAGTTCTGTGGGCATTTGAGGCGGTCTTACACAGCCATGGCACGCTTTGCGAAAATTCAGCGCAAAAACAACATGCCGGTGAGACGCCTCATTTGCGATAGCCCGACTCGCTGGAACTCGACCCTGCTCATGTTCTCCCGCCTGCTAGAACAGAAGAAAGCCGTGACCCACTACCTCTACAACTACAGTAGAATGAAACAGTCTGGGAAGATGGGGATGTTCTGGCCCGACAACTGGACACTGATGGAAAATGCATGCAGGCTCATGCGGCCGTTTGAGGAGGTGACCAACCTGGTGAGCCGCAGTGAGGGCACCATCAGTGACTTAATTCCCTACGCTTACTTCTTGGAGCGTGCTGTGCGTAGAGTGGCGGATGAAGCTGTGAATGAGCGTGACCAGGAACCGTTACGGCAGGAACAGGCATGGGACCAATTTTCATCAGACCCAGCTGTTTCCTCAACACCTGCGGCAGCACAGAGGGGGAAGGAGGAGGAAGAAGAGAAGTCGTGTGCAGAAGAAGAGTCAGACTCAGAGGATGATGAGCAAGGTGTTTCTTTGGGGGAGGAGGAGGAGGAGGAGGAGGAGGAGGAGGAGGGGACAGCGGCAGGAGAACAACCGCAGCAGGCGTCGCAAGGGGCTTGTGCTGCTCAACCTTCCCGTGGTATTGTTCGCGGCTGGGGGGAGGAGGTTGACTTACCTGACGTCACTGAGGAAGAGCAAGAGGAGATGGAGGGTACTGGATCCGACTTTGTGCAGATGTCGTCTTTTATGCTGTCCTGCCTGTTGAGGGACCCCCGTATAAAAAACCTCAAGGGGAATGAGCTGTACTGGGTGGCCACACTACTAGACCCTCGGTACAGGCACAAAGTGGCGGACCTGTTACCAACTCACCGGAAGGTGGAAAGGATGCAGCACATGCAGAACCAGCTGTCAACTATGCTTTACAATGCCTTTAAGGGTGATGTGACGGCACAACGCCAGCAAGGTACCACTGCCACTAATCCTCCTCCCGTGTCCACGCAGTCAAAGACAGGACGCTCCAGCGATCTCATGGTGATGTCGGACATGCGGACGTTCTTTAGTCCAACGCCTCGCCGTAGCCCTTCCGGATCCACCCTCCACCAACGCCTGGAACGGCAGGTAGCCGACTACCTGGCCTTAAGTGTGGATGTAGACACTGCTGTGAACAGCGATGAGGAACCCTTGAACTACTGGGTGCGCAGGCTTGACCTGTGGCCAGAGCTGTCCCAATTTGCCATCCAACTTCTCTCCTGCCCTGCCGCAAGCGTCCTGTCAGAAAGGACCTTCAGCGCAGCTGGAGGCATTGTCACAGAGAAGAGAAGTCGCCTAAGTCACAAAAGTGTTAAGTACCTCACCTTTATCAAAATGAATGAGGCATGGATCCCGGAGGGCTGCTGCCCGCCCCAAGACTAAGTCAGTCCCCACACTCACAGCATCTCTGCCTGCACGCCGTTTGACTGGCTGCCTGGCCTGCCCCAAGAAGACTAAGTCGCTCCCAGTCCCTCCACACAGCATGTCTGCCTGCAGGCCGCTTGACTACCTTCTCCGCCACCACCAACAGGGTCCGGGACTCCAGGCGGATTGCTGAATTTTTTAGGCCGCTGCTAGCAGCGGCCGCTGTAATAATTTTTCTGGTGCGTGAACATGACTGCCTAATTTTTCTGGCTGCACTGCGGGCAGCTGCAACAACAAAAGAAAAGGCATGTACATGCGCCCATTCCCCTTCGTGATCATTACCTTGCCGTGGTGAAGGGGCTTGCGTATCACAATGAAGCAATGACCGGCGCCTAGATGAGTGTCTCGGGGGGCACACCCACGATAATAAGGTCGTTGCCTCATTGTGGTCAGACCAAATTTGATCAGCTGGACAGTCACTGTTCTGTCATTCAGCTACATCAGCCAGGCGACCATATGGGCTGTAAAGCCACCAA
Source organism: Hyperolius riggenbachi (assembly GCF_040937935.1). Taxonomy (NCBI): domain Eukaryota; kingdom Metazoa; phylum Chordata; class Amphibia; order Anura; family Hyperoliidae; genus Hyperolius; species Hyperolius riggenbachi. The sequence continues at coordinate 488,223,784 of NC_090648.1, forward strand.
AACCTGCACTCTCGCCATGGTGCGCACCAGTCCAGCACGGCCGTCACTACACAAACAGCTGTTTGCGGTGCGTTACACGGTGAGTTTGGTGTGTCAGTGTGAAGCAGTACCTTAATTACACTACCTGATTGATGTATACACATGCAAGATGTTTGAAAGCACTTTAGGCCTGTCATTTAGCATTCAATGTGATTTCTGCCCTTAAAACGCTGCTTTGCGTCAAATCCAGATTTTTCCCCGGGACTTTTGGCATGTATCCCACTCCGCCATGCCCCCCTCCAGGTGTTAGACCCCTTGAAACATCTTTTCCATCACTTTTGTGGCCAGCATAATTTTTTTTTTTTTTCAAAGTTCGCATCCCCATTGAAGTCTATTGCGGTTCGCGAACTTTAACGCGAACCGAACCTTCCGCGGAAGTTCACGAACCAGGTTCGCGAACCTAAAATCGGAGGTTCAGCCCAACTCTAATGGAGAAATGATCAGAGCGGCCAGGAACTGCTCTGATCCATCCAAACTACAGACAGAACTTAATTTGGTACAATCTAGACTTCTTTGTCGTGGATATCGGAAAGATCTCATTACAGCAGGAAAAAAAACGAATATTACAAAAAAACAGAACAACCTTACTTGCTCCAAGGGCAGAAAGTAGGGACCGTCAATCCAATAGAGGCATCAATTTTGTTACCTCCTACAGTCTGGAGTATTATCAAATTGTTGGTATCATCAAAAAATACCTGCCTAAACTGTACAGGGTTCTAGCTGGGGGCTGTGGTTTCTCTTCACGCTAGGCCCCAACTTTGGGCACCAGCTTGTCCCCCAGTTTGTTCCCGAGTGAGGACAAGCCCAAACCGACTTGGTTAACACACAAAGGTTCATATAGGTGCGGCTACGGCACCTGCCGTTATTGTCGAGTTCATAACCAAACGCGTGAATTGCCTCCCTCTCCAGACACAGCAACTATGATATCAAACAGTATATTAACTGCCAGACCCAAAATGTTGTCTATTTGGTTGCTTGCATGGAATGTGGGATTCAATACGTGGGGTGTACCACCCGTCCCCTCCGTCAGAGGATTGCAGAGCACTATAATGGCGCTGGAAGGTGTCTTAGGAACGCTGCCTATATCAGTCATGCTTCTAGTGTTTCCAAGCATTTTTTCTATGCTCATTCAGGTAATATGTCTGGGTTTAAATTTCAGGGCATAGAAAGACTAACATATCCACCTAGAGGAGGGGATTTATATAATAGACTATTAAAACGAGAAGCATATTGGATATGGAAATTAGGGACTCGTGCCCCCTCGGGGCTCAATTCGAGATTGGACCTCAATACCTTTTATGATAAGTAGTCTGTATCCCAGCGTGTTTTTCCTTCTTGTGTTCCTTTCCCCTCTCCTCCACCTTCCCATGTTTAGCTCCACAGGTATATGCTGGTTATCTGATTCAAAAGGTTTCTTGAAAACTTATGCTGTCTGTTTCCGCATTAACAATGATCTATGGGTAGTCTGCTAACTGATGCTATGTTTTTTTCTGTGTTTTTAAACTAATCAATTATTTAGTGATTCTATGTATCTGTATTGGTTTATACCATTTTTAAAACACTATGTATGTATCTTTAAGGCCAATGTGCACACCCCCCTTGGGTGTGGCCTTACACTATTTAATCTGTGTAACACATTGTCACGGACGATTGCGGGGACGCAGGCGCGTCCTGGACGCCCGTGAAGAAAAGAACGATCGCACTCGATTCCTGCATCAAGTGCGCTTCAGATCAATAGAACCAAGATTTGATGTGTAGTATCCCCCTGCCTTGGAACAGCTGGGGGATCTGTCTTAGCTGAGTGAAAGCCTGGGGGGAGGTGTTAATTAGCTTGGACATATTCCCTGTGGAAGGCACAATTGCCCTTTTGGTTCTGGGAACCAGGTGACACTTAGCTGATCTCATGGAGATGTTAATTAACCAAAGGATGCCTAGGTGCAGCCAAGCAGGCTACGAATCCACGGGAGGTCTTGACACTTTGCTCCCTAGTAAAGATCAAAGGAAAGTCAGCTGTTAGCAGCTAGAACACAACCTCAGTCTCATGGCATAATCCATAACTTCCCAGATCTGTCATATTTCTGGGGTTCCTGAGATGGCAGCTTCGCCAAACGTGGGGGAAGTGTAGCATGGGCCCCGGTGCTGGTTCTGAGGAAGTTTCAGAACATTCTGAGGTAAGGACTGCCAGTTAGGCAGTTTGGAAATGCCCTGATGATACCACAGAGGTCCCACCCCTCATGTCTGGTATCAGGGCGCTGGGTAAATCGAGACAGACCTGAAAATGTTAATAAATCTGCCCTGACCTGTACGGTTCTGTGAGTTAGAGCCCACATATGGGTAGATATGATTTCTAGCCCCCAGGATAAGGGGAGGGCTCATCTCATCTTCTAAGGGGGTGTATGGCTCCCCGCCCTCACTCCCTCCTACTGAAGCAGGGGCATAAGAATGGCTGAGGACCCAAACTCAGAGTCCTCCACACTGAACCATCTTGCACTCATCAGATGCCAGCTTGAGGATATGCTGGCATCCACCTGGTCTGAACTCTGAACTCTGGACTTTGAAACCAAGAACTTTATGATTCTTCCCACAATAAGGACATCTTTCCAGGAACTAAGTATTTTTCTCCCTTCTTTTATTTTTCATACTGGCTATTACTGTTTTAATAATTGTTGATTTTAATAATTGTCTGTATATATTAATTATTTATATTGCTGTGAATAAAAGACTTCCTCCAAGTCATTCACTGTTTCGCTACCCTGCTTATCAGCACACACAGAAATGATCCCGGGTCTCTGAAGATACGCTACTGTTTGTTTGTTGTTGGCTAGACAGAATATCGTGTGTTTAACCGTTTTATTTGCAGGTTTAGTCAGTCAGTTAGTGGGCCCCACGGTCCCATGATAACCGCGGTGGTGGCAGTTTACTCTGAACCAGTGGGTGAAGTGGTAATCACCCGTGTCTCACAGGCTTCCTTCTGAGTTGTCTGCGGCTAATTCTTAACGGTTCCTGCGCATTGACTGCGACCAGAGTTCGCACGATCTGTGCGCTGGCACCGTTTAGAAGGCTAAGTGCGGTCAGCCATTAGGGCTCTTGTGACACACATGCTCTTGTAAGCTATGATTAAGGAGCCGTTCTATGCTCCGATACGCGTGAGCTTTTTTATACAACACTGATGTTGGATCAAGAATAAAAGATTTTGCATTTTTCACCCTACTTCTGGTGTAGCAGGATTCCTTTTTTGATATACATGGACTGCATATACCTAGCTTTGTGTTGAGTGAACCCACCTCCCTGCATCTAAGTACCTGTTGTGTTGAGTGAACCTACCTCACTGCATCTAAGTACCTTTACTGTTCAGTGAACCCACCTCACTGCATCTAACTACCTGTTGTGTTGAGTGAACCCACCTCACTGCATCTAACTACCTTTACTGTTCAGTGAACCCACCTCACTGCATCTAACTACCTGTTGTGTTGAGTGAACCCACCTCACTGCATCTAACTACCTGTTGTGTTGAGTGAACCCACCTCACTGCATCTAACTACCTGTTGTGTTGAGTAAACCCACTTCACTGCATATAACTACCTTTACTGTTGAGTGAACCCACCTCACTGCATCTAACTACCTGTTGTGTTGAGTGAACCCACCTCACTGCATATGGGTCATATGGGCCTCACTGCATATGACCATATGGGCTTGAAAACCGCCACGGCCTACACTCTCGCCACGGTGCGCACCAGTCCAGCACGGCTGTCACTACGCAAACAGATGTTTGCGGTGCGTTACACAGTGAGTTTGGTGTGTCAGTGTGAAGCAGTACTCTAATTACACTCCCTGATTGATGTATACACATGCAAGATGTTTTAAAGCACTTTAGGCCTGCAATTTAGCATTCAATGTGATTTCTGCCCTTAAAACGCTGCTTTGCGTCAAATCCAGATTTTTCCCCGGGACTTTAGGCATCTATCCCACTCCGCCATGTCCCCCTCCAGGTGTTAGACCCCTTGAAACATCTTTTCCATCACTTTTGTGGCCAGCATAATTTTTTCTATTTTTCAAAGTTCGCATCCCCATTGAAGTCTATTGAATCGGAGGTTCGGCCCATCTCTATTCAAAATGCCTTGACCGATCTCAGAAAGGCTTGGCATATAGATCCCTTACTACCTGGGGGTCTCAGCACCCCCCCTGCATGCATCAAAAAAGGGAGCGTGGAAAAAAGGGCGCGGGATATAGCCTAAATTATAAGTTGTAATGTAAAATAATATTTTTCGATTATAGCTTAGAAACGAAAATCTAGTGCTAAATAGGTAAAATAAACGGAAATGAAACGGCAAAATACCATCTTTAACAAAGAAAAGGGCATCAGAAATGAAATGTCAATTAGCATCTATAACAAAAAACGATATTTACAGTTGTATTAACCTATTTTGAATTCTGGATGTAGAAACTACGTCCAGGAACCATGCGCGCTACCGTGCGCTCCCGCGGCCGATCGCGCGCGTGCACGCGCACTCCCGGCCACGGATTCGGTAGCCACGGAATCAATGTATCGGGCTATGGTGCCCGATCACTGATTCCTCTCCCCCGCTGAAAAAGCGACAGCTTCTCTCGAAAGCTGTGCTTTTTCTGGCCGTTGCCTCCCCCCCTGCGTCACTCTAAGCGTGCGTTACGCTTAGAGTGACGTCATGTAAACAAACTCATGGCCGCCATCTTGTGGCCAAAAAGTAAAACTACAACTAAAAGTAAAAAAAATTAAAAACAACACACAATTACATTATAAAACTATAGTTTACATCCCACCCTCCCAAAAATACCCAAATAAAATGTTTAATATAAAAAAAAAAACATTACAATAATAAAAAAACATGTAAATATTTACCTAAGGGTCTAAACTTTTTAAATATCAATGTAAAGATTAAATATTTCTATTTTTTTTTATTTTAAACTTGTAAGTAGTGATCGATGCAAAACGGAAAAAATGCACCTTTATTTCCAAATAAAATATTGTCGCCATACATTGTGATAGGGACATAATTTTAACGGTGTAATAACCGGGACATATGGGCAAATACAATACGTGAGTTTTAATTATGGAGGCATGTATTATTTTAAAACTATAATGGCTGAAAACTGAGAAATAATGATTTTTTTCAGTTTTTTTCTTATTCTTCCTGTTAAAATGCTCTTAGCAAAATGTACCCCCCAAAGAAAGCCTAATTAGTGGCAGAAAAAACAAGATATAGATCAGTTCATTGTGATAAGTAGTGATAAATTTATAGGCTAATGAATGGGAGGTGAACATTTCTCAAGTGAAAACGACGGAACGCGAATGGGTTAAGCATAGTAATACAATGGTAGATTTTGTAGGTATTTTACTGCAATTATACCTAGCTGTAGGCTCACACAGATCTCTACCTATCCCTAACCCCAAGCACCCCCTCCCCCCACCAATGCCCCCCCCCCCCCGTGTAAGTATACATCATTTAATAAGTTGTATATTTTACAAATATTGTACTAGTGGTGCTTAACCCTAAGACCCCCCCCTGGTGGTGTCTGACCCTAACCACCCACCTGGTGGTGGCTAAACCTAACCATCCCCCTGGTGGTGCCTAAAGGTCCGTACACACGCCGGACTGGAGGCAATGATCACCTCCCGCTGGGTGGGCGTTCTAGTGACAGTCCGGTGTGTGTACAGTCTGTCTGCAGACTGATACGGTTTCTGAGCGATCCGCCCTGCGTGTGCTGTCTTTGTGTAGCTGGTCCGTGCTTTTTGCTACTGCGCATGTGCACAGCACCGACCCAGCCTCACAGAGACAGGAGGACGGGGCCAGGGAGCCGAACGTGCCTGTGAGCAGGCGGCACTGCGCGCGCGCGCAGTAACATGCGGAGGGCGGTGGCAAGAAACAGACCCTAGAGCCCGTTTTTAAACGGGCTTGGGTCTACTAGTATATATATATATATATATATATATATATATATATATATTAGAATGTGTAGCCTTACAATCACGTACGCATACAAAATCTTAAAATAACAACAATTGCAACAGGATCTGGATAGGATGGCTATATGGGCACATAAATGGCAGATGAAATTCAATGTTGAAAAATGTAAAGTCATGCATTTTGGTCGTACCAATGGTCTAGCACCATACAAAATAAATGGGAGACAGTTGGGGACATAAAACTTGGAGAAGGACTTAGGAGTACTCATCGACAACAAGTTAAATAATCGTACTCAATGCCAAGCCGCTGCAGCTAAAGCTAACAAAATTTTGGGATGCATTAAAAGGGAAATAAAAACTCGAGATGCGAGCATAATATTGCCCTTGTTTAACTCTCTAGTAAGGCCACATCTGGAATATGGAATTCAGTTCTGGGCACCACATTACAAAAAAGATATTGCAGTTTTAGAGCAGGTGCAGAGACGAGCAACAAAATTGATACGTGGGATGGAAGGTCTCAGTTACCAAGAAAGGTTAGATAACCTGGGTTTATTTAGTCTAGAGAAAAGACGCCTTAGAGGAGATCTAATTAACATGTATAAATACATCAGAGGGCAATATAATAGCTTGGCGGATGAGCTTTTTGTCCCTAGGCCTTCTCAAAGGACTAGAGGACATGATCTGCGCATGGAGGAAAAACGTTTTAGCCATTTATTTAGGAAAGGGTTCTTTACAGTAAGAGTGATTAAGATGTGGAATGCATTGCCACAGGAAGTCGTTATGGCAAACTCTATACCTGCATTTAAAGGGGGCTTAGATGCTTTCCTTGAGTTGAATGACATCCATGGCTACAATTACTAGGTAAGGCAGAATGATGTTGATCCAGGGATTTTATCTGATTGCCATCCGGAGTCGGGAAGGAATTTTTCCCTTTTGGGGCTAATTGGACCATGCCTTGTAAGGGTTTTTTCGCCTTCCTCTGGATCAACAGGGATATGTGAGGGAGCAGACTGGAGTTGTACTTTGTACTGGTTGAACTCGATGGACGTATGTCTTTTTTCAACCAAAATAACTATGTAACTATGTAACTATGTAACTATGTAACAGTAATATTAAAAGCGATATATTAGTAAGATAATAAATCTGAAAACTATAATCAACGCATTATAAGTGTAAAAACAAGGTTAATACTAAAAGCAATGTATTTCTAATACAATAAGGTTGAAAACGATATTTAAGCATTATACGTTTGAAAACAAATTTTAAAATGATAAAATAAGTGTAAACAAAAATGTACTTGTTACAGTCCTGAAAGCGAAATTTAAAAAACGAAAAAATAAATAAAACACAAAGTCAAAATGAATTTGTAAACTATATTTGTAATAAACCTTATTCTGTAAATGAAAACTTTTGTTAACACGATCCCTGCAATCGCTATTTCTCGGGTGCCCAAATTTCCTGTCAGGCACCCAATAGCCGATATTTTGCATTGCAGTCTATGGCGGCGCCCTTTTTGTCCATTAGCCATATGCGCCTTTTTTTCCTGCTTCCACCCCCCCCTTCCCTGCACACCTGGGCATAACCACAAGTACAGACGTGGGTCTTCAGCTTATATATACAGTATATACTGTATACATATGCATAATAATATGCAGTACTATCCAATGCCTGACTCTTGACATTTGCCTGCTTGTCCTCCTCTCCCCGAATCTAGACCTGTTTCTCCTTCTCACCTTGAACTTTTGGTATCAATCTTTGGCCAGTCCCTGACTTTGCTCTGTTTTCTGAATTATAATATTATAATACCACACAGTGGCGTAGCTAAGGAGCTGTGGGCCCCGATGCAAGTTTTACATTGGGCCCCCCAAGCACTCTATACATAACAATTGATAAGGCTCACCAAAAGCTGCCAATGGCAACTACAGAGTCAGAGGTGCAAGAAGGGGATGGGGAACAGCTTGTTAATGATCACTGCTATTCAAAGTATTTATAGAAGTGATTATTTTGAGAACAGGACCAATAGAGAGCTAAAACTGTAGTTGAGGGTGGGCCCTTCGGGGCCCCTCTGGCCCAAGGGCCCCGATGCGGTCGCTACCTCTGCAACCCCTATTGCTACGCCCCTGATACCACATCAGCAATGCTGGTTTACAGTGTGAAACCAGCCTCAGGAGCCTATTGAGGCCTCACTCACTACTCTCTGGTCCCTCGTTGCTGAGCACGGCCACCAGAAGATCAGCAACAGTGCATTGGCGCTAAACACATCGGGGCTGTGCAGCTCCTCTTCCTGGATCAAGTGCTAGCAAGGCCTGCCACCCACGCATGTGCAGAAGCACGGAGCCCACAGCTCCGTGCAACTGGGAGGGCTCAGTCGGCTATTGCGCGCACTTGATCCAGGAAGAAGAGCTGCACTGTGATTAGCGACAATACATTGTCGCTGATCTTCCAGGGGCCACACTCTGCAACAGGGGACCACAGAGTAGCGTGGAATCCTGAGGCTTCCCTCTCTTAAGGTAAATATCTGGTTTTGTACCTGAGCTTCCACTCGGGTACACTTTAAGCACACATTTTGTATGTATGCATGTATTTGTGTATATGGGGTTTTTAGTGGGGGAGGGGTGACACAGACTTCCTTGCATGGGCGCCAAATAAGGAAGCAAGAAATTTGGGCGCATGAGATAATTGACGTTTTGCAAACGGTGCCCGGAGATTATTAATGTTTTCTAACGGCGCTTGTGATGATTTAAGTTTACAAAATGCGCCCGTGACGAATAATGTTTACAAAAATACTAAACATATTTATCCTATTTAACTAAAACATTATTTAAAATTTTATCCCTTACTGTTTGTAAAACATTATTATTCACAAAATAAAGCGATCAGTACATAACGTAAATTGTAATATATTTTTTACAGTCACTATTTGTAAAACATTATTCTCCACACAATAAAGCGACCACTAAGGGGGGTCTTAGGGTTAGGCACCACCAGGGGGGTCTTAGGGTTAGGCACCACCAGGGGGGGCTTAGATTTAGGCACCACCAGGGGGGGCTTAGGGTTAGGCACCAACAGGGGGGTCTTAGGGTTAGGCACCAGGGGGGTCTTAGGGTTTGGCACAACCGGGGGAGATTTAGGGTTAGGCACCACCAGGGGAGATTTAGGGTTAAGCACCACCAGGGAGTCTTAGAGTTAGGCACCACCACGGGGGTCTTAGAGTTAGGCACCTCCAGGGGAGATTTAGGGTTAGGCACCACCAGGGGGGTCTTAGGGTTAGGCACCACCAGGGGAGATTTAGGGTTAGGCACCACCAGGGGGGGTCTTAGGGTTAGGCGCCACCAGGGGGCGAAGGGTTAGGGACAGGTACGGGGAGGGTTCTAAATGAGAGTAGGGTTAGGTTTAGTTGTAGTGAAATGTTAGTAATATTTACTAATGTTTTACACTAGTTATTACGAACACACATATCTTTTTTTCATCGTTATAAACAATATTTTCAGATTTTATTATATGAAGAAACGATAAATGAAGGTTATTCACCATAATATGCAATTATAACGATTAAACATATATTATCGTTTTTTTAACAAACATAATTATAAGTTTCACTTTTAAAACCGGAAAGCTTATCGTTTCCACAATTTGCGATTTCATACACGTTATTAAATGTTTTTTTAACTTGTAAAACATTATTTGTAAAGGAAATACAACACAATATTTTTTAAAAACGCTATTACCGCTTATCGTTTACACCCTGCGCCCTTTTTTCCCAACGCCCTTTTTGCATGTACGCGCCAAAGAGGCCCAAAATGGCACACGTGCTAAGTAATGACTTTCTTCCATAAGAAACACAGATGGATGCAAATTTCATATATGTCCAGCTTATGCTTTTTGTCCCATATGCAGCAGAACTTTTAATTCTTTACTTCTCAAAAAATTAGAAACCGAAAAATATGGAGCCTCTGAAGATGCCACAACCCAAATCAATGCAATGAACACGGCTCTGCACACAAGTAAGTCTGTTTAACGGTAATTGTTTATATGGCTTTGCCGGGGCTGGCTTTATTCCAGTAAGCAAGTGCCAGCCGCGACATGTGTGGGCCTCGGCAATCTCTTAAATCAAGATATTCAGAGGATATCGGCGTGGGGCATTTCCAAGGACATTAGCGTGGGATTATTAATGAAAAATATTTATAGTTAATAAACCACTTTATCCTTAGTGGGTTTTTTTACCTTATGCATCTGACTAATTGTCACATTTCATCGCTTCTTTCACTCATTTGCCAATAGTTTTATCACTACTTAGCACACCTAAATGATCTATATCTAACAAGGGCTCTGCCTCTTGACACAGAAGACCTGGGTTTGAATCTCGGCTCTTCCTGTCCAGTAAGCGCTTGTTCACATTATCAGCGTTTGAAGATTTTTTTTTTCTAAGCGCTGGCGATTTTGCAAATCGCCCTGAAAGCACTTGTGCAATGATTTCCTATCAGAGTGTTCACATGTTACAAATCGCATGTTACAAATCGCAAACGCGCGACATGTACCATTTTCTGAGCGTTTTTGCTCAGTGCGAGGTATAGAGAAATCGCAAAGCGCTTGACAAATCGCTTTGTATAGCAATTTTCCAAGGACTTTTAAAGGACCTCTGTCGCAAAAATCTTAAAATTTAAAATACATGTAAACATATACAAATAAGAAGTATGTTTCTTCCACAGTAAAATGAGCCATAAATTACTGTTTCTCCTATGTTGCTGTCACTTACAGTGGGTAGTAGAGATCTGACATTACCAACAGATTTTGGACTAGCCCATCTTCTCATGGGGGGTTCTCAGGGTTTTCTTTATTTTTAAAAGCACTTAGTGAATGGCAGTTGCTCCGTCCAACTGCCAAAAAAGTGTGCAGCGAGCAGGGAGGCTGGCCAGAATCATTATATAAATCTTTTTCAGGGAATGTCTTTATAAAGAATAAAGTCCATGCTAAGAATTAGGGGTGGGATGGCGAATCCGGCGAATCCACGAATCCCTCGAATATTGAGAAATATTCGAGATTCGTGGATTCGAATCCCGACGCCATTTCCCCCTTAACGAATCCGCCGAATCCCGCTTTCTCCCTCCCTCCCTGCATACCAGCAGCATTGACTGGAGGAGACCCGGATCTAGAAAATCGGCGGCGGCAGGCTGTCACGGTTACTATTAGTGGCGGTATCCTCCAGTTCTTCTGCAGCAGTGAGCGGCTCCATGACGTCACCCAGCAGTGCCCCCTGCGTCCTCTCCATGAATGCAGCGCCTGACTCTGCGTGTAACCATGGAGAGGACGCAGGGGGCACTGCTGGGTGACGTCATGGAGCCGCTCACTGCTGCAGAAGAACTGGAGGATACCGCCACTAATAGTAACCGTGACAGCCTGCCGCCGCCGATTTTCTAGATCCGGGTCTCCTCCAGTCAATGCTGCTGGTATGCAGGGAGGGAGGGTCTCCTCCTCCATAAAACTCCTTCTTCTGCCCCCAGAGTCCCCCACAGCTTGACACAGTCCCCCACATTAGAACTTTCTCCATTTCTGCCCCCTCCACCGGGAGCCCTGCCTACTCGCACACTTGGGATGGACCGGAACTTACAGGACAGTATGAAAACAGATAAATAAACCCGGTATGTATTTACTATTTAGAGAATTTAGCCTAAATGCCCCCTCACCTGTGTGTAATCTAATTGCCCCTCACCTGTGTGTAATCTAATTGCCCCTCACCTGTGTGTAATCTAATTGCCCCTCACCTGTGTTATCTAATTGCCCCTCACCTGTGTAATCTAATTGGCCCTTACCTGTGTGTAATCTAATTGCCCCTCACCTGTGTGTAATCTAATTGCCCCTCACCTGTGTGTAATCTAATTGCCCCTCACCTGTGTTATCTAATTGGCCCTCACCTGTGTGTAATCTAATTGGCCCTCACCTGTGTGTAATCTAATTGCCGTCTCATCTGTGTCTATTCACAAGTTGTAATTTGATGGCTAGCTATACTCAAGGCACCTATACCTAACTAGCTACACTGAGGGCCCCTATACCTAACTAGCTACACTGAGGGCCCCTATACCTAACTAGCTACACTGAATGCCCCTATACCTAACTAGCTATACTGAGGGTCCCTATACCTAACTAGCTACACTGAATGCCCCTATACCTAACTAGCTATACTGAGGGCCCCTATACCTAACTAGCTACACTGAGGGCCCCTATACCTAACTAGCTACACTGAATGCCCCTATACCTAACTAGCTATACTGAGGGCCCCTATACCTAACTAGCTACACTGAGGGCCCCTATACCTAACTAGCTACACTGAATGCCCCTATACCTAACTAGCTATACTGAGGGTCCCTATACCTAACTAGCTACACTGAATGCCCCTATACCTAACTAGCTATACTGAGGGTCCCTATACCTAACTAACTTTAAAGAAGGCCCCTATACCTTGCTAGCTATACTAAAGGCCCCTATGCTTTGCTAGCTTTATTAAAGGCATCCATACATAACTAGCTATACTGAAGGCACCTATGCCTAACTAGCTATACTGAAGGCACCTATACCTAACTAGCTATACTGAAGGCACCTATACCTAACTAGCTATACTGAAGGCACCTATACCTAACTAGCTATACTGAAGGCACCTATACCTAACTAGCTATACTGAGGGTCCCTATACCTAACTAGCTACACTGAATGCCCCTATACCTAACTAGCTATACTGAGGGTCCCTATACCTAACTAACTTTAAAGAAGGCCCCTATACCTTGCTAGCTATACTAAAGGCCCCTATGCTTTGCTAGCTTTATTAAAGGCATCCATACATAACTAGCTATACTGAAGGCACCTATGCCTAACTAGCTATACTGAAGGCACCTATACCTAACTAGCTATACTGAAGGCACCTATACCTAACTAGCTATACTGAAGGCACCTATGCCTAGCTAGCTATACTGAAGGCACCTATACCCAGCTAGCTATACTGAAGGCACCTATACCCAGCTAGCTATGCTGAAGGCACCTATGCCTAGCTAGCTATACTGAAGGCACCTTTACCTAGCTACCTATAGTGTGAGCACCTAGCCTGCCTACCTATACTGTGGGCAACTATTCCACGGATCGCAGGATTCGTTAGATTCGGGATTCGAAAGGTTCGAGATATTCGAGAACCTTTTTAGATTCAGATTCGGATTCGAAGAAATTGTGGATTCGTCCCATCCCTACTAAGAATCCTCCATGAAGAAGAGATGGACTAACCCAAAACCTGTCTGTAATGTCAGATTTCTACTACTTACTGTAAGTGACAGCAACATAGGAGAGAAGTAATGTATGGCTCATTTTACTCTGGGAGAAATGTACTTCTTATTTGTATGTGTTTTACATTTTAACAATTCCTCTTTAAGAATAAATACATTGTATTATTTCTTTTCCGGTTTAAAAAGTTCACTTCCTGACTGACGTCAGGAAGTGAAAAACACAATCGCTTAGCAAAAGCATTTAGAAAAACCCTCCCCAAAATGCTCCCCAAATCGCTCAGCCTTGGGCAAGACTTCCTAAAACTGCTACTTGCCTATACAGCACGTCCTAGTGGTTGCAGCTCTGGCTCTAGCCTTGGAGTCCGCCAGGAGAAAAAAATGTTTTGTCTTGTTTGTCTTATTCTCTGTGCATTTTAACTGGACCTGAACTCTTGCACAAAACAGAAGGAAAACAAAGAGAAATGCACCCTGTATGTATTTAGAGAGTTTAGCCGGTCTAATTCCCCCTCATCTGTGTCTAATCACAAGTTGTAATCTGATCTCTCCCCTGTGTCACATGACTGCCAATGGCAGAGATGGCAGATAAACCCATTTGAAGGCACAGGCTGTTAATATGTCTGCTTCCATGAATCAGGAAGTAGAAACTGTACAGATTTATTTTAGGATTTGTATCCGCTGCAACAAAGAAATGTTTTTTGTTAAACCACTTCCCCGAGACGAGTAACTACATCCCTGCTAAATGCCATAGTTGTGCAGGGACATAGCCACTACGTCCCTCCCCACTGCGCTTTCCCCCTCGACCCCTCCCATGCTCGTTACTGCTAACGATTGTTAGCCGCTAGATCAATGAAAGGAAACAGAGTTCCCATTCATTGATCTAAGTCCCCTTGTGAGTGACCGCAGCTGTCTAAGAGACGGCGCTGCCATTCACAAAGACTATCCACGCAGTGCTTCCTGTTTGCGTAGTAATACTATGCATACGGAAGTCACCTGCAAGGACAGCTTGTGGCCAAATAGTAAAATTACATCTACATTTTTTTTTTAAATAAAGGACCTATTTTTACCTTCTTTTACATTTTAATTTAACCCCTGACCTCCCACACTCCGCAATAGTTATCAAATGTATTTTTTTTTTAAATAAAAATGTACAAATTAAAAAAATAAATAAATAGCTGCCTTAGGGACTGAACGTTTTTTTTAATATGTATGTAAAGGGGGTATATTACTGTTACTTTATAAATTATGGGCTTATAATTAGGGATGGATGCAAAACTGAAAAAATGCACCTTTATTTACAAATAAAATGTTGGCACCATACATTGTACTAGGGAACTATTTTTAAACGTTGCAATAACCGGGACAAATGGGCAAATAAAATGTGTGGGTTTTAATTACGTTAGCATGTATTATTTTAAAATTATAATGGCTGAAAACTGAGAAATAATGATTTTTTTCCCCATTTTTTTAATTACTTTTCCTGTTAGATCACTTTTAAAATAAAAAAATTCTTATCAAAAAGTACCCACCAAAGAAAGCCTAATTGGTGGCAAAAAAAGCAAGATATAGATTTATTGTGATAAGTAGCAATAAAGTTATAGGTAAATGAATTGAAGGAGCGCTGACAGGTGAAAATTGCTGTGGTTTTTTAAGGGAAAAAACCCTTCGAGTTTATTATGCTGTTGAGTATCTTTTAGAGCAGAAATGATGCTCTGAGTTCAGGTCTGCTTTAAGGGGAAATTTAAAAAAAGAGAAAAAAAAGCAACAATACTTTCTACTAAAGTGGACCTGAACAGGACACAAGGGATACAGAAAAAAATGCACTCTGTGTGTTTTTAGTTTTAATGTCCCCTCATATTGAAGTATTCACAAGTGTAATTTGATATCTCAGCTGTGTTAGCACAGAAATTTGACAGTTCTTGGCAGACACAGCTAATATGTAAACACAGGATTTTAACTCTTTATTTACTTCCATTAAAGCAGGAAGTAGACTAACTGGAAATGTATTGCAGAAGTTCTGTAAGCTGTAACAAAGAAATGTTTTTCTATAAAGTTAATTATGGTGTGGCTTATCTTTTTAGAACAGAGGAAAAGTTCTGAGTTCAGGTCCACAAAATGAAGGGTACTGGACCCAGTACAGACCCCTGTGGGGCCCCACTGCTAACAGTCACCCATTTTGAATATGATCCATTGACCACAACTCTTTGCCTTTTGTCCATTAGCCAGCTCCCTATCCATGCACACAGACTCTTCCCCAGTACTTGCAGGCTCAATTTTTGCACCAGACTATTGTCGTAAACAGTGTTGAAGGCCTTTGCAAAGTCCAAGCATACCAAATCTACGGCAGTCCCATATCCATACTAGCATTCACTTCCTCATAAAATCTGAGCATTTTAGTCAAACAGGACTTGTCCTTAGTAAACCAATGCTGTCTTTTATAGGATCTCTTAGGAAACCCTCAGATAGTTTGCGCACAACTGATGTTAAGCTTACAAATCTATAATTTCTTAAAGCACTTTTTTTGCCCTTCTTAAATAATGTGTAGTTAATATAAAAGTATTTCTATTGTTTTTTATTTAAAGAGGAGTTGTCAGCCATACTATCTCAGAAAAAAAACACATAAGTAGATACATACTTGCTCTTCTTACATAACACATGTATTGCACAGTCCACATTTTGATTTGTCATTTTTCTATAGTAAAAAAGAGAATCCTTTTTAGGATTCTCCATTTTAACTGTGTCTGTCTTGAAGCCAATCCTGATGTCATTTCCTCCCTTACTCTTCTCTGCCTGATTGTATATGCATTGCCTGGCCTCCTCCCAGTCTTCAGGCACTCCCACCCAGCTCTGCAATAGAAAGTGCATTGTCTCAGCATGAAAAATGTTGGCCAATCAGAGAGGAACAGAGGCGTGGGAGGGGAAAACAGGAGGGGAAGAGGCTTCAGCCAATCAGGCTGTGTTCGTTATGTCTGAGAGGAAAGTAAAGAAGCAAAAAAAGATAACCCAGCATGCACTGCAACTTCCTTTGTGCGGCAATGTACCAAATAAGAGTCAGGTAAACTGGGGAATGATCATTTATCAACAAGAAAAGTAATAGTGATTTTAACTTTCGGATTGCCTGGTTAACAACCTTATTACTTGTTTACCAGATAAAAATAAAGAATTGAGCTTTGATTTTATGCCTGACAGTTACACTTTTTAAAAACAATTATACGAACATATCATGTATGTACTGTGTGTGTAGTGTGTATGGTGTATGTATAATGTGAAGAAGGGAGGTGACACAGGCTGCCATGTCTGGTATGCCAAATAGCAAATAGGCCAGGTAAAATTACATCTGTGCAGAGGGTTCCACTAATTTCCGGTTAGTCACTTTGTTCAAGTTTGGATTGTATCCTGGAGTAATCTGTGGGTAATACAGAATTATTTTTCCCTCTAGGTGGCGATATGTCTCACGATACCACACCTACAGAGGTAGCATCCACAGAGGTAACAGTAACTTAGTTCTGAAAAGTATCAAACTTTTTACAGCACGGAGATATAAACATGAGCTGTAACTAGTGTTGTTGATCAGATTAGTGCTAGGCTCGGTTCCCACTTGCGACGAATCTAGCCAGATCCGCAAAAGAGCGCTAAAGCGTATCTGTCCTGATATGTTGCATCTCTTTTTGACGTACACTCAATGCGTATGTTTCTAAAAACCAAAACTCCTGGCAGCGTTAATTACTATTAACCTTCCTACGCCTATGGAGGCACCCAAATGCCTGGGGCCCTCTTTGCCTGCCTCCAGGGGCGTAGCAATAGAGGTTGCAGAGGTCGTGACCGCATCAGGTCCCTTGGGCCCGGAGGGGCCCCGAAGGGCCGTCCCTCAACTGCAGTATTAGCTCTCTATTGGTCCTGTGCTCATAATAATCACTTCTATAAATACTTTTATTATTAGTAATTAATAACAAACTGTTCCCCATCCCCTTCTTGCACCTCTGACACTGTAGTTTCCATTGGCAGGTTTTGGTGTGCCGTATCAATTGTTACGTATAGAGCGTTTGGGGGGCCCTATTGTAAAACTTGCATCGGTGCCCACAGCTCCTGAGCTACGCCACTGCCCGCCTCGCTTTTTTGTGCTCTGTGGCAGATCCATGGTCATAGCTGCTTGGGTCTCGCCACCACCTCTTAGGTCACCGCTGCTCAGGGCACCGGCGCCAACAAGCGCCGCAATACAAACGGGAGCTCCAGCGAAAGCCTATTAAATGGCTGGGGCTCCCTATTGAACATGAAACCGACCAATGGGAGTCCTCGAGGACTCCCATTGGTCTGTTTCGGCTTCTGTTTGTTTTGTGGTGCTTGTCAGTGACGTTGACCTGAGCAGCAGAGGGGCCCAGGGCCGGTCCGCCCATGAAGCGGGGTGAAACTTTTGCCTCAGGCGGCACTTCTGGGGGGGCGGCACCTGCCTGTCCGTGGGTGTGTGGGGCCGCCCGAGCTGGAGGGGATAGCGGGCAAGAAGGGGGTATTAGCCGCAGGCAGCAAAGTAACTTTTTAAAGCTGGAGGGGAGCGGAGGACGGGGGACCCAGGCGAGGGAGGGGGGGTCCGACCCCCCTCCCCGCCGCTAGGCCCAATACCACCTTCCTGCCCGCTATCCCCTTCAGCTCGGGCGGCCCCCCCACCCACGGCTTGGGGGGGGGGGGCGGCGATTTCTTTAAAGATTGCCTCAGGCGGCAAAAAGTCTAGGGCCGGGCCTGAAGGGACCCAAGCATCAGCGATGACCAGCGCAGATGAGGGCAGAAAGTGACAGAAGAACAGATGCGGTACAGAGCCCAGTGGGTCCATTCCCATAGGCTTGCACTGTTTTCATTGGCATTGACTGTTTGCCTTGTCTGGAAAAATGAAGCAATCTATGATGAGATTACTGCAACAAAGCAAAGTGATTTGTTAAAAATAGCAAGTGGAAGCACAAGCGGTTTATAACATTAGATCCCTTTGCATGTCCGTCGCTGCAGAAAACATACTGAATGGCTACGTTTTCTTTACACATGGGAACTAAGCCTACAGATCCATACCCACGTCATGATTTTTCTCACAATTTTTTCATGGCAAAAGATCATTTTTGCTATATCGCGCAACATTTGTTTAACAAAAATTTGTTCTATTATGTCTAACGATTGCGGACTACCCTCAACGATGGTTTCATTTTGAAAGGCCGTCATGTCGGATCACAGCACGACAAATCATTCAGATCTTGCTTTTATTACTGCTATTCTGGTGAATGATCATTTGTTGGAAGAGATCCCAGGTCCATCTGGTTGTGGGTACTCGGCTTTAGACCATACATGTCAAACTCCGGCCTGCAGGCCAAATTTGTCCCCCCCCCCCAAAGCATCAAATTTGGCCTCCAGATCCATCAAGTTTGGCTCCCGAGTGGTTTCCCCATGTTGCATTATGTTTGGCCCACTATCGACCTTTAAGGAAGCTATATTGAAGGTTAAGCCCTAGATCACCGAGATAAGTCATATGGGGAGGTGGAGGCTGTACCCCATTGAACTGTATAGAGAGGGAGTGGGCCACTAGACACCAGGGAACTGTATGGGGTAGACAGGGAGGTCCACTAAACACCAGGGACTGAATAGGGGAGGGAGGCGGCATTAGACATTAGGAAACTGCATAGGGGAGGGAGGTCCACTAGACACCAGTGAACTGTATAGAGGAGTGAGGAGGACCACTAACCTCCAGGGAGCTGTATAGGGGAGGGTGGAGGCATTAGTCACCAGAGAACTGTATAGGGGAGGTTTAAAGGCCATTAGACACCAGGGAACTTTAAGGGAGGGGGGTGGTCACTAGACATCGAGGTTGGCCCACAACTTGGTTGCAGTGCTCAATTTCCGCCCACTTTGTATTTGAGTTTGACACCTCTGCTTTAGACTCATCACGATCATCATTATCATCATCGTTTAAAGGGAAATAAATATGGCAGCTTCCATATCCCTCTGAAGGTGGCCATACATCTAGTGATTTTGTGGCCCAATCGACCATCTGATTCGATGATTGTTTTGAATCGGATTAAAATCAAGCATACCCAATAGGCAATTTGACCAACTGTGGGCCGAATGTATCGTTTAAGCAAGCTGGAAAATCTCAGGGCGATGTGAACAAACGGTGCATGGCGGTAACAGCGTGCCATTTCAAGAGGAGTGACGAACGTAACAGAACCTCTCGGCTGCTGTCCCCCTGTTAATGCGCCTCCCCCTCCTGTGCAATAAAATCTCACCCGTTCTAGCTGCACCTGCTTCCCTAATCGCGTCCCATGTGGCTGTATAGCACTTCAATTAAATATAATGATAAAATAATTGGTGCACGACTAGAACACAAAGAAGGTCCGCACCAGTCCACCACAAATCCTCTTTTATTGTTTGGACATATCCAGAATTAAAACACCATCATATCTCAAGCTGACATGTTTCAGACCCGTTCAGTCCTTAATCATGCTATAATTATGGACTGTATGGGTCCGAAACATGTCAGCTTGAGATATGATGATGTTTTGATTCTGGATATGTCCAAACAATAAAAGAGGATTTGTGGTGGACTGGTGTGGACCTTCTTTGTGTTCAAAGGTCTCTGCAGGCCTTGCTGACCTGGTCCTGCACGGTCCTCTACCTTTGGGGTGTAGCAGTGTCCATCTTCCAAAACCCACATTGGTGCACTAGAGCTGTAAGATGTCTATTTAGCCAATACGACTTACCTCTGATTTTTCTGTCTCCCCATAAGACTGCAGTATCACAATATTCTGGCATTTTCCTATTTTTCCGTGTTTCTGCTCTGATCCTGTTCATCCTGACATCAGTGATCCTGTCCAGCCGTAAGTAATGTCCATGGCAAAGGGAAGCAGCACAATTCTTATTGGTGCTCCTGCATGCCACCTTCTTTGTGCCTCCATCTGTGCCCCTGTTCGTCCTTCCGTCCCCGTGTTCAGCCTTCTGTCCCCCTGTTCTACCTTCTGTCCCCCTGTTTGTCCTTCTGTCCCCCTGTTCAACCTTCTGTCCCACTGTTCGTCCTTCTGCCTCCTTCTGTCTCCCTGTTTGTCCTTCTGTGCCCCTGTGCTTCTTTCTTTTCCCCTTTGTGCCTCCTACTGGTTCTCCATGTGACTCCTTCTGTCCCCCTGTGCCTCTTTCTGTCCTCCTGTGCCACTATCTGTCCCTGCCCCCCTCCTGCGCTCCCCCAGCCCAGTGTGTAAATGCAGAGAGTAGCGCAGCAGAAGCTGTGCTCTTACCTCTTCACCGGAATCCAGCACTGTGCCTGTGTGACCATCCTGTCCATCTCAAGCTCCCTCTAGTGCTGGCAACTCACTCTCCTCATGTTGCGTGTAATCACGTAAGAGAAAGCACTGGACTCTGAAAAAGAGGTAAGAGCACAGCTTCTGCTGCCCTATACTCTGCATTTACACACTAAGCTGGGGTAGTGCAGGAAGGGGGTGTGCAATGGAATGGTTTGGTGGGTTTTTTGTATCGCAGGGACTCTCTGTATTATGCATCCACCTTGTACGGCACATGGATTTATATTCTGTATTGTGGGTATTCGTGGAGAGAAATACATTTACATAGATCTGTAGATCAGTCCTGAAAGAGGGGCAAGAGGTATTTAGTTCTCAAAGAGGGACTGTCCCTTCAAAAAAGGGACATTTACGATCAGCCCACAAAATCTAGCAATGTTTGAGCACCCTAACACCCCCTCCACCCACAGACAGGGCTGGTGCACACCAGAGCGATTCTGGAGCATTTTTAAAAACGCTAGCTGTTTGAAAACTGCTTGCGTAATGTATTTCAATGGGCTGTGCACACTAGAGTGGTTTGTTGTTTCCACAAACGCAAAACTCGGGGGCTGCAGCATTTTTTAGATTTCTGAGGCGTTTCTGCCTCAATGTTAAAGTACAGGAAAGTGGAAAACCGCTCTGAAAAACGCTAGATCAGAGTGGTTTGCCAGGTGTTTTTGTTACAGAAGCTGTTCAGTAACAGCTTTACTGTAACAATATATGAGATCTGCTACACAAATACGCTCTAAAAAAACACTAGGCATGATTAGAAAACCTCTCTAAACATGCCTAGAATTGCTCTGAAAATCTGCTTCAAAAACCTCTAGCGTTTTGCGGATCTGCTAGAGGTTTCTGGTGTGCACTGGCCCAAACAGAGAGGCGTGAGGTATAGCATACGGGAATGGTAAGAGTGGAGTATGCATACAGTGTATAGCCTAGGGTCATTTATTTGTCAATGAATCTCATTGTTTGACCCCACCCCCACTATAATGTGCTGGGAGATGTCCCTGATATTTGGGGGCCTGATCTGTACAGCCCAATAAACCAAAGACTGCCATTTTCTCAGAGTCATTGGCCTCAATTCACTAAGATCATGCTAGAGATAATAAGGCAAGAGAAAACTTACCTTCACACGTGAGAGAGTTATCTTACCTCTTCATTCCTTAAGTTACCTCTCCTGTAGTTAATTTACCTCCTCTGTAGTTATTTTCACACGCAGTTAATTAACAGCTTGTCTTTTACTCTGGAGTTATTTTAAGGATTGGAGAGTTAATTTAAAGACAGAAGAGTTAACTTTAGGCTTGCCTGAGGTAAAATGTTTCCTGAATACTACATGCCTTATCACCATGGTAACAACTCTAGAAGAGTTATTAAAGACAGGAGATAAGCTTAGTGAATTGAGGCCATTCTCTGATCGTCTGCTTTGAGTCTGATTGGCTGCTCCAGTTGATGCAAGCTGCTTTTTCTCTGTTTTCAAATCATCTTTTGTTTCAACAGTTTTCCGGCAAACTCCAGCCAGAAACGTGGACGCTACAGCACATGCAAGAAGCCAGCCAATGAGTGATGTCTGCACAGGATTCCCCTGCAAGCCTCTTGCTTGGAGAAAAGAAACAGAACGTATTTAATTAATGGGCCTGATTTATTAGAATCTTTCTGGAATGGAAGCAGTGAAGGAACATAAGTGATCCTGAAACTTGGCCTGGAGTCGCTAAAAGTTATCTGCGATTTGGTGGGAAGGACTGAAATGCCAAGCTGGGTCATTCAGGACCATAGAGTGTAGCTGAGAAAATTCACATGGAATACCACTGGATTGGCATTTTTAATTTGCACCTATTCAAAATTTGCTTTCAGGAAATATAAACAAGAATATTTTTGAATGTTTTTCAGACTCTTTTGTTTGCCACCCGACTGTTGCCTGGAAATCAGTCCTTGGGATGTTGGAGTTACATTTATTTTTTTGCGTTGCGGTGGGAATGAGATGCTCCTGCTGCATCCCACCGCAATGCAAAAAATGACAAACGTATGAACCTGCGGCACAGTGCGGCGTCAAGGTCATATGTATAGCCCCGCTCAGTGACATACTCCCTACTGGGCAGGAAGTGTGTCACTGGGATTCCCATCGGTCCGTGTGTGGGGCATACCACACTCCGTCGTTTACACTATGTGTGTCACCCATAGACTTCCATTACTCCAAGCACCGTGTGTTAAGCGTGGTGCTTGCGGTAACGTGCTGTTGCCCTTGCATCAGCTCGGATAGTTTGGCGCACCGCAAGGGACCGTATCAATGATCTCCATAGACTTGCATTGCTTTCGCGGACCCTCATAGCAAAATAAGGTACCGTACCCTAGGTTTACCCTGCTAGTGTAAAAGGGCTCTAAAGAGGAAATAAATGTCATCCTCCATATCTCTCTCACTTCAGGTTCTCTTTGAGTACAAGATTACTAAGTATTCATACATCATAGAATCTTGATTGTACAATCTAACCACATCTTAAGCCTCTTACCAACACTTGGCTGAGGTGGCCGGAAACTACCTCCTCAGCCAATAATGAGGCATGTGTACAGAGGCCCCGACCTGCAAGCCATCTGCCCAGTGGATCAACTCACCCCCAGGGACAACCGATTGTTTTGTGCACGCCATTCCCCCGCCTACCATGTGATGTCACACATGTGCTGCTCCGTTTTTTCCATCTGCTCCCTACATAGCAACGGAGCGCATCTTAACCTACACAGCTGGCTTCGCGTCACTGCAGCTCAGCCCAGCAATGACACCTGATTTCCGATGGGTGACATTCATCAAAGGTGTCTACGCACCGTAAAAAGGGTACATTAGGCCGCCCTACAAAAAAATCTTTTACTGACTTGAAGCTTCTCCAGCCCATAGAAATCCCTTTTCCCGGGAGTGTTCTGTGCTTGCAAAGTTCATAAAGACTTGAACTGCACAAGCGCAGATCTCTCCCAGCAACGGCTCTCTTGGCAATGTGCAGAAGACCGTAAGCCAGGTGCAGGGGGGACATCTTGTGGCCAAATAGTAAAACTACACCCTAGTACATTAAATTGAATACAAATACATAAATCCCCTATTAAAATTAACTTTGTACCTCCCTCACGCTCCCATAGTTATTTTCGCAGATAAGGGCTTGTAATTAGTGACAGACGAAAAAGTGAAAAAATACACCTTTATTTCCAAATAAAATATTGTCGCCATACATTGTATTAGGGACATTTGCCAAACGTTGTAATAAATGGGACAAATAGGCAAAAAAAAGTGTGAGTTTTATCCACAGTAGCACATTTTATTTTATAACTATAATGGCTGAAAACATTTTTTAATATTTTTCTTATTCCTGTTAAAATGCATTTAAAATAAAATAATTCTTAGCAAAATGTAGCACCCAAAGAAAGCCTATATCGTGGTGAAAAAATACCAAGGTATAGATCATTTTGTTGTAATAAGTAGTGATAAAGTTATTGGTGAAAGAGTGGAATGAGAGCAGGAATGTAAAAATTGCTCTGGTCCATAAGGGGGAAGAAAAAAAACCTCAGTGGTTAAAGGTCAGCAGAGTTGAGAATACTTTGAAGCGTTTGTTTAAGAGGAAAGATGGCACAATCAAGACTAGTTTATGGTCAGCTGGAGGCTGCATATACACATCCAATTATGTTGGTCAATGATTGGCCAATCATGTTACCAGCTCCATGTAGAATGGGAGCTTACCTGCTCAATCTGCTCATAGTATTACAATTCTGATGGCCCTCATACTACATTGAGGTGGTTAAATTGGATTTGTGAACCAGGCTTTACACATTAACCTTCACTATTTAAGCCGCTTCTGCTGGAAAAATCCCCTACATGGCCCAGTTCACATTCTAAATCGCCAGCACCATTGCAAGCGCTGAGCAAATTATTAAGAGTTTTGTAATCGCTTTTCCCCGCGCTATGCGCTTAGAAAAGTGCTTTTCTAAGCGCTTTTGCAGAGAGATTTTATTTTTTACTTCCTGACGTCAGGCAGGAAGTGAATTATTTCACTCGGAAATGGATAAATACAATGTATGTATTCATAAAAGCGCTTGAGAAATCACTATTCAAAAAGCTTTTTCAAGCGCTTTGCGATTTCCTTATACCTTCCATTGAGAAAAAGCGCTCAGAAAATGGTACTTTTGGAAACAGAACGCAATCGAACCGCCCATATGTGAACACTCTCATAGGGTATCATTGCACAAGCGCTTTTTATAAAATCGCCAGCGCTTACAAAAATAAGTAAATAGTGTGAACAAGCCCTATGGGAATGTTTTGCATTGGAGCGCGGTCACACAAGGAGCTCAGAGGAATACAGACAGATGATTTGTAGCTGATCCACAGACGCTCAGATCGAATGGCGAGTATCTGTTGTGTACGTTTTGAACAGGGAGACGCCAATGTAGAATAAAATAATCTAAAAGCAGTTTAAAAAGGGGGGAGTTGGTGGACTTACCTCCCTCGAGAAGAAAACAGACTAGGATTTGTTATTTTAGTAATAAATAACATTTAATTGTAGCTCCAATATGCAACGCGTTTCACGGGCAAAATCCCACTTCATCAGGAAATCAATGGAGAAAAAGGAACTAGTTCGAGACTGTATGACAGCCGAGCGTCTCTGTGTTCTGGCAAGGAAATGAACAGCGCTATTTAAAAACAGATAAGTGCCTACCTGCAAGAGAGTGCAAGCCCCACTTGTGGGATAAAATACACACTGAGCATACACATGACCTGTTTACCACTGAAGGATGTTGGTTTCCTGTAACAGCTTGCATGCAACTTGTTAAGTACTCGTCCCTCCCACTGCGGAGAAGTCATCCTTGATGGGAGGGGACCTAACACTACCTAAATCCTAACCTATGTATATGCATAGCCTGGGTGCGGCTAATCAAGTAAAATCGAAAATTGAAAATTGCGCAAAAGGTGGATCAGCGCATCACCAGGCCGCCTCCGAATGGCCTCCAATCAGAGGTGCGCTTAACCCGCCCCCCAGAAACTGCAAACGCACCTTGAACCCAAACAGAAGCTCTGCATATACACCAAAAGCAAAGTGGGAGCAGCTGACCAAAAATGATTTAAATTAGTACATGGCAAGGAAATGAACAGGGCTATTTGAAAACAGATAAGTGCCTACCTGCAAGAGAGTGCAAGCCCCTGGGTGCGGCTAATCAAGTAAAATCAAAAATTGAAAATTGCGCAAAAGTTAACAGCTTTGCTTTTGGTGTATATGCAGAGCTTCTGTTTGGGTTCAAGGTGCGTTTGCAGTTTCTGGGGGGGCTCAGCGCACCTCTGATTGGAGGCCATTTGGAGGCGGCCTGGTGATGCGCTGATCCACCTTTTGCACAATTGATTAGCCGCACCCAGGCTATGCATATACATAGGTTAGGATTTAGTTAGTGTTAGGTCCCCTCCCATAGGGGGATGACTTCTCCGAAGTGGGAGGGACGAGTACTTAACAAGTTGCATGCAAGCTGTTACAGGAAACCAACATCCTCCAGTGGTAGACAGGACATGTGTATGCTAGGTGTGTATTTTATCCCACAAGTGGGGCTTGCACTCTTTTGCAGGTAGGCACTTGTCTGTTTTTAAATAGCCCTGTTCATTTCCTTGCCATGTACTAATTTAATTCATTTTTGGTCAGCTGCTCCCACTTAACAGCTTTGCTTTTGGTGTATACAGGGCCGGATTTGTGGGCAGGCCAAATAGGCCCGGGACTAGGGCGGAGCTAAGGAAGGGGCGGGTTAAAACCAGGCAGCAGTGTCCTAATGGCCGCCCATGCTATTCCCCACAATGATGCAGTGTCAAACTGTCAATCTGTCTGCAGCCGCCTGCTGCTTTCCTCTGCACATCATAGCATGCCTGTTCTTGCAGCCGTGGCAGCTACAGACAGTTACAGAGCGGGCAACTTTGCTAATATGACAGGAGCAGTGGCCGCATCATTGCAGCTCTGCCCGCTGTCATTCAACGGTAGTCTCTCCGTCTCCGCCCCCTTCAGAATCAGCCTAATGCCTATGGAAGCCGTGGAAGACGCTCTACAAAAAAAACTTCAGCCTCCAGACAACTGACCAATGGCAATATTGTAGGCAGCAGGCCAGGCAGCCATGGGCAAGCTGGATGGCCGGCGGAAGACCGGATCTTGTGGCTCTCACACATGGCAGGCGGGGGATGAAAGGCTTCTGCAGCGGGTTGCGAGCAGTGGACTGTTCTTGGCAGTTTAACTGCCTAAACATTAGCAGGCTCGCAGGGTTCGGGACGGGCGATCGCCCGACCGCGCTATCCTTTTGCCAGCTGTGCTGCACCCCTGAATATACAGCTAGAACAACTGATCCGCTGCTGCCCTGCTTCCTAGTCTGACTACACATAGCTGTGGGCAGCTACGGACGGACAAATGGGTCTGGCAGGCAGATGATGCAAGGTGCAGCACAGCAGATACGCGTCGCGTGAGCTCTAGCTCCTGTAAGCACGCTCGCATGTTTTGCTTCCTACTGTAACGTGACGTCAGCCTTACTTCCGAGAGCCTGCTGCACCGCTGGGGATTACAGAGAGTAAGAGAAACCCCAGGGCACAGAACTATCGCCATAAACTCTAACTTAGATGTCGGGTGGTGACTCACTGCTGCTGGTGGTGAGCAAGCAGAGGTGTGTGTGTGTGTACAGTGTGTGTGTGTACAGTGTGTGTGTGTACAGTGTGTGTGTGTACAGTGTGTGTGTGTACAGTGTGTGTGTGTACAGTGTGTGTGTGTACAGTGTGTGTACAGTGTGTGTGTGTACAGTGTGTGTGTGTACAGTGTGTGTGTACAGTGTGTGTGTGTACAGTGTGTGTACAGTGTGTGTGTGTACAGTGTGTGTACAGTGTGTGTGTGTACAGTGTGTGTGTGTACAGTGTGTGTGTGTACAGTGTGTGTACAGTGTGTGTGTGTACAGTGTGTGTGTGTACAGTGTGTGTGTACAGTGTGTGTGTGTACAGTGTGTGTGTGTACAGTGTGTGTACAGTGTGTGTGTGTGTGTGGTCAGTCCTGTGTGTGTGTGGTCAGTCCTGTGTGCGTTTGTCATTCTTCTTGTGTGTGTTTTTGTCATTCCTCTACTGTGTGTGTCATGTCACTAACTGTCCTTTGAGATGCTTACATTCTAATCCCTGCCGTCATGACACTAACTACCCTCAGGAGTTAGGTGGTGGTATGCGATGATGTGTTATAGGGGGGCACTTACTTCAAGGGAGCACAATTTTTTTTCATAAACCACCGACTCTAGTTATTGAGGGGAAGTGGCTGTACTGTGGGGGGATCAGACATTAATATTTTTTTATATGTGGAGATCAGTGCTACAGTTAATGTGTGAGGATTATTGCTGTATTTTATATGTTGGGGTCAATGCTTCTAAAAAAAATTATTATTTAGCGGTTGGTTACATTTCTACATAATTTATTCTAAACCGGTTTAGTTTTTCCTGTAACTGAGGTATAAAAATGTGTAATGTTCTAATGTACAAGCAATTTTTCTTATAGGGGTTTTATGTTTATGGCTGTATGTTTGCTGAAGAAAAGTGTGTGTATGTTGGGGGAGGGAGGACTATGGAGGGGGGGTAGGAGGGCGGCTAATGATAGTTGGCCTTGGGCGGTAAAAAGTACAAATCCGGCCCTGGGTGTATATGCAGAGCTTCTGTTTGGGTTCAAGGTGCGTTTGCAGTTTCTGGGGGGGCTCAGCGCACCTCTGATTGGGGGCCATTCGGAGACGGCCTGGTGATGCGCTGATCCACCTTTTGCGCAATTTTCAAGTCTCTGTGTTCTGTAGTGTGTTCACCATGTGAACACGGGTAGGTAAAAGGAAGGGGGGGAACTATCACCCTAAACGAAAAAAACTGAGACAAAGGAAACCCAAATGGTGCAGTACGTCCCACTCAATACATAAAATAAGGAATCTTATGCCGAGGGTGCTTACAAAGGGAGGTTGCAGTCGGGCAACCAACCACTACAGGCAGGTGGAGATCAATAAACCCAACTCCAATCGGGGGTCATGGTCACCTGGAAGTGTTCGCACCTTTCTAAGAGAAAAGGGTCCTGAAGATGGGGCCCAGGGATATCCCCTACCCTGAGACCGGGGTGGGGTGGGGAGGCGTTTAAAGAGAACCAGAGACTAAGCACCCTCCTGTATTTTACTACATTTATCAGTGGGAACATGACAGTAACCTACCCTGCTTTTAGTTTAATCCTTCTCTGCTCAATCTGCCCATTATCAACTCTGATAAGAATCCCAGACTGAGCATTCAGTCTAGGTTTGACCTGGAATGATTATAGCCGAGTCAGTCATCTGTGAAGTCTTTTCAAGCCCAAATCTGCCCCCTGCTGGCTCAGCTTTCCTGCTTTGCATATGTGGAGCTCTGATGACTTGGGAGGGGCTGCTTTACTGAGAAAGAAGCTCTGAAACAATAGACAAGTGTGGCTGCTGTGTGATCTGTGCACTGTGCAGTCGTCATCATTATTATCTGTGCAGTTTCATTCCTATGAGAGACACTTCCTACAGGCAGCCACACAACAGCTTACCAGAATAATAAAGTTGAAAGCACAGAGATAAAAGGCTGCAGCAGCAGCCCTTCTTGTCTATAGTTTCATAGAGCCTAGACAGCACGTCCAGAACAACTCATAACCCGGAAGCAGAAGGGATATGAGCCGGCGGCCATAATGGATTTTTCCTGGAGCAATAATGGATAAAAATCACTCAAAAAGGCACACCAGAGTGGCGAAATTATCAGGTAGAGCATTTATTCTTTACAAGCTATCAACTAATATGTTTATTTTGTGTGAAATGTTCATCTCTGGTTCCCTTTAAATGCACAAACAGGATGAAAAGGCACCCAAAGGATAATAAAATGAAATAAAATCTATAAAATAAGGTTTGACGTAGCTTACCTCAATGAAGACAAATTCATATATAAATGAATAATCTATAATTGCACTGGCAACACGTTTTGTGGGTCTCCGACCAATTCCTCAGGCCAAATCAAGTGCCTTGCTATGTTCAGAGCCAGAAACAGGCGCTCCATTCCTGGCTCTGAACATAGCGTGCCACTTTTATAGATTTGAATTCATTTTATTATCGTTTGGGCGTCTTTTCATCCTGCTTGACCACAAGAACACACAAGGGGCAACACATCATGCATTAGTAATTAACCATTTATTACATACACCCCTCCCCCCCTCCCCTTCCCCAATAACATCAAGAAACTGTCTCTTTTCAGAAGGAAACTGATTAGATGGGGCTGTCAGGGCCGGGCTGAGGCAGAGGCAAGAGAGGCTCTAGCCTCAGGGTGCAGTGTAGAAGGGGGCGCACAACTCACTCAGCTATTATTCCCCTATAGTGTGTGAAGCGGAGAGAAATAAGAAAAGGGGATACATGGCAGTGACTGCAAGCCAGATAGCTGGAGATTAAGGTGGTGGTGGTGGGGGGGGGGGCGGTTGGAGGCCCCAGTATGCCTCTAAGTATAATAGTAATCAGTGTGTGATGGCTGGGGTGGGAGGGATGGAGGGGCGCACTTTGGTGTCTCAGCCTTGGGTGCTGGAGGACCTTGTCCCGGCTCTGGGGGCTGTTACTGGAAAAGGACCTAGTTTTTTGTTTGTTTGCTTTTTACATTAGGAAATGGATGTGGTGCATTGTTTGGCTGGAGTCCAGATATGACAGTTCAGTTCATTTATTGTTGTGGTTCATTCTTTGCGTGCATCAGTCTCCATCCTCCCCCTGCCGACCATTGTCACTGTCTGCAAGGAATACAACAAGTGAGGTTAAAGCGGACCTGAACTCAGAACTTCCTCTCCGCTCTAAAAGATAAGCAACAGCATAATAACCTTCAAAGAAAAGCCTTTCTTTGTTACAGCTGATACAAATCCTGCAAAAATCTGCAGTGTTTACTTTCATGTAAGCAGACATAGGGTTTAGATTTGTGGTTAGTCACAGATCGGGGGAATTAGACAGGGCAAGCTCTCTCTCTCTCTATATATATATATACATATAATGTGCATTTCTCTGTGTTTTCTGTATTGGGCAAGAGTTTAGGTCCACTTTAATGTTTACTGCAAGATAGAGTAGAGGGGAAAGATAGTCAGAGGTAAGGGGGAGTGTTAGTGTTTGGCATAGGCTAGGGGGAGGGTAGGCATAGGTTAGGGGGAGGGTTAGGCATAGGTATGGGGGAGTATTGGAGTTAGGCATAGGTTAGGGGAAGAGTTATGGGGAGGGTTAGTGCTGGGCATAGGTTAGGGGGAGGGTTAGGCATAGGTATGGGGGAGTATTGGAGTTAGGCATAGGTTAGGGGAAGAGTTATGGGGAGGGTTAGTGCTGGGCATAGGTTAGGGGGAGGGTTAGGCATAGGTTAGGAGGAGGGTTAGGCATAGGTATGGGGGAGTATTGGAGTTGGGCATAGGTTAGGGGAAGAGTTATGGGGAGGGTTAGTGCTGGGCATAGGTTAGGGGGAGGGTTAGGCATAGGTTAGGGGGAGGGTTAGGCATAGGTATGGGGGAGTATTGGAGTTAGGCATAGGTTAGGGGAAGAGTTATGGGGAGGGTTAGTGCTGGGCATAGGTTAGGGGGAGGGTTAGGCATAGGTTAGGGGGAGGGTTAGGCATAGGTATGGGGGAGTATTGGAGTTGGGCATAGGTTAGGGGAAGAGTTATGGGGAGGGTTAGTGCTGGGCATAGGTTAGGGGGAGGGTTAGGCATAGGCTAGGGGGAGGGTTAGGCATAGGTTAGGGGGAGGGTTAGGCATAGGTATGGGGGAGTATTGGAGTTGGGCATAGGTTAGGGGAAGAGTTATGGGGAGGGTTAGTGCTGGGCATAGGTTAGGGGGAGGGTTAGGCATAGGCTAGGGGGAGGGTTAGTGCTGGGCATAGGTTAAGGGGATGAGTAGGGGGATGGTTACTGTTTGGCAAAGGTTGGTGGGGAGAAACTTAAGGGGGGTTGGTTAGAATTAGGCATAAGTTAGGAGGTGGGTTAGTGTTGGGCATGGGTTCAGGGGGAGGGTTACAGCTAGATATAGGTTTGGGGGGGTTAGGCATTGGTTGGGGTAATGGTTAGTGTTAGACAGAAATTATGGGGACTGAAACACACTTTAGGTTCCCAAGCAAATGATTATTTCAACCAAGGCAAGAACTGCATATACCTGTGTATTGAACAGGCCTGTACATGCGCTAGAGTGTTCAGGTGGCTGGCTGGGCCCATGTCTGCTGAGAGTCTAGTGTGTGTACTGCTGCCCTAATGTGTTGCCAAAACAACTAGAGTGTTGAATCATGTCAGCCTTAACTATATGCCATGCTGTCATCCCTCCTCCCCCTCCATAGCAACAGAACACATTGCGAGGCTGCAGCCCAGCAACACGTCTGTACAGTGCTCAGCCCAGAACGTTTGCCTGATGGATCGAGTCTATATATTGCTGCATGCTGGTGCATATAAAATAATAATACCTTGTTAACTTTTCATTTGGGTCCCCTCCCAGGTAAAGCTGAGGAAAAAGAAACATTCAGTTATTAAAACAAAAACATTAAAGAAAGTCGTAAAGATGAAAAAATAAATGAATACATTTTGAAAAGTGAGAAGTTAGATAGAAGATAGATCAAGAAATGATTGATTTCCGCCATGTAATTCAATCATGTGGTTTAATCCACTGTGAGCCTACAGGTCGTCAACTTTACTGCTGGCAGGCAAGGGGGAAAAAAACAGCACAAACTGACATTATCTATAAACACTCCCACTAACAATGTGATAGGCTAAATGTTTTTTTTTTTTATAAATATATATATGCACATGGGGAAATACTGCTTGCTTGGCAGTTGAAAACAGCTATTACTTCCCACAATGCAACAGCGTTCACAGACAGAAAACTGTCAGGGCCATGGCGATGACATCACACTGTGGGAGAAGTCACACTTTGTGGGAAAGAGGTTATCGGCTACTAATTGGGACAAAGTCCATTCCTGGGTTAAAGTTCCTCTTGAAGAACTACTGCAGGCAGCAACCCCAGAAGGAGCATCAGCCAATCAGAATGCTGGAAAAGCACCTTTTAGGCAAGGAAACATAGTTCAGCCTTGTTTGCAACTACATGCCTTTTATGGTGCTTTCATGTAGATAAAATTCCCATGTTAAAGGACAACTGTAACAAGAGGGATATGGAGGCTGCTGTATTTATTTCCTTTTAAGCCAGGGGTCTCAAACTCAATTTACCTGGGGGCCGCAGGAGGCAAAGTCAGGATGAGGCTGGGCCGCATAAGGAATTTCACAATCGCGGCGCATCGCCGCCTCTGCCCGCCCCTCTCACTCTTCCTTCACAGAGAGGGGCGGGGAGAGGCGGCGATTGAAGTCAGGAGGGGCAGAGCTGAAGCTGAAAGCTCTGCCCCTTCCAGGAAATGCCAGCGGATTGCCCCCTGGGCGATTTGGGGGCTCTGCAGCCCTCGTTTAGCGGCGGGGATGCGGCGGATTACTTGGGAGCACTGAATCGAACTATAAGGAAGCTTTTGCCGGCGAGGGCCACAAAATCTTGTATCGAGGGCCGCAAATGGCCCGCGGGCCGCGAGTTTGAGACCTCTGTTTTAAGCAATACCAGTTGCCTGGCTGTCCTGCTGATCCTCTGCCTCTAATACATTTAGCCATAGACCCTGAAGAAGCATGCAGCAGATCAGGTGTTTCTGACACTGTCAAATCTGACAAGATTAGCTGCATGCTGCTTTGTGGTTCGGGGTCAGACACTACTTCAGCCTCATAGATCAGCAGGGCAGCCTCCATATTCTGCTCACTACCGTTGTCCTTTAATGAAAGTCTATTGGATCTTTTGCATTGCGGTGTATTCTTTTCCATGATGCGCACATTGGAATTCTTGTTGAATCTTGCATAATGATTCTTCATTAGGGATGGTCAGAAACACTCATTTCAGATTCTGAGGGCTCGTTTCCACTATTGCGTTGCGAATTCGCACGAAAATTCGCATGGATGACGATGTATGCGAATTTAACCATGGCAATGCCGGTGTGCTTTTTCCATTGATTGTATGCGAATTCGCATGAGAATTTGCATACCAAAACAGCATGCAAATTTCCTATTAAATACATTAGCGGCGATTCGCATGCATTCCACTCGCAGGCGAATTCTGCGGTTCTTTTGTGCGTTTTTTCACCGCTGAAAAAAACGCACCTCAACAACGCTGCAGTGGAAACGGGCCCATCCACTTGCATTACATGTGCGAATCCGCATGCGTTGGACGCATGCGGATTCGCGATAGTGGAAACGAGCCCTAACACACAATTACTCAATGACCAAGTTTGTGAGCTTTGCCGTCTTTGGCATCAATAATTTGCATTGAAATGAAAAAATCCGCTTGGCTGTTTTTGGCCCCACCCCATTTTCCGAATTTGAACCCCAGTCACCCAGTGACCAACTGTACCAGGTTTGAGGCCTGTGCCATTAACAGTGCAAGAATGGTAGCAATTAAATATTCCCCTTGAAAAGCAATAGGCGAAGTTTGATTCACTTTTGTAGGCTCCACCCACAGGCGAATTCTGCGGCTCTTTTGTGCGTTTTTTCACCGCTGAAAAAAACGCACCTCAACAACGCTGCAGTGGAAACGGGCCCATCCACTTGCATTACATGTGCGAATCCGCATGCGTTGGACGCATGCGGATTCATGATAGTGGAAACGAGCCCTGAGAAAATTGTGATTATCAAAATTTTAATTACCAATTCCATGGACCTCCACGGAAATACGAATACCAATTACCTATTTTTGTGGAAACGGTTTTCGTCCGTTTTTGTTAAAGTTATTTTTATTCATTTATTTATTTCTTTAAAGTTGCTGTGCGTAATTTGTTACATTTTGTGGATGTCCGCTATTATGCCGACATCCTTGATAAACTCGAATATCGAATTCTCTGGCGAAATACATCCAAGCCGGAAACATTAGACTAATGAAAGGCTGCAAAATGTGTCCGTATTCCGAGGTAAACTACCGTATTCTCTGATTATTTCCAAGTCTTGTGACTTCTACTTTTAGGCCAATCACAACACTCAAAAGTCAGAAATACGCGGTAGTATTAACCCAATTAATAGAGAATGTTAATTTGGCCATACATCAAGCGAATTGGCAGCCGATAGACCATCCAATTCGATTATTATAATCGAATTTAGTGAAAATTGGTGCCGCCAAGTGCATGCCTGACCGACAAAGCGACCAATTTCAGGACGAAAATTGGTCGCATTGTCGATCGTGCATGCTGCAAGATGTCGGGTGGAAGTTGGTTGATCGGATGTGCGGCAGTACGGCGGCCGATGTCGGAACGAACGACGAAATGACGAAACACCTGCTGCAATGTATAAATGTGCCCGGCCCCCTGTGTGCGCATTTATACATTACCTATCCTGTAGCAGCCTCTGCGCGGTGTCCGTCCATTTCGCTGGGTTCTGCATACACACATACACGCTAGCATCAGCCGCTATGCGCCGCTAGTGTGTATGCGGCTGATGGAACCCGGCAAGATGGACGGACACCGTGCGGAGGCTGCTACAGGACAGGTTATGTATAAATGCACACACGGGGTGGCACATATATACATTAAAGAACAAGTGACACCTATGCTAACCTAGAAATAAAAAACACATATATAAGTAGATAAATACTACTTCTACTTACATAACAGATGTATTGTGCAATCCAAGTAATGATTCCTGTGAATTTTATAAAGGAAAAGCAGAAAATCCTTTTCTAGGCAGTGGCCATCTTGCCAAGCTTAATGCTGACTTCATATCCTCCCTGACTCTTGTTTCCCCCCCCTCCCTTCTCTTGCTCATTGTGTATTTATTAGCTGCCCTCCTCCCAGAGTCTTTTTTTTTATTTACACATCCCATCACTGAGTCACCTCAGCCTTGCTTGTAAACACAAGTAATCAGCTAGGCAGGGAAATAAAAGGAAGAGGAGGAATATATTATAGATAAAAAGAACTCCCAGCATTCAAAAGAACTCCCAGCATTCAACTCTTTGGCACTGTTTGGCACTAGGGCCAGTGCTCCTATAGTATGTGATAACTCCAAACCATAACAGCAGAAAAAGTTTTAAATGCAGGATTAGCATCTTTATCACTTAACCATCTTAGCGGTATGGACGAGCTCAGCTCGTCCATCTCCGCCGATGGCTGCCGCTCAGGCCCTGCTGGGCCGATTTTTACGAAATAAAAAGCAGCACACGCAGCCGGCACTTTGCCAGCCGCGTGTGCTGCCTGATCGCCGCCGCTCTGCGGCAATCCGCCGCGAGCAGCGGCGAAAGAGGGTCCCCCCAGCCGCCTGAGCCCTGCGCAGCCGGAACAAATAGTTCCGGCCAGCACTAAGGGCTGGATCGGAGGCGGCTGACGTCAGGACGTCGGCTGACGTCCATGACGTCACTCCGCTCGTCGCCATGGCGACGAAGTAAGCAAAACACGGAAGGCCGCTCATTGCGGCCTTCCGTGTTACTTTTGGCCGCCGGAGGCGATCAGAAGAACGCCTCCGGAGCGCCATCTAGTGGGCTTTCATGCAGCCAACTTTCAGTTGGCTGCATGAAATAGTTTTTTTTTAATTTAAAAAAAACCTTCCCGCAGCCGCCCTGGCGATCTTAATAGAACGCCAGGGTGGTTAATACACTCAGACCTGTTGCTGTTCAAATTTGATTTTTATGGTGACAATACCGCTTTAAGGGGCAGTGGCAGTGCAGTTGTGGCGGGCACATCCGATTCCCTTAAGATTTCATGCTGGAATCGGCCTGCACTATATGGGCAGCTTTGACAAAGTGACTAATTTATCTGTAATTAGAGTTGGGCCGAACGGTTCGCCTGCGAACGGTTCCATGCGAACTTCCGTGGTTCGCGTTCGTGTCCCGCAGGCGAACCTTTGCGGAAGTTCGGTTCGCCCCATAATGCACATGGAGGGTCAACTTTGACCCTCTACATCACAGTCAGCAGGCCCAGTGTAGCCAATTAGGCTACACTAGCCCCTGGAGCCCCACCCCCCCTTATATAAGGCAGGCAGCGGCGGCCATTACGGTCACTCGTGTGCTGCCTGCGTTAGTGAGAGTAGGGCGAGCTGCTGCAGACTGTCTCTCAGGGAAAGATTAGTTAGGCTTAACTTGTTCCTGTCTGGCTGCATACCTGTTCTGTGAACCCACCACTGCATACCTGTGCTGTGAACCCACCACTGCATACCTGTGCTGTGAACCCACCACTGCATACCTGTTCAGTGAACCTACCACTGCATACCTGTGCTGTGAACCCACCACTGCATACCTGTGCTGTGAACCCACCACTGCATACCTGTTCAGTGAACCTGCCACTGCATACCTGTTCTGTTCAGTGGACCCGCCACAGTATACCTGTTCATTGAACCCACCACTGCATACCTGTGCTGTGAACCCACCACTGCATACCTGTTCTGTGAACCCACCACTGCATACCTGTGCTGTGAACCCACCACTGCATACCTGTGCTGTGAACCCACCACTGCATACCTGTGCTGTGAACCCACCACTGCATACCTGTTCTGTGAACCCACCACTGCATACCTGTGCTGTGAACCCACCACTGCATACCTGTGCTGTGAACCCACCACTGCATACCTGTTCAGTAAACCTGCCACTGCATACCTGTTCTGTTCAGTGGACCCGCCACTGTATACCTGTTCATTGAACCCACCACTGCATACCTGTTCTGTGAACCCACCACTGCATACCTGTGCTGTGAACCCACCACTGCATACCTGTGCTGTGAACCTGCCACTGCATACCTGTTCTGTTCAGTGGACCCGCCACTGTATACCTGTTCATTGAACCCACCACTGCATACCTGTGCTGTGAACCCACCACTGCATACCTGTTCTGTGAACCCACCACTGCATACCTGTGCTGTGAACCCACCACTGCATACCTGTGCTGTGAACCCACCACTGCATACCTGTTCAGTGAACCTGCCACTGCATACCTGTTCTGTTCAGTGGACCCGCCACTGTATACCTGTTCATTGAACCCACCACTGCATACCTGTGCTGTGAACCCACCACTGCATACCTGTTCTGTGAACCCACCACTGCATACCTGTTCTGTTCAGTGGACCCGCCACTGTATACCTGTTCAGTGAACCCGCCACTGCATGCCTGTTCTGTTCAGTGGACCCGCCACTGTATACCTGTTCAGTGAACCCGCCACTGCATACCTGTTGTGTTCAGTGAACCTGCCACTGCATACCTGTTCTGTGAACCCGCCACTGTATACCTGTTCTGTTTAGTGAACCCGCCACTGTATACCTGTTCTGTTTAGTGAACCCGCCACTGCATACCTGTTCTGTTCAGTGGACCCGCCACTGTATACCTGTTCAGTGAACCCGCCACTGCATACCTGTTCTGTTCAGTGGACCCGCCACTGTATACCTGTTCAGTGAACCCGCCACTGCATACCTGTTGTGTTCAGTCCCTCCACACAGCATGTCTGCCTGCAGGCCGCTTGACTACCTTCTCCTCCACCACCAACAGGGTCCGGGACTCCAGGCGGATTGCTGAATTTTTTAGGCCGCTGCTAGCAGCGGCCGCTGTAATAATTTTTCTGGTGCGTGTACATGACTGCCTAATTTTTCTGGCTGCACTGCGGGCAGCTGCAACAACAAAAGAAAAGGCATGTACATGCGCCCATTCCCCTTCGTGATCATTACCTTGCCGTGGTGAAGGGGCTTGCGTATCACAATGAAGCAATGACCGGCGCCTAGATGAGTGTCTCGGGGGGCACACCCACGATAATAACGTCGTTGCCTCATTGTGGTCAGACCAAATTTGATCAGCTGGACAGTCACTGTTCTGTCATTCAGCTACATCAGCCAGGCGACCATATGGGCTGTAAAGCCACCAAAACCTGCACTCTCGCCATGGTGCGCACCAGTCCAGCACGGCCGTCACTACACAAACAGCTGTTTGCGGTGCGTTACACGGTGAGTTTGGTGTGTCAGTGTGAAGCAGTACCTTAATTACACTACCTGATTGATGTATACACATGCAAGATGTTTGAAAGCACTTTAGGCCTGTCATTTAGCATTCAATGTGATTTCTGCCCTTAAAACGCTGCTTTGCGTCAAATCCAGATTTTTCCCCGGGACTTTTGGCATGTATCCCACTCCGCCATGCCCCCCTCCAGGTGTTAGACCCCTTGAAACATCTTTTCCATCACTTTTGTGGCCAGCATATTTTTTTTTTTTTTTCAAAGTTCGCATCCCCATTGAAGTCTATTGCGGTTCGCGAACTTTAACGCGAACCGAACCTTCCGCGGAAGTTCGCGAACCAGGTTCGCGAACCTAAAATCAGAGGTTCGGCCCAACTCTATCTGTAATCAGATTCGATTAGAGATACATTTCTCTAAAGCTGTCATATATGCTAGGCGCATGGAAATGTTCACAGAAAATAACTAACCTTCCCCTTAACCTCTGCCAAACACTACACTAGCTGTAAACTATGCTAGGCTTAAAACAAACCTGAACTAAAAATTAAAAATAAAAGTCAAAATAGACCTACACAGGTTATACTTACCTCCTGTGTAGTCTACTCATCAATTTCTTTCTCCTCTCCTGTGTCCTGTTTGTCCATCGTGATCGATGGAATTCTACGTCCTCCATTTTGAAAATGGCCAGTACCACACCACACTGTTGAACTGGAATATCGCCCACATGAGCCACAGGCAAACATGGACATTACCTTGCTCATCAGTTGTCCTTTCAGTTATAACTAACAGCAACTGCTATATTTCAGTTCTGACAAGATCTTGTCAGAACTGGATGGAATTGTTGTTAGAAGAAAATGGTAAGCTTGCAAGAGGAACTGACAAGTCTGTAGTATTCATTTGCAGGTACATCAAGTGTTTATTTAAAATAATTTTACTCAGTTCAGGTTCCCATTCATGGTAGTAGGATGTTGATTTTGGTGGTTTTAATCACTTAAGCCTATCTGGACGAATATGTTCATCCAGATAGGCAGTGCTGCTTGAATTGTGCAGTGCGGCTCCCGCCAACCGCCGTTAGACCCCCGATCAGTGCATGGGAATATAATTCTCATTCACTGATCTAAGTCCCCAAAAAAACCAAGAAAACCAGAGACCGCGGTCTTTCTGCAAAACAAAAAAAAAAAAGTTCCCTGTCTTCATTGTAGTTCCTGGAAGCGTCATCGTACGCTTCCAGGACTTTTTTTGACTGTGGCCATCTTGTGGCCAAATAGTAAACTACACACACATACATTTTTTAAAATAAATAAATAGCTAATTTTAAATGTGAAAAAAAAGTGTTTACCTCCCACACCAAAAATTACCCACATGCATTTTTTATTACAAAAAAAAAAAAAAATAACAATTAAAAAAAAAAACATAAATAGTTACCTAAGGGTCTGAACTTTTTAAATATGCATGTCAAAGGAGTATATTAAAATATTTTTTTTAATTATGGGCTTGTAAATAGTGATGGACGCAAATTGAAAAAAATGCACCTTTATTTCCAAAAAAATATCAGCGCCATACATTGTGATAGGGACATAATTTAAATGGTGTTATAAGCGGGACAAATAGGCAAATAACATACATGGGTTTCAATTACGGTAACATGTACTCATTTCAAACTATGATGGCCAAAAACTGAGAAATAATGTATTTTTTCCATTTCTTTCTTAATATTCCTGTTAAAATGGATTTAGAATAAATGAATTCTTAGCAAAATGTATCACCCAAAGAAAGCCTAATTGGTGGCAGAAAAAACAAGATATAGATCAATTCATTGTTTTGAGTAGTGATAAAGTTATTGGCGAATGAATGGGAGGTTAAAGATGCTTAGATGCTAAAAATGTACAACCCTGTGGGCTTAAGTGGTTAAATAGCCTTTGAGAATATACAAAATGAAGAGAAACCATGAGCCCAATGGTGTGATATCACTGGTATTGGTAGGTATAGTGTAAAGGAAACCATTATACTCACAAAGGTGGTGTAACGATTGTGTAATTCTTTCCGTGGTCAGAGCACAGGATGCGCGCTGACACTGCGGAAACCCTCCACAAGCGTATAATCTGAGAGAACCCAGCAATGGTGCTATGCACCTGTAGAGGTGAATTCCTGCCAGCAGATGGAGCTGTGGAGTGCAGAGGAACAGATCCTCTGCACAGCCACAGATGCCAGGATAGGAATTGTACGAGGGGAAGCAATGCAGGGCAAGATAGCCCTTAAAGAGAGAGAGCACAGAGACAGGGTGTATGTGTGTCCACCAATCTAGTCGCCATCCAGCGACAATGAACACACAACCGTGAAGACCAGGTGGGAAAGCAATCGCAAGAGATGGCGATTGCTAACAGTGACACAAGACTGAATAAGCACAGAGAAGGAATGGATGTATGTCCACCAATCTAGTCGCCAACCAGCGACGGTGAACACACAACAGTGGAAGCCAAGTGAGCACGCAATCGCAAGAGATGCGATTGCCAATGAGAATGAGCACAGGGACAGAATGTATGTGTGTGCACCAATCTAGTCTCCAACCAGCGACGGTGAACACACAACAGCAGAAACAAAGTAGGAACGCAATCGCGAGAGAGGCGATTGCCAGAAGTGACACAAGACTGAGCAGGACAGAGCACGAGAGTAGCAAAGGCACAGCAAACAACAATGAGAAGATAAGGAAAATAACAAACGCTAGCTAAACGTGAACACCGCACTCATTCGCAACAGCTAACGCGTTTCAGCCTGATCACCACGCGTTAGGCACCCAGTGATAAGCGTGCCACCGTAACTAACCACAAGTAATATAAATGAACACAAACAGACTGAGACAGACAGAATGAACGCTTGCGAAAGCAAGCGATCAACACAGACAAACAGGTTGCGTAGACGCTTGCTAATCGGTTGCCTCGCACCAGGCAACAGCAGGCGCAAACACAGGACAAGACAGACAGATAAGTGCAGCCAGTAGCCACCGCGGCTATGGTCTACACTCCAGGAACTCAGACAAGGAAGATCCACCGCTGCTACCGCTAGAGCGAATGCGATCCAAACAGACAAACAGATGGGGCTACTACCAGTAGCAACCGTTGCTCTCATTAGCACCCCTGAGGCAGAATACAGAAGGAGGCACTGCCACTACATTTAGGGCTAATGCAATCCAGACAGATGAACAGAAGGGGCTACCAGTAGCAACCGCTGCTCTGGTTAGCACCCCCAGACAGACAGAACGATTTCCTGTCGACCGCCGCTGACGGCAGGACAATCGCAGCAGAGAGACAACATAGGCAAAACAGATAATGCAACCTGACTGCACTAGAGGAGCTGCCTAGTGCAGTCCCAAGGAATTACTCTAAGATAACCTTTAACAAACAAACAGGGCTGATACTCTAGGAGAGTTAATCAGTAACAAACCATCATGACCAGCAAAGGATTGTGGGATCACATGGTATTTATGCTGCAAGCCTTCAAAGGAGGCGACTAGGCAATTTGCATGACAAATTGTAACGATCGGTGTCAGCTCGCAGAGAGAATCTGATTATTGGTGATCTGCAGTATCACCAAGAATACAGATCTATACCTGATTATGGATGATCTGCAGAATCACCAATAATACAGATATAGTGCTAACCTCTGGACACCTCTAATAAAGTATATAGTGAGTGATTGGTGTAACAGTATGACTTTGAGTAACCCACCTGAAGAGCAGGTGGCCCTAGGCAGTACAGGAAGTACTGCTATAGAGAATACAGAAACCTTCCAGCAGCCTGAGACTCTCCAAGGGGTAGAGTCAGGCTGAAGGTAGGAAGGATCAGAGAGTGAGTGACACCTGGAGGTGGGTGTCACTGACAGATCTGGAGACTATCTCTTAAGTGGAGAGAGATAGCTCTCGAGGTCGGGCAAGGCAGGTCGGCAACACACGGACAGACAAAGTACAAAAGACAGAAGGCGGATTCGGTATCCAGGGCAGTCAGGGTTTGGCAACGGTATATCAGATATGCGTGGTACCGAATCAGAAAGCAGAGGGATAGTCAGGAAAGCAACAGGTCATAACAAATATCAAACAATGCCTAGTCTTGGGTGTGAGGTCCGTAGTCTC
The DNA here is from genome assembly GCF_040937935.1 of Hyperolius riggenbachi. Lineage (NCBI taxonomy): Eukaryota > Metazoa > Chordata > Amphibia > Anura > Hyperoliidae > Hyperolius > Hyperolius riggenbachi. The sequence goes on from NC_090648.1 coordinate 488,266,436, forward strand.
TACACCCTGAAACTAGTCTGATGTATAACAGAATGATAACACAAGTTCCCTAGTCTTGGGTGTGAGATCCGTGGTCTCTACACCCTGGAACTAGTCTGAAGTATAACAGAATAATAACACAAGTAATCTGGCTCAGTGTGAAGTCCCAGGTCCTCCTGGTTCAAACACACTGTAGGATCTGGCTAAGGTCTGAGTGCTTCCACGTAGTGATCGCAACGGCAGACAATTTGAGAGTAGCCAGCAGTAACCATATATAGAGCAGTGCTCTCTGGCGCCGCCCTAAAGTGATCAACCAATGGTTACCAGCTCTGAGGTCAGCTGACCAGCCTGGTCAGCTGATCCCCCCTTGGCCATCATAAAAGTTCTGCCTTTCAGCGCCCGCGCACGTGTATTCCTAAACCTATGTGAACTAACAGGCTCAGCCACCCCAGCTGCACGCTGCTGCGTGCAAACCACCGCGCTGGACGCGGAACCAGCCACCTCGCTATCAATACATGCGACGGCTTTTCCGCGTTCTGCCATGTCACTAGATGCATGCTTCCGCGTGCAGACCTAGAGTTGAGCCGAAATTTTCGTAATTTCGCATTACTATAATTACGCATGCGAAATTCGTGATTACGATGCGAAATTACGGTAGCGTAATTACCATTAAAATCGTAATTGAAAATACCGTAAGCGTAATTTTCAACGCGTAATTTCGCGTTTCGTTCATGCCGTAATTTCGCATTAAACGCTACCGTAATTTCGCGTTAAACCGTAACGCTCCGTATAATGTAAAAAAGCCGCCGACTTTAAGGGTTAATAGCAAAGCCCCCTTAAATGCCAAGAGCCTCAAATTTGGAGAATATATTAAGGAGATCAGAAGGAAAAAGAGGAAAAAATTTTTTTCAAAAAGACCTTATAGTTTTTGAGAAAATCGATGTTAAAGTTTCAAAGGAAAAATGTAAACATTTAAAAACCCGCCGACTTTAACGGTTAATAGCAAAGCCTGCTTAAAAAGACTCTGTAACAAAATTTTGAGCCTTATTTTTTCTATTCTATAAGTTCCTATACCTGTTCTGATGTGGTCTGTCTTACTGCAACCTTTTCTAGTTGCACTGTCTCTGTAATAAATCTTATCTTCTTTCCTCTGTCGTGTCTGTCGGCAAGAGGCTGGAATGTGTGGAATGTGCAGCACAGCTTGTCATTGGCAGAAGCTTACACACCCCCTCCAAGCTCTGCATGAATCCACACAGTAAGCTGTTCTCAGCCTATGATACTCTGGTTAGAAGCCAGTCATTTGTTTGTAAACACTGCCTAAAACTGTTAATTACAAGCCAGGATTGCGGCAGGGAGTAGCAGAAACAGCACAGAGGGGCACAGGAGAAAATAATGAATAGAATGGTATGCTTTTTATTGTAAGAATATTAGAGTACAGATTCTCTTTAAAGTTTAGGAACACCAAATTCCCAGGGTATATTAAGGGGATCAGTGGGAATAAGAGGAAAAAAAAATTCAAAAAGACCTTATAGTTTTTGAGAAAATCGATTTTTAAGTTTCAAGGGCGAAAATGTCTTTTAAATGCGGAAAATGTCAGTTTTTTTTGCACAGGTAACAATTCGTTCTGAGTGTGGGAAATATAAAAAAAAAACGACGTGGGGTCCCCCCTTCCAGACCTCTTTAACCCCTTGTCCCCCATGCAGGCTGGGATAGCCAGAATGCGGAGCACCGGCCGCGTTGGGCTCCGCACCCTGACTATACCAGCCCGCATGGTCCATGGATTGGGGGGTCTCGGAAGGGGAGGGGCAGCCAAGCTTTCCCCTCCCCCTCCGAGCCCTTGTCCAATCCAAGGACAAGGGGCTCTTCTCCACCTCCGATGGGCGGTGGAGGTGGAGGCCGTGATTTCCTGGGGGGGGGGGGGGGGGTTCATGGTGGAATCTGGGAGTCCCCTTTAAAAAGGGGTCCCCCAGATGCCCACCCCCCCTCCCAGGAGAAATGAGTATAGAGGTACTTGTACCCCTTACCTATTTCCTTTAAGAGTTAAAAGTAAATAATTGTTTAATTGTTCAATTAAAATACTTTTTCTAAGTGTTTGTGTGTTTATTTACTTTTAACTCTTAAAGGAAATGGGTAAGGGGTACAAGTACCTCTATACTCATTTCTCCTGGGAGGGGGGGTGGGCAGCGCAGACGCGTATGCGGCGGCTGAGCGGCGAGTGACGTCGGGTGCGGCGTAGTTACAATGTAACAAAGTTGTTACATTGTAATAACTTTGTTACATTGTAACTGATAGAACATTTCCGAGGCTATTTCGAGGGATCATTTATTTAAAGGGACAGGTAAGTATTAATGGTAATTAAGAATATTAAAGGACTTTTTTTGTGGTTATGTTTTTTGTTCAATTAAAATACTTTTTCTAAGTGTTTGTGTGTTTATTTACTTTTAACTCTTAAAGGAAATGGGTAAGGGGTACAAGTACCTCTATACTCATTTCTCCTGGGAGGGGGGGTGGGCATCTGGGGGACCCCTTTTTAAAGGGGACTCCCAGATTCCACCATGTACCCCCCCCCCCCCCAGGAAATCGCGGCCTCCACCTCCACCGCCCATAGGAGGTGGAGAAGAGCCCCTTGTCCTTGGATTGGACAAGGGCTCGGAGGGGGAGGGGAAAGCCTGGCTGCCCCTCCCCTTCCGAGACCCCCCCAATCTATGGACCATGCGGGCTGGTATAGTCAGGGTGCGGAGCCCCACGCGGCCGGTGCTCCGCATTCTGGCTATCCCAGCCTGCATGGGGGACAAGGGGTTAAAGAGGTCTGGGAGGGGGGACCCCACGTCGTTTTTTTTTTATATTTCCCACACTCAGAACGAAGTAAGTAAAACTCTTCCCACTTGGGGGAATCTATGAAAATAATACACTATTGTTACCTGTGCAAAAAAAAACTGACATTTTCCGCATTTAAAAGACATTTTTGCCCTTGAAACTTAAAAATCGATTTTCTCAAAAACTATAAGGTCTTTTTGAAAAAAATGTTTTTCCTCTTATTCCCACTGATCCCCTTAATATACCCTAGGAATTTGGTGTTCCTAAACTTTAAGCAGGCTTTGCTATTAACCGTTAAAGTCGGCGGGTTTTTAAATGTATACATTTTTACTTTGAAACTTTAACATCGATTTTCTCAAAAACTATAAGGTCTTTTTGAAAAAAAATGTTTTCCTCTTATTCCCACTGATCCCCTTAATATACCCTAGGAATTTGGTGTTCCTAAACTTTAAGCAGGCTTTGCTATTAACCGTTAAAGTCGGCGGGTTTTTAAATGTATACATTTTTACTTTGAAACTTTAACATCGATTTTCTCAAAAACTATAAGGTCTTTTTGAAAAAAAAAAATTCCTCTTATTCCTTCTGATCTCCTAATATATTCTCCAAATTTGAGGCTATTAGCATTTAAGGGGGCTTTGCTATTAACCCTTAAAGTCAGCGGCTTTTTTACATTATACGGAGCGTTACGGTTTAACGCGAAATTACGGTAGCGTTTAATGCGAAATTACGGCATGAACAAATACCCATTGTAATGCGAAAATTACGCGAAAATTACGCTTACGCGAAATTTCGCGAAATCCTTCTTCATTACGATTATGTACTTACGGCCATAATCGTAATTACACTAATTACGCGAAATTTCGCGAAATCGTAATTACGTCATTACGCTCATCTCTATGCAGACCGCCGCGTTGGACGTGGAATCAACCGCCTTGCTGCTAGTACATGCGGCGGCTTTTCCGCGTTTTCTCACAGTACCCCCCCTCCTGAGGAGTGGACTCTGGACATTTCCTACCCGGCTTCCCAGGATGCAAGTTATGGAATTCCCTTTTTAACTCCTCTGCGTGCATACGACCGTCTGGCACCCAAGTTCTTTCCTCTATGCCATACCCCTTCCAGTGAACCAAATACTGCACGGAGTTCTGCACAAGCCGTGAGTCCAGAATCTTCGCAATTTCATACTCAGGTTGGTCATCAATCAACACGGGGGGGGGGGAGCGGGATCCACGTGCACTGCCGGCTTGAGCAGGGACACATGAAATGATCTCACACCTCGCATGCTGGTAGGGAGATCACTGGAAATGACCCACAAATCTAGGACCTAACTTGGGTGACAGTTGCTTTAGAGCCAAATGTCGCGTGGACACCCAGACCAGGTCTCCTAGAAGAAATTCCCACTCTATGGAACGTCTCTTGTCAGCCTGTTTTTTCTGGTTCTGAAAAGCCCTCCCCAGATTTCTTTCAACCATTCCCCAAATCTGTGTCAAAGACTTCTGCCAGTTCTCCAATGCTGGAAATGGAGTAGAAGCCACTGGCAATGGGGTGAACTTAGGTAACCTTCCCGTCACCACCTGAAATGGGGAAAATCCTGAGGAGAAACGCTTCAGATTGTTGTGTGCAAATTCTGCAAACGGCAAAAATTTGACCCAGTCGGTTTGTGCATCTGCAACATAACACCTCAGAAATTGTTCCAGAGACTGATTCGTTCTTTCGGTCTGGCCATTGGTCTGTGGGTGGTAGCCTGATGAGAATGAAAGCTCCATGTCTAACTGATGGCAGAATGCCCTCCAAAACTTGGAAACAAATTGGACTCTCCGATCTGACACTATAATTTCCGGAATGTCATGCAGCCGGAAAACATGCTGGATGAAGAGATCGGCCAATTCCAGTGCCGAGGGGAGTCCTTTCAGGGGGACAAAATGGGCCATCTTACTGAATCGATCGACTACCACCCAAGTGACCGTCATGCCCTCAGACCTGGGGAGCTCGCCCACAAAATCCATGGACAAATGGGTCCATGGTTCACTCGGGACTGGCAGAGGCTGCAATGTTCCAACAGGTGCCTGACGGGAGGGTTTGCTCCTAGCACACACTGCACATTCCCTCACATACTCCTTGCAGTCAGTTGCCAATGATGGCACCAAGCACATCTAGCAATGAGATCTTGAGTTCTGGTGGCCCCAGAATGCCCAGCATTCTTGTGGGAATGGAACAGCTGCAATATTTGTAAGCGAAAAGGCAATGGTACAAACATGACCCCCTCAGGCTTCCCCTCTGGTACATCTTGTTGGAACGGACCCAACATGACTGTCCAGTCTTTCCAGGTCTCAGTGGCTGCCAGAACCATCTTTTGAGGAACAATGGTTTCTGGGTCTGAGGGCTGTGCTGTCTCGGGCTCAAAGCATCTGGATAAGGCATCAGCCTTGATGTTCTTACTACCAGGGGTATACGTGATTACAAATCTGAATCTTGAGAAAAATAATGACCACCGGGCCTGTCGGGGGCTAAGTCTCTTAGCGCCTTCAATGTACTCCAAATTCTTGTGGTCAGTGTAAGCCGTAATGGTATGTTCTGCCCCTTCTAGCCAATGTCGCCATTCCTCAAAGGCCAATTTGATGGCTAGAAGTTCCCTATTGCCTATATCGTAGTTTTTCTCTGCGGGTGAAAATCTACGGGAGAAATAGGCACAAGGATGCAGTTTTTCCTGCAAACCGGAACGTGAGACAGCACAGCCCCTACCCCTACCTCTGAGGCATCTACCTCCACGATAAAGGGAAAGGAGATGTCAACATGTCTCAGTATGGGTGCAGAACAGAACAGTTTCTTCAGGCTGGAGAAAGCAGCATGGGCCTCAGGGGACCAGTGGTGAGTATCTGCCCCTTTTTTGGTGAGACTGGTGAGAGGTGAAATCACCGTAGAGTACCCCTTTATGAACCTCCTATAATAGTTGGCGAACCCCAGGAATCTCTGGAGAGCTTTCAGCCCTACAGGTTGGGGCCACTCCAAGACAGCTGAAACTTTTCCAGGGTCCATAGAGAGACCAGAGATCAAAATTATGTACCCCAGAAAGGCGACAGAGGTCACTTCGAAAATGCACTTCTCCAATTTAGCATACAGCATATTTTGTCTTAACTTTCGTAGCACAAACTTAACATGCTTTCTGTGTTCTGAGAGGTTGGACGAGAAAATTAGTATGTCGTCTAAATACACCAAGACGAATTTGCCCAATACCTCTCTGAACACCTCATTAATTAACTCTTGGAAGACGGCCGGGGCGTTACATAACCCGAAGGGCATCACTAGGTACTCGTAATGCCTATCGGGCGTGTTAAAGGCCGTCTTCCATTCATCACCGTCCCTGATACGCACAAGGTTGTATGCACCCCTTAAATCCAGCTTCGAGAAAATCTTAGTACTGGTGACCTGGTTAAATAAATCGTCTATCAAGGGCAGAGGATAACGATTCTTTACTGTAATTTTATTTAAGCCCCGATAATCAATGCATGGACGGAGGCTTCCATCCTTCTTTTTCACAAAAAAGAACCCGGCCCCTGCTGGGGACCGAGAAGGACGAATAAAACCATTAGCTAAATTTTCTCGGATGTATTCTTGCATGGATAATTTCTCTGGCCCAGATAGATTATAGAGATGACCTCTAGGGGGCATACAGCCAGACCTGAGATCAATGGGGCAATCAAAAGGACGGTGTGGAGGAAGTTTATCGGCTGACTTAGGACAAAACACGTCCGCAAATTCTGAATACTGATCTGGCAATCCCTCCATGTGAATCTTGGTTTCACCCAAGGTTACCTTCTCTAAACAATGATGATAACAATGGGTGGACCAGCTCGTTAGCTGACCTGTAGCCCAATTGATCTGAGGCGAGTGAAGTTGTAACCATGGCATACCAAGAATGATCGTGGAGGTTGTCATTCGCAAAACCAGAAACTGTAAATTCTCTCTATGTAACACCCCTACCGTAATCCTTAACTCTGGGGTCTGAGACAGAGGGTGGTTACTCTGCAGGGGGGAATCGTCCACTGCAGTGACCAGAATCTGTTGTTTCAACTGGGAAATTGGGACCCCCAATTTCTTAGCAAATTCGTAATCCATAAAGTTGGCTGCTGAGCCAGAGTCAACGAAGGCCTCAGTGGTTTCTGTCTTATCCTTCCAAGATATAGTACAAGGGAGGAGCAAACGTTTATCGTCTAGAGGCAAAGACTGTTTGGGACAACTCTGCACTATATGACCCACCTCTGCACAGTATAGACAGAGCTGCTCTGTTTCTCTGTGCCTCCACTCCACCCGGGCCAATTTCGACCGCCCAATCTGCATTGGTTCTGGTGGAGATGAATCGAGTGGAGATGAATCGGGTTGAGGCGCGGAGTAGGAAACATATCTCACATCGTTCCTACTCCGAGTCTGTCTTTGATAACGTAGGCGACGATCAATCCTGACTGCTAATGAAATGGCCTCATCAATAGACTTTGGTTCGGGGTGACCCAAGATTAGATCAGAGACCGCGTCTGACAACCCTGACAAAAAACAGTCCAGAAGTGCGAATGAGTCCCATCTAGCTGAAACTGCCCATTTCCTGAACTCAGCTGCATAATTTTCCACCGAACCCTTGCGCTGCCGTAACATCTTGAGCTTCCGCTCAGAGGTAGAGGCAATGTCCGGATCATCCTAAATTATAGCCATAGCTTTAAAAAATTCCTCAACCGAGGCTAAAGCCTCATTCCCTGGCTGAAGATTATATGCCCAGGTCTGGGAATCCCCTGACAACAGAGTCTTAATAAACGTAATTCTCTGTGCCATGGTTCCAGAAGAATTAGGTCTCAACTCAAAGTATGACAACACTCTATTTCTAAAATTCTGGAAGTCAGATCTGTGACCAGAAAACCTTTCAGGTACAGGCATACGTATGTCTGTGCTAGGAGGAGATCGCACTGTGTTCACAGCCGTCTGAAAGGCTTGTATAGACCCAGATAATGAGTTGATCTGAGTCTGATGACTGTCCAGCACTCGGATGAAAGTTTCCACAAAGGTGGTGAGTGCATCAAGACGGCTGTAAAGTGCGTCCATATGGGTTTGGTCTGCTGTTCTGTAACGATCGGTGTCAGTTTGCAGAGAAAATCTGATTATTGGTGATCTGCAGTATCACCAAGAATACAGATCTATACCTGATTATGGATGATCTGCAGAATCACCAATAATACAGATATAGTGCTAACCTCCGGACACCTCTAATAAAGTATATAGTGAGTGTTTGGTGTAACAGTATGACTTTGAGTAACCCACCTGAAGAGCAGGTGGCCCTAGGCAGTACAGGAAGTACTGCTATAGAGAGTACAGAAACCTTCCAGCAGCCTGAGACTTTCCAAGGGGTGGAGTCAGGCTGAAGGTAGGAAGGATCAGAGAGTGAGTGACACCTGGAGGTGGGTGTCACTGACAGATCTGGAGACTATCTCTTAAAGAGAATCTGTATTGTTAAAATCGCACAAAAGTAAACATACCAGTGCGTTAGGGGACATCTCCTATTACCCTCTGACACAATTTCGCCGCTCCTCGCCACATTAAAAGTGGTTAAAAACAGTTTTAAAAAGTTTGTTTATAAACAAACAAAATGGCCACAAAAACAGAAAGTAGGTTGATGTACAGTATGTCCACACATAGAAAATACATCCATACACAAGCAGGCTGTATACAGCCTTCCTTTTGAATCTCAAGAGATCATTTGTGTGTTTCTTTCCCCCTGTTCTCATGCACTGAAGTTTCAGGCTGCTTGTTTCTTCCTGCAAACAGCTTTGCCCTTGTCTGTAATTCTTCAGTATGTGAAAGCCCAGCCAGCTCAGAGGACGATTTATCCAGCTTGTAAAAGATAAGAGAGAAGCTGCTCTAATCCTAAATAACACACAGGCAGTGTGCATAGAGGGGCCTGGAAGGGGGAGTTCATAGCAGAACCACAACACTGAAGAACTTGGCAGCCTTCCAGACACAGGCCGACAAGTCTGACAGGGGAAAGATACATTGATTTATTACAGAGACAGTGATAGTATAAAGTGCTGCAGTAAGCCAGAACACATTAGAATAGCTTTTTGAACTTGTAGGATGATAAAAAACAGGATGCAATTTTTGTCACGGAGTCTCTTTAAGTGGAGAGAGATAGCTCTCGAGGTCGGGCAAGCCAGGTCGGCAACACACGGACAGACAAAGTACAAAAGACAGAAGGTGGATTCGGTATCTAGGGCAGTCAGGGTTTGGCAACGGTATATCAGATATGCGTGGTACCGAATCAGAAAGCAGAGGGATAGTCAGGAAAACAACAGGTCATAACAAATATCAAACAATGCCTAGTCTTGGGTGTGAGGTCCGTGGTCTCTACACCCTGAAACTAGTCTGATGTATAACAGAATGATAACACAAGTTCCCTAGTATTGGGTGTGAGGTCCGTGGTCTCTACACCCTGGAACTAGTCTGAAGTATAACAGAATAATAACACAAGTAATCTGGCTCAGTGTGAATTCCCAGGTCCTCCTGTTCTGCCTTTCAGCGCGCGCGCACGTGTATTCCTAAACCTATGTGAACTAACAGGCTCAGCCACCCCAGCTGCACGCTGCTGCGTGCAAACCGCCGGGCTGGACGCGGAACCATCCGCCTCGCTATCAATACATGCGATGGCTTTTCCGCGTTCTGCCATGTCACTAGATGCACGCTTCCGCGTGCAGACCGCCGCGTTGGACGCGGAATCAGCCGCCTTGCTGCTAGTACACGCGGCGGCTTTTCCGCGTTTTCTCACACAAATGTATGCAAATTCCTCAGCAGCAGAGCAGGTCTGAAACTTGTAAAGTGAAGACAGGTCTCTCTTCCAGAGACCTGCAGCCCACAAACTTGAGGAATGGTCAAACAGCTGTCTGCCTGTGCAGCCAGCTGAGCGGATCATTACAGTACCCCCCCCCCCCCCCTCTAGAGACTGCTTCCAGACGTCTCTCAAAACTGATATTAGCAAAAAACTCTGACTGAAGATTCATGAAGGTCGGGACAGCCCGACTAGGCCCACTTCCAGAGTCAATCCTCCCGAAACCGACCTCATCAGAAGCAAAAGCCACCGAAACATGCCCATCAGTACTACAAGTCTCAGCGTAACACCCATCAGAACTGTGAATGCCGGAGAAGACCCCATCGACACCCTCCTAGCCATGCCCACCACCTTCCAGGGATCGTCCAAAAATACCAAACCTGACAATACCTATTTGAAGTGTCTCTTTCCACAGAGAAGCCACTGTTGATCTTATCCAGGGTATCAGTAAATATTTCTCCCAGAATCTCCCAGAACACTTTGAAGCTCCGCAGAGATCCCAAGAGGGCAGAACGATCACCAGGCTCACATGGAGAACTACCAAGAACCCCTATGGAACCAATGACAATTCTGGATACAGGATTACCAGGACAAGCATCAAGATCAGGGCTTTCAGGGACCACTTCTGGGCATGCAAGCAGGCAGGCAACATCAGAACATGTCTCCACTGAAGAAGCATCTGAGGAGGCTTGCAACCGAGACACACTTGGGCTTTCTGGGTCACAGAGCACATCGGGGTACACTAGCACAAGAGAAACCTCAGGACATGTCGAGGAACTGCCAACCTCAGAGTCCGTCACGACAAGATCAAAACCAAAACGGGCAGAGAATCATCACGAGTAGTGGTCACAAGCACTGGACTTACAAAAGAAGTCTTGGACTCTGACTTAGAAATTTCTGTGGCTGTACTGGTATCTAACCAACACTCATCATTGACTACACATGACTGAAGCTCCTCAAGAGCTGCAAAAGTAGTCAATATAGCAGCGTTGCCTACTGAAGTGGGCAATACTTCAGGTGGCCCTGCGGGACAGGAGGCACCTGCTAAAAGTTCTGCACCCTTTGGGAGCAAGTCGGAGACCTCCAGAACAACAAAAAGCTCAGGAGCACTGTTTCCCAAGTTTTCTGACAAAGAAACCAAAGATTCTGAACTATCCATGTTACAGGGCAAAACATTGCGGACAGAGGATGGTTGAACCAGAGGATTGTAGAACCAGGGATGGTTCTACAATCCGCTGAAACTGAATTTTATCTTCATGAACAGGATGCACAGGAGATTTTATGCAAGGCAATATTGACTCATCCAGAGTACAGGGTGGAGAGTCAGCACCAGCCTCTGAGCAAGAAAGGGACTCACAAATGTCAGTGCGAGTGGACATCATGGTTTTATTCATGGTACAGGGCAGGCTCCCAGAGATCTTCTCTGGACAAGGCAAAGATTCCCCAGTATCAGATTTGCAAAACCAAAGCGCTGTCTCACCCTTAGACTCTGGTAACAATGTCGAATCCGAGGAGTCAGAATGCAAAATTTGCGAATCCAAGATCGCTTTAGGTTGTGAAACTGACGCTTCCTTAGCGCAAACGTCCGCAATCTGTGGACCAGACTGCAAGGTGTTCAGGACAGAAACACTGGAGCAACTGTCATCAGGCAATGGGCCTCTACAGGTTTGAACAGAGTGACACATAGATTCATTTGCAGAAGAAGTTGCGACAACAACAGGAGAAACTTTATTAGACATATTAACATTACTTTTGATGCTGCATAGTTTAGGAATTTTCCCCATAGCAGGATCATAGATGGAAGGTCTTAAAGAATTACTGCGAGAAAAAGATCTGTTTTCAATTGACAAAGGATCCCACATATCTTTGACAAAACTGACACATTTATGTTGATCACAATCTGCAGAAACGCCAGAGATACAGGCATCAGATTGCACAGATTCACATTCCACAGAAACAGGAGAGAATCTTTTAGACAATGGTGTCGCTTTATTGGAGTCAATTGGTTGATGTGTGTGCAATTCATCCAAAATCATCTGCCACACACAAATCAGTGGATCCACAAAACATTTGTCACACTCATCAGATCCAATCAAAGCGTACACTGACTCAACACAAGCATTAAGAGTCACCTCGCTTTTTGCGATGTAAAAATCGCAAAAGGCCTTCCAATCAAACTCAAACTCCTCCACCAAAGCCCCAACCTCCCACGGAGCGAATGGTGGTTCAAACACACAGGGTTTGGGATCAGAAACGAGCATAGATTTTCTTACACCTTTAATATACCAAATAATTTGGCCTATCATAGGATCCACATATGCTTTAGCCTGGGGCAACAAAACCTGAGACTGAGAAGTCTCTCTGAGTTTGCCACCTTCAAGTGTTTTACACATTTCACACTTTACAGAAATAATTTCTTTATTTGTAGTTGCTATAGGCAACGGATTTTTCCGCTTGGAAGTTTTCCTAGATTTTTTTTTCTTGTTTCAGCCGCTACAAGTGGCTGCTGTCTAGATACCAGGGAGCTGTTACTGCATTTATTATCACACTGGTTTTGCATGAAAGGGATAGAACAGCTGACTGATTAGCAGATTGTGATGATTTGCTCAGCTGCCTGTGCAGGCAGGCAGCCCTTTGACCATTGTGTAGGTTTGCATGCTGCAGGACTCTGGAAAGAAGAGCTTCTGTCAGTTTTGCAGCTTGTGCTTGCAGAGGAATTTGCATACGTTGTCATGCAAATTGCCTGGCCACATTCATTGGAGGCGTGTACTATAAGTACCATGTCTTTCCCACAATGCTTGGCTGGTCATAAGGATTACGTCCTATGTAACACTCCTGGTGGGGTGTCAGCCTTGCTCTCTGTTTGAACATCAGCTTAGAGTAATTCCTGGAAACTGTGCTAGGCAGATTGCCCTAGTGCAGTTAGGATTGTATTATCTGTATTGCCTGTTCTGTCTTGTCTGTTGCCATTGTCCTGTCCCTATGGTGGTCGACAGGAAATGGTTCTGATCTCTGTTCTTGGAGTATAGCTGGTGCAACGGTTGCTACCAGCTATCTCTTCTGTTCTGTCTCCTGGGATCGCGCTAGCTACTTTTCGCTAGCGCTGGGGATCCTTCTGTTCTGTCTCCTGGGATCGCGCTAGCTACTTTTCGCTGGCGCTGGGGATCCTTCTGTTCTGCTACTCTGTACCTGGATCGCGCTAGCCACATTTCGCTAGTGCTGTGGATCCTATCTCTCGCTTGTCCCTGTTTTCGTGTGTCTGTCTTGTCTGCTACGCTTGCTGGAGGCTCGGTGAGGTAACCGTTAAGCAAGCGCTCGCGTCCTCTGTTTCATGTTTGTCTGTTAATGGTTAGTTAGGCGTGCTTGTCTCTATTGTGCTTATCACGTGGAGACCGCGCAAAACCGCATGCACTGTTGCGAATGAGTGTGGTGTTCGCGGTTAGCTAGCGTTTGTTATTTTCCGTATCTCCTCATTGTTTTATTTGCTGTGCCTTTGCTACCCTCGTATTCTATTCTGATCTGCCTTGTGTCACATCTGGCGATCGCACCTCTCGCGATCGCGTTCCTATTTCATATCTGCTGTTGTGTGTGTGCGGTCGCGGGATGGCGACTGGATTGGCTCACACACATACAACCTGTCCCTTTGCTCGTTCTCATTCGCAATCGCCTCTCTTGCGATTGCGTTCTGCGCTTCGTACAATTCCTGTCTGGCATTTGTGGAGGTACAGAGGATTGGTTCCTCTGCACTCCCCAGCGCCATCTGCAGACAGGAATTTCCCTCTACAGGTGCGTAGCACCTTTTGCTGGATGCCTGCAATTACACGCTTGTGGAGGATTTCCGCCGTGTCAGCGTACACGTTGTGCGCTGATCACGGAGAAAGTTCCACAATCGTTACACAGATACATACTCCTCAAGCATGGGTGGTAAGCAAGGCAGCTTAAACCAGTGGGAAAAAATCAACGTAAGAAACTGATAAAGATTATCCTCCCAGGAATTGCTTTTCAATACCTCATAAGCCCACACAAACAGATCTCCTTGCAATAGCGTATAAGCGAATTGGAGAGCTGACGTAGACGGGTCAGTAATTTGAAAGGGAGGATTCAGCAAAAATCTTACATATTCAGCAAAGAAGTCTTCCTTGGTTTCAGAGTCTAGTCTCTTGAAGCTCTTAAAGATATAAGAACCACATTCGACAAAAATGTACAAATCGGAAATTCCCTCTACACTGGGAATTTCGGTTTGGCTGGTCATACTGTAACGATTGTGTAATTCTTTCCGTGGTCAGCGCACAGGATTCGCGCTGACACTGCGGAAATCCTCCACAAGCGTATAATCTGAGAGAACCCAGCAATGATGCTATGCACCTGTAGAGGGGAATTCCTGCCAGCAGATAGAGCTGTGGAGTGCAGAGGAACAGATCCTCTGCACAGCCACAGATTCCAGATAGGAATTGTACGAGGGGAAGCAATGCAGGGCAAGATAGCCCTTAAAGAGAGAGAGCACAGAGACAGGGTGTTTGTCCACCAATCTAGTCGCCATCCAGCGACAATGAACACACAACCGTGAAGACCAGGTGGGAAAGCAATCGCAAGAGATGGCGATTGCTAACAGCGACACAAGACTGAATAAGCACAGAGAAGGAATGGATGTATGTCCACCAATCTAGTCGCCAACGCCAACCACACAACAGTGGAAACCAAGTGAGCACGCAATCGCAAGAGATGCGATTGCCAATGAGAATGAGCACAGGGACAGAATGTATGTGTGTGCACCAATCTAGTCGCCAACCAGCGAAGGTGAACACACAACAGCAGAAACAAAGTAGGAACGCAATCGCGAGAGAGGCGATTGCCAGAAGTGACACAAGACTGAGCAGGACAGAGCACGAGAGTAGCAAAGGCACAGCAAACAACAATGAGAAGATAAGGAAAATAACAAACGCTAGCTAAACGCGAACACCGCACTAATTCGCAACAGCGAACGCATTTCAGCCCGATCACCGCGCGTTAGGCACCCAGTGATAAGCGTGCCACCGTAACTAACCACAAGTAATATAAAGGAACACAAAAAGACTGAGACAGACAGAATGAGCGCTTGCGAAAGCAAGCGATCAACACAGACAAACAGGTTGCGTAGACGCTTGCTAATCGGTTGCCTCGCACCAGGCAACAGCAGGTGCAAACACAGGACAAGACAGACAGATGAGTGCAGCCAGTAGCCACCGCGGCTATGGTCTACACTCCAGGAACTCAGGCAAGGAAGATCCACCGCTGCTACCGCTAGAGCGAGTGCGATCCAAACAGACAAACAGATGGGGCTACCAGTAGCAACCGTTGCTCTGATTAGCACCCCTGAGGCAGAATACAGAAGGAGGCACTGCCACTACATTTAGGGCTAATGCAATCCAGACAGATGAACAGAAGGGGCTACCAGTAGCAACCGCTGCTCTGGTTAGCACCCCCAGACAGACAGAACGATTTCCTGTCGACCGCCGCTGACGGCAGGACAATCGCAGCAGAGAGACAACACAGGCAAAACAGATAATGCAACCTGACTGCATTAGAGGAGCTGCCTAGTGCAGTCCCAAGGAATTACTCTAAAATAACCTTTAACAAACAAACAGGGCTGATACTCTAGGAGAGTTCATCAGTAACAAACCATCATGAGCAGCAAAGGATTGTGGGATCACATGGTATTTATGCTGCAAGCCTTCAAGACAGGTGACTAGGCAATTTGCATGACAAATGTATGCAAATTCCTCAGCAGCAGAGCAGGTCTGAAACTTGCAAAGTGAAGACAGGTCTCTCTTCCAGAGACCTGCAGCCCACAGACTTGAGGAATGGTCAAACAGCTGTCTGCCTGTGCAGCCAGCTGAGCGGATCATTACAGGTGGGTTGCAAATACTTGCAACAACCGCCATGGACTGTGGGAGACAACCGTCCATGTTTGGTGTTCCAGTACTGCTCGGCCGCTCTCATTGGAGTTTTTTTGTAAGAGACTTAAGAATGTCTTTGCAAAAACTCTACACCCTACAGGGGTATGTGACTATCTAACAAACACTGGCGGAGGCACCCTAGATATAAGCTAGTTCAAGTGACTATAAGAAACAAAGAAATTCGAGAGGTGGAATGCCTTGCGTTATGCCTCAACACTAACTTTCCCCCGAACCTCTGCTTAACACTAACCCTCCCCTTAACCTATACCTAACACTAACCCTCCCCCTTACCTATGCCTATAGGTGCATACACACGCACTACTGTAACGAACGACGGATCGTTCAGAAACAGCCCTTATCAGTCTGCTGAAAGACTGTACACACGCTCTACTGTTGGCAAAACACCCGCTCAGCAGGAGAGTCTGACGGACCCGTCGTTCATTACAGTAGTGCGTGTGTACGCACCTTAAAGGGGAACTTCAGCCTAAACAAACATACTTTCATTAAGTTACATTAGTTATGTTAATTAAAATAGATGGGTAATATAATCTCTTACCCAATTTTTTTTAAAAGAATAGGCAAAAGTTTGTGATTTCATGGGGGCACCATCTTTGTTATGGGGGCAGCCATCTTTTTGGTTGAAAGGAGGTGACAGGGATGAGACAGTTCCAACTGTCCTGTGTCCTGATCACCCCTCCCAGCTGCGAGCAGTAGGCTTCAAATCTCAAATTCAAAATAATTTTTTAAAAAATTGCACTAAAACAGCAGAAGGAAAACAACAACATCAGGAATCCCATCATGCTTTGCACAGCATCAGGAGAAAAATGCCCAGGCAGTTTTCTTCTGTGCAGCTAAAAATGAGACTTGGGTCAGAAAAACAAAGTTCTGATGCTATGAAACTGTTAAAAAAACACCAGGCCTTTTCAGTGCTGCTAAGTAGATTTTTAGGCTGAAGGTTCACTTTAACAATAACCCTCTCCCTAACCTCTATCAATCACTAACACCCCCCCCACACACACACACACACATACACACACACCTCTGCCAAGCATTAACACTCCCCTTAACCTATGCTTAACACTAATACTCCCAACCTTTCCCAAATACTAACATTCTTTCCCCAACGTCTGCCTAACACTAACAATTACCCTCCCCCTCTCCTCTACCTATCACTAACACCCCACCCCCACCTTTGCCAAACACTAACACTCCCCCAAATTTCTGGCTAACACTAACCCTCCCCAGGGCCAGATTTGTTCTCTTTATCGCCCTAGGCCATTGTCACCAGCTGCCCCCCCCCCCCTTCAGTATAGGTTCCCTCTAGTATATGTAGCCTGATGACCCCCCCCCCCCATTAAAAGTAACCAGATGACTCCCTTAATCCCTCCTTTCCCCCCCCTCCCACCTTTCAGTATAGGTAGCTAGCTCATCTTCACACCACAGCAGGCATCTGTGTCACTCATTTCTCAGCTCATCTCCTCCTGTGCCGAAGCTTCCTCTTCCTTTCTGTCTGCAATGCTGCCCAAGTCCATAGCCACCCTGCAAAATGCTAATATGCACAGAGAGCAAGGTGGCCGCTGTACAGGCAGCTGGCAGCAGAGTACCGCAGTCAGGCGCTCGCCCGAGCTCCCTGCATTGCAGCATTTGCAAGCTTGCAAAATCCCTATAGCCATGCATGGCACAGCTTAGCGATTCAAATTTAGAAATTACCGCAGCTCCCTGTGGAAATAATCCCTAACCCTGCCTCCACTGACCACTATACCTCCCCATAATGTCTGTGGCACACTAACCCTTGGTCCAACCTACTGCATGCCTAACACTAACTCTGCCAAAACACTAAACCGTGCCGATGACAACTCCTAAAACACGCACCTTCCTGCACCTCCAAATTGACCTCTGTTGTCTTGTCATTGTACAGTCCAGGAATATCCACCAGGCAGCAATACTTTCCTCTGTCCTTCTTGGTGACGTCACGGATGGAGAGGGACACGTCGCCATCCTCCAGTCTCCCTTTCATTTCGTATCGGCTAGACTCTGCCCAGGCTACTGTGGCACCATCCGATGTGATGATCGCATCTCTGCAATTAAAGGTGGGGCACTTTCCTCGTCCCCAACACATTCTATTTGTCCCCTCACTGGTGCTGTATGAGCAGGGCAGATTCACTGTTTCTCCCACTGATACAGTCATGTGAACCGCTGTGAAGAATAAGAGGAATGTTACTGTACGTTACTGACATGAGGAGGACACTGATAATGGCAAAACTTATTTTAGCTTACACACTTGAAGTATACAATAAAACAAAAATAAAGGAAACTAAAGCACAAAATGAAAGCAGGGGACAAGCGGGCCCCCCCAGTTGTGGCTAAGGGACCCGGGCCCCATAGCAATTGCTATGGTTGCTATGGTGATCCCTACGCCAATGCACACAGGGATGCAGAGGTATCATCGCTGCAATATAACTCCAAACCATAACAGCAGAAAAAGTTTTGCAAGTTTTGAATGCAGGATTAGCATCTTTATCACTTAATGCACTCAGACCAGTTGCTGTTGAAATTTGATTTTTATGTTTACAATCGCACTATAATTCATATGATCCTGTGGCAGAGTGCGCCGTCAGGGTAAATGCATAGCACCGCACGCCCCTTTTAGACATTCGCCGTGTGACATACTCCCCGCTGGACAGGGCCGGTTTAAGCAACAATGGGGCCCCAGGGCAAAATAAACCTGGGGGGCCCCCCCAACATATACCCCGGAACAAAAATCGGCATTAGGGGACCTTTTTTGCAGCTGGTATAGTCAGGGTGTGAAGTCCCAATCGGTCGGAGCTCCACATTCTGGCTATCCTCAGCCTGCATGGGAGACAAGGGGTTAAAAAGTTTCAGGAGGGGGGACCCCACATAATTTAAAACAAAAAAAAAAAATTCCCACACTCTAAACATAAAAAAAAATTGGGAAAATAGGAAAAAATGCCATATTGCGGCTGTATAGCGATCCCTGGCCAAAGCGCTGCGGCTGCGTATGGGCCCCCTGGAAACCCCGTCAGGAAATTTATTGCGCTTTCCGTTTGATGCATGTAAAATTACACTACTGTTAGGTTTGCTACTAAAAGTGACATTTACCACATTTAAAAGTATACTTTTTTCCTTCGAAACTTTAAAATCGATTTTCTCAAAAACTATAAGGTCTTTTTGAAAAATTGTTTTTTCCTCTTATTCCTAATGATCTCCTTAACATATCCTGCAAATTTAGGGTTTCTAGCATTTAAGGTGGATTTGCTATTAACCATTAAAGTCGGCAGGTTTTTAAATGTGTATTTTTTTTCCTTTGAAACTTTAAAATCGATTTTCTCAAAAACTATAAGGCCGACTTGAAATTTTTTTTTCCTCTTGTAGCCATTGGGGGCCCCTACAAGCTCTGGGGCCCTGGGGCAGCTGCCTCCTTTGCCTCTATGGTAGTGCCGGCCCTGCCGCTGGACAGGAAGTTCGTCACTGGGACTCCCGGGTTCCTCGTCCTATTTGCATCATTACTGTGCATGCGCTCTCCTCATGGGATAGTCTCAGGGTTTACCTTTTTTTCAAAAGCACTTAGTGAACGGCAGTTTCTCCGTCCAACTGCCAACAAAAAGTTGAGCAGGGAGGCTGGCCAGCATCTTTGCATAAATCCTTGTCTTTATAAACAATAAAAACCATGCTGGGAATCCCCCATGAGGAGATGGACTAGTCCAAAACCTGTCAGTTGTGTCAGATTTCTACTACTTGCGACATTGGAGAAAAGTAATTTATGGCTCATTTTACTCTGGAATAAATGTACTTCTTGTTTGTATGTATTTACATGTATTTTAAAATTTACAATTTTCCGCGATAGTGGTCCTTTAAAAACTCGTACAAATATTGTACCCAGGGCCGGGCCGAGGCATAGGCTGGAGAGGCTCCAGTCTCAGGGCGCAGTGTAGGAGGGGGCGCACTATTCATTCAGCTGTCTTTCCTAATTGTGTTTGAAGCTGAAAGAAATAAGAAAAGGAGATACATAGCAGTGACTGCAAGCCAGATAACTAGAGATTAGGGTGTTGGGGAGGTTGTGGGCCCTGTGGCGCCTCTTAGTCTAATAGCAATCAGTGTGTGACAGCTGGGGTGGCAGGGATGGAGGGGCGCACTTTGGTGTCTCAGCCTTGGGTGCTGGAGGACCTTGTCCCGGCTCTGCTTGTACCGTGCTGTATCTCCAGACGGATCTCTTTCTTGATGTCATTGAACATGCCCGGCACGGTCACCCTGCAGCAGTACACTCCGCCATCGTCCTCAGTGGCATTGTTGATGGTCAGCGACACATGCCCCGTCTCTATGCTCTCGTCCACCTTGTATCTGTCCGATTCCCTCCAGGTGACGTTTTCACCATCCGTAGAGAGGATCGTACTGTGGCATGACAGGACCCCGCAATGTCCTCGTCCCCAACACGTGGGGAATCTGCCGATATCCGTGGAGTATGAGCAAGGCAGCGTCTGCTTCTCGCTCAGCGACCCCCTGACCTGGTTAACTGCGAATGTAAAGAGGAAAGATCTGTTAGAGTTATATTGAAGAGACTGTCCACAAATTATATTGTAGAGATATTGCATATTTAATTGGGTATTTTGTATGAACAGACAGGTTTCAAAACTTTTTTGCTTATCCCCATTATCACCTGTTAAAGCCTAAATACCTAAAAACCTCAAATAACCAGGGCCGGTTCTCTCATGATGCAAGGTGAAACATTTGCATCAGGTGCGTAGATTTCAGGGACAGTATTTTTGTACTGTGTTTACACCTACAGCATGCAGTCAGAGTAGGAGGAGAAGCGAGAGGAGAGCGAGGTGAAGAGGTCATCATTGGGGAAAAGCAGCTTGTTGTGCTGTGTGAGGAGTCTGACAGTGAGTGAGGAGGGGGGAGGCAGGAGGGCAGCATTGGGGAAAAGCAGCTTGTTGTGCTGTGTGAGGAGTCTGGCAGTGAGTGAGGAGGGGGGAGGCAGGAGAGCAACATTGGGGAAAAGCAGCTTGTTGTGCTGTGTGAGGAGTCTGACAGTGAGCGAGGATGGGGGGTGGTAGGAAAGGAGCAGTTTTTATTTGATTTGCACAGCAGAAGGGAGGAGCGGCCCTGCTGTCCTGATTAAGGAGGAATGAAGTGGCTCAGGGTGAGCAGTGTATTTGTCACGGACTGACAGCCAGCCAATGTGCTGTTGTGTTGAGCTGCAGCATGTCATGTGAGAACATTATAAGAAGCAGAGTAAATTGTCTGATGCTGTGTGATCATTTCAAACTGGGGGGGGGGGGGGGTCGGGCTGCATCCTCACAAGTTTGCCTCAGGCAGCAAAAAGTCTAGAACTGGCACTGCAAATGACTTGCCATGTGACCGGTTTTCCAAAACCATTGTGTGCAGTTGCTAGGGGAGTGTCCTTATTGCCCAGGTGTTATGTAAACCATGTAAAGCACAGTAAGGGTGGCGCCGAGGCAGAGGCTTAGGAGGGACTGGCCTCTGTGCGCAGAGCCCTGATGGCGCACCTGTGCCCCCAAGTGTTCCCTTTCGTCCATACAGAATATGCAGAGCGAGCTGCAATAGTTACCTTCTCTGCATGGTCGGGATCCCTCCTCCTCACTAATGCCAAACCGGGCCGAGATCCTCACACATTTTTGATACAGCTCAAATGAATTGATGGGACTGAATCAGAAAAGGTGTGGTCCATCAGGTAGAACAAATCCCTTTCTTTCTCAGTCCATCCTAAATACTGGCATGGATCTGGCCCTCAGGCCTGGAGTTCGACAGATACATTTGCTGGGACCTGAGGACTAATTTTACTACATCCAGAGATTTACTATATCGGGCAGCACAGTGGCGTAGTGGTTAGCGCTCTCGCCTTGCATCACTGAGTCCCCGGTTTGAATCCCAGCCAAGCCAACATCTACATTTGTATGTTCCCCCCATGTCTGTGTGGGTTTCCTCCGGGCACTCCGGTTTCCTCCCACATCCCAAAAACATACAGATAAGTTAATTGGCTCCCCCCCCCCCCAAAAAAATGGCCCTCAACTACCATACATACATGGCACGATACATACATAGACGTGACTATGGTAGGGACTAGATTGTAAGCTCCTACGAGGGACAGTTAGTGACAAGACAAAGTACTCTGTACAGCACTGCGGAAGATGTTGGCGCTATATAAATACTAAATAATAATAATATATCAGAGTTTACTATGAGATTCTACTGTAATACAAGGCAGATTCCTCTTCAGATGAGTTTCAGGTCTATGAAAAGGTCAATAAAACAATCATACCGTCTTCCACTTCCAGTTGGATGTTTGTCTTCAGGTCATTGAATGGTCCTGGGACCATCACGCGACAGCAATATGCTCCCTCATCATCCTTGAATACACCATTGATGGTCAGGGACACGTCTCCAGTTGATAGGTCTCCTCTCAGTTGATATCTCTCCGAACGGTTCCAGGTTACTTTGTCTCCATCGCTGGTGAGGATCTTATGGGGACATCCAGAGAGGCCACAGTTGCCCCGTCCCCAGCACATACTGTTCTTACCATCCTTAGCGGAGTATTTGCAGGGTAAGGTAAGTACATTTTCCACTGCTCCTCGTACAAGGTTTTGCAGCATCAGAGCTGTCAATAAAGCAGAATAAATGTAATCCAGTGACAACAGACTATTTTTGAGATTGTGATCTTCCATTTACCACCACCATACCAGCTATGTTTAGCAGGCCCGCTTCTGGGCCAGACACCACCCGGGGTGTGGTCCCGGGGGGGTGTAGCAGCATGCATAGAGGGAGAAGAATGCAGAGCACAGCAAAAGCATAAGTAACTCTGACCATCCAGGGCACGAGTGATCTGGCTTCCTCTTCAAAGTCCTGGTAGCCATAGCTGCAGGACGTCAGTCATCACATGACCGTCCTGCAGCTATTGGAGTCCAGGAGCCTGAAGAGGATGCCAGATCACATGTCCCTCCAGTCATGGGTGGTGAGCTACTTATGCTCCACTGTGCTATGCCCTTGTAATGTCTGATTGCGCTACCCGGAAGCTCCCTTACACACTGAGTAGCACGCATGCTCAGTGTGAAGTTAATGATGCTGCTGGACATAAAATACGAAATATCTCCGCTCCCACACCTCTTACACTCCCCAAATTTTCAGGGTAGGGAGGGGACCCCCCGAACTACCTCTATGCCAAATTGCAGCCCCCGAGACCCACTGGTTCAGGAGATAGATTAAAGAAATCTATCTCGGGAACCGGCGGGTTTTGGGGGCTGCAATTTGGTTAAGAGGTAGTTCGGGGGGTCCCCTCTCTACCCTGAAAATTTGGGGAATGTAAGAGGTGTGGGAGCGGAGATATTTAGTATTTTACCTCCAGCAGCATCAGTCTATAGGAAATGTGGCCGCACAGTCTCCTACTGCGCATGCGGGGCAGCGCAAATCCACAGGCAGCGTAATCAGACACAACACCCTGCATGATGGGGGGGGGGGTTCTGCCTGCCTATACTCAAGGGGGCTACATTTGACTATCTATACTGGGGGGCTAAATCTAGCTACCTAAACTGGGGTTAATGATGTCAAACTGTGGGCTGGCAAGCAGTTCCCTATGTAGCTACCTTGAGGCTACTTCCAGGTCGGTGAAGTTCATCAGTATTGCTCACGGGATGGAAGATGCGCGCCGCCAAGGTAGTAGTAGCCCCGAGGTAGCTACTAGGGATGGTCGGAATTGCCGATTTCTGATTTGGCGGAAATTCCGCATTCCGCCAATGCAGATTTCCGTTACCGCTGTATTCTGACGGTATTTAGCAGTATTCTGGCGGTATTCCGATTTATGCGGATTTCAATTTTTATGCTGAAAATTCCGCCTACTGCTTACCGCACTACAAATCTTCATTCTCTGGTTGGCTGATTCATCCTGAGTCTTCTGATTGGCTTAAAATTACCGACTGTTGGTACAGCGGACATCCACGAAAATTTCCACTACCACTTTCCACAATACAAATTCCCATTCTCTGATTGGCGTCTTCTGATTGGCTTTAAATTACCGACTATTGGTACAGCGGATTTCTGCGGGAAAATTTCCGCTACTGCTTACCACAATATAAAATCCTCATCTTCTGATTGGCTGAATCATCCCGAGTCTTTTGATTGGCTTAAAATTACCAATTATCAGTATAGCGGAAATTTTCGCGATTACGGACGAATTCCACACGCTAATTTCCACGTTCCGCATTCCGATGCGGAAATGTGATTTCCAATCGGAAATACAGAAATTTCCGTTCCGCAGAATTAGAATGACCATCGCTAGTAGCTACATGGGGAACTGTTCACCAGTGAACAGTTTGTGACATCTCTACCCCCCAGTATAGGTATCAAGATGTAGCCCCCTTGAGTATTGGTAGTCAGATGCACACGTCACGACTACGTAGTCAAAACATTGTGCGCATGCGAAGAGCGTCACCGGCTGTGCGCTCGTGGATCAGGCTAGCGCCTGCGCACTACTGGTGGACCTCGCTGACTCAGAGGTAGGCCTGAGATAGTTACATGGGAAAATGTTCACCAGCGAACAGTTTGTGACATCACTTCTGGGAAGGCTACATTTGGCTACCTATATTGTGGGCTACATCAGGCTACCTACACCTAATACTAGTGCCGTAAGCTTGGCAATTTGGATCAGGTAATACAGACTGGGGAAACCTTGCTGAAATTATTATTAAGAACTTTATGTTATTAAAAAAACACTTTGAGTAGCAGATGAACATTTTAGATTTTATGTTTTGTTTCTGCCTGGACTTTGCATTGATGGATAGTAACTTACCAATAGAGATGTCGCGAACATAGAATTTTCTGTTCCCAAAAATCTTCGCGAACAGGCGAATCTCCATAGACTTCAATGGATGGCCACAAAAGTGATGAAAAAGTTGTTTCAAGGGGTCTAACACCTGGACAGGGGCATGCCAGAGAGGGATCCAAGCCAAAAGTGCAACCAAAAATTACGGTGTTGATGCAAAGTCATGTTTTAATCCCTAAAGAGCAGAAATCCCATTATGCACAGCTCTGGGTGTCAGTGGGCTGTGGAGTGTCTCACACAGAGAGATACAATAGTACTATCAGAATACAGTGACATAATAATGCACAGGAATGGTTCTGTGCCTGCAACTTAATGAGGCAACAGCAGTAGTGTGCACACAGCTCTGGGTGTCAGTGGGCTGTGGAGTGTCACTCACACAAAAAAACACAGGAGATCGATGTGCTAGCCTTCAAAAGGGCTGTTTGGGGTGCTTTTACAGCTAGTGAAGAACAAGAACACAGGCCTAGCTAATGCTTTCCCTACCTATCTGCAGGAAGTCTGACCCTGCTCTCACTAACAGTCAGCAGCCAGCAGAGAATGAATCCAATATGGCCACCGCAACTGCTTTTTGATAGGGGGGTGGGGGGTCCAGGAAGGGGTGCTAGCTGATTGGCTGCCATGTGTTTGCTGACTGTGAGGTAAGGGGTCAAAGTTTAGCTCAATGATGATGTAAAGGGGGTGGAACACGCCAAATGTTCGCCATGAATACGAACAGCCGATGTTTGCAGAATACTGCTCACCAGCAAACTGTTCAGGCCATCTCTACTTACCATGTTGTATCTCCACTTGTATCTCTCTCTGCAGGTCAGAATCCAAGGTCTTCACACGACAACAGTAGGTGCCGCTGTCATCCAGAGAAACGTCAGTGATTTGCAGGGAAGCGTCACCGTCATTCAGCTCGTATCTATCTGATTTTTTCCAGGCCGCTTTGTTGGGCTCCGCTCTGACCACTGGGAAGTTACAGCCGAAGGCCGAGCAGCTTCCCCTCCCCCAGCACAGGATGCTGGACTCTTTGGAAGGTGGGTAACCACAGGGTAGAACCACAATACCCCCCACCGATCCGGTCACACGGTAGGCCAACGTTACAGCTGTGCAGGGGAAAGGGGAAAAGTTGAAGAATCACAACAGAGTCCATCTTCTTAAAGGGAATCTGTATTTGCACATGTTTAATGGTTAAAAAAAAATTAAAAACAAAACAAAAAAACTTTTTCAAGTTTATTTTATTTTCGAATGAAGAAAACACGAAACATATTAAGAGTATATTCCACATGTACCACTTGCTGCCAGCAGATGGAGCTCTACAACAAAGATAGTTAAAAGGGGGGAAAAAAAGCAGTCTTGCTATTCTGAGATTCGATGAGACACACACACACAGAACTTAACCACCTAAGGACCACAGGCTTAACCTTCCTGGCGGTAAGCCCGAACTGAGTTCGGGCTATGCCGCCGGAAGGCACCGCTCAGGCCCCGCTGGGCCGATTTGCATAATTTTTTTTTTGCTGCACGCAGCTAGCACTTTGCTAGCTGCGTGCAGTGCCCGATCGCCGCCGCTACCCGCCGATCCGCCGCAATTCCTCTCGCCGCGGCCGCCCCCCCCCCCAGACCCCGTGCGCTGCCTGGCCAATCAGTGCCAGGCAGCGCTATGGGGCAGATCGGAGTCCCCTCTGACGTCACGACGTCGATGACGTCGGTGACGTCATCCCGCCCGTCGCCATGGCGACGGGGGAAGCCCTCCAGGAGATCCTGTTCTTTCAACGGGATCTCCGGATCTCCGATCGCCGGCGGCGATCGGAGGGGCTGGGGGGATGCCGCTGAGCAGCGGCTATCATGTAGCGAGACTTTGTCTCGCTACATGAAAAAAAAAAAAAAAATTAAAAAAAAAAGATTTGCTGCCCCCTGGCGATTTTTTTGCAAACCGCCAGGAGGGTTAAAGAGAGTCTGAAGCGAGAATAAATCGCGCTTCCGACCTCATAGATAGCAGGAGCATGCGTGCCCCTGCTAAAACGCCGCTATCCCGCGGCTTAACGGGGGCCCCTTCACCCCCAAATCCCCTCGGTGCAGCGAGGGAGCGCTTCCTGGTTGGGGCAAGGTAACCGCCGCAGCCCTGCCCCACGCGCGTCTGTCAGCGCGTATCTCCGCCTCTCCCCCTCTCAGTCTTCCTTCACTGAGAGGGGCGGGGGAGAGGCGGCGATGCGCCGCTGATAGACGCGACTGGAGGCAGGGCTGCAGCCGTTAGCCCTGCCTCCAGGAACGACCAATTCCACGACTAACGTTTGCGGGGGTGGGTTTGGGGGTGAAGGGACCCCCGTTTAGCCACGGGATAGCGGCGGTTTAGCAGGGGCACACATGCCCCTGCTAACTATGAGCTCTGAAGCGAGATTTATTCTCGCTTCAGAGTCTCTTTAAACCCCCCTAAAGACCAGGCCATTTTTTTTTCACAAAATAGGCCACTGCAGCTTTAAGGCCAAGCTGCAGGGCTGCACAACTCAGCACACAAGTGACCCCCCCCCCTTTTTCTGCCCACCCACAGAGCTTTCTGTGGGTGGGGTCTGATTGCTCCCCAATGTTTACTTATTTTTAATCAATATTTATTTCTTTATTTTTTAAATAAAAGGATCTATTTTTTCATTTATTTTCTATACACCCCTCCCTCCCTCCCCCCGCCAGCCAACCACTGTGATCGGCTGTCATAGGCTTTAGCTATGACAGCGGATCACTCCCGAGCCTACAGGGGGACAGCCGTGTACAGCACTGCCTTTGATTGCAGCGCTGTACGGAGTATTTATTTTCGTCGTCTAACAGTCTCCTAGCAGTGATCACCACTGGGAGGCTGATGGTGGAGCGGAGCTCCATCATTCAAGCGGAGATGTATGTGCATCAGCGCGCGCGATCTCCTGCAAAACACGCCCCCGGGACTGCACGTCGTTCGGCGGTCCTGGGGCTGTCACCGCATTCACGCCCCTCAGCGTGAAGCATTCCTGGAGGTGAGAGGTGTATGGAGCCTGCGCAGTACAGCCCGGAGGACGTCCGATGACATCATCGCACCCGCGTGAAATGCAGATTGGAGCGCAGAAGAAGCGTGACCTGGCCGCCGGCCTGGCCCGGTCGGCCACCGGGAGCCTGCGGAGCGGCGCCGAGGGCACATCCCGCCTGCCACGGGCTGGAGGAAGCCCCAGGTAAGTGGATTTTTATTTTTTTTCCCCTCACCCTGAACCTTCCCTTTAAAATGCATAGAAAATAAAGTAATTACTGAAAACAAATATCAACCACAAAAAGCCCAATTGGTGGTGAAAAAACAAGCTACAGATAATTTCATTGTGCTTAGCAGTGATTAAGCTATTGGCAAATGAATGGGATGAGCACTGAATGGTGAAAATCGTTCTTGTCCATTAGGGTAAAAACCTCTTTTGGGTGAAGTAGTTAATATCCAAGTTGGCTATCCAAGTTTCTGAGTCTTTGCTCTCCACCCAAAGGTCCCAAACCTTATTAAAGTTAGCATTTGCACCCCTCGCCATCCAAGTTGACAAAAATATCCTTGCAATAAAATCTCATTCGAGCT
This sequence comes from Hyperolius riggenbachi, assembly GCF_040937935.1. Classification (NCBI taxonomy): domain Eukaryota; kingdom Metazoa; phylum Chordata; class Amphibia; order Anura; family Hyperoliidae; genus Hyperolius; species Hyperolius riggenbachi. The sequence continues at coordinate 488,294,440 of NC_090648.1, forward strand.
TATAACTGAGAACCTCTTGTGATCGGCCCCCAGTAATGTCAGGAATCAGCTACACTCACCTGGGAAGACCAGAGTGACAGCGGACAGCAATAACATGCAGACACCCATTGTAGATTATCTCTCGGGTACAGCGATCCAGCTTAGACTGCGGAGTGGACAGGAGACGGCTGATATAATAGGAGAGGGGCTTATGGAAGGGTAACGATAACAAATGATGATTTTCCGGAATGCTGCAAAGCTGAATTCTGCATTCACAAAATAAACATGGGGGCCGGAGTACAAAGCACACATAGATAAAAAGAGCAAATACAGATAAATGGGTTCCTTCCTAATCTTTAACAGATCACATGATTACTTTATACAGTAGAATAATCCTGTTACAGTAAACTCCAAGGGATAGGGCAAAGTAGTTTACTATATCAGAAGTTTACTATATCAAACTTTAGGTGGCCATACAACATACAATTTTTTCCATTTCTTTTCAATTCAAGATTTATGCTGGCAGGGCCGGGCCGAGGCATAGGCTGGAGAGGTTCCAGCCTCAGGGCGCTTTGTCGGAGGGGGCGCACAATTTATTCAGCTGTAATTCCTAATTGTGTATGAAGCAGAAAGAAATAAGAAAAGGGGATACATAGCAGTGACTGCAAGCCAGAGAACTAGATATTAAGGTGTTGGGGAGGTTGTGGGCCCTGTGGCCCTCTTAGTCTAATAGCAATCAGTGTGTGATGGCTGGAGTGGCAGGGATGGAGGGGCGCACTTTGGTGTCTCAGTCTTGGGTGCTGGAGGACCTTGTCCCTGCTCTGTATGCTGGGAATACACAGGTCGATTCTGGCGCTCGATTCTGCGCCCGATCGTTTTGCCCGCTCGATTCTCTTATGTTATGCTAGTTTTTCTTATCTTTTTTCAATTCACTTCAATGAGAAATCGAGCGGCAAAATGATCGAACGGTGCTCGGACATGTCGGATATGATCTATCGAGCCATCTTAATGGCTCGAAATCGAGCCGTGTATTCCCAGCATAACAATAAAGTTTTCTAATTGATTGTAACATTTGAAAAATCTTACTAAGGTACCACACACGTGTTCAATTTTTCTCCAATTATGAATAAAAAGATTGAAAACTCAGAAAAAAATTGTTTGCTTCTCCATATTACGAAATGGTCAATCTACCATACAATCTTGCACAAAACTGATCAGAAATTACCACCACTCTGATCGAGAAAAAAAGACACAAAAAAAAAGCGGGAAATCCAATTGCTCTAAAATCGGATAATTTACATAGTTACATTGTTATTTGGGTTGAAAAAAGACATACGTCCATCGAGTTCAACCAGAGAACAAGTACAACACTAGCCTGCTCCCTCACATATTCCTGTTGATCCAGAGGAAGGTGAAAAACCCTTACAAGGCATAGTCCAATTAGCCCCAAAAGGGAAAAAATTGCTTCCTGACTCCAGATGGCAATCAGATAAAATCCCTGGATCAACATCACTGGGCATTACCTAGTAATTGTAGCCATGGATGTCTTTCAACGCAAGGAAAGCATCTAAGCCCCCTTTAAATGCAGGTATAGAATTTGCCATAACTACTTCCTGTGGCAATGCATTCCACATCTTACTCACTCTTACTGTAAAGAACCCTTTCCTAAATAAATGGCTAAAACGTTTTTCCTCCATGCGCAGATCATGTCCTCTAGTCCTTTGAGAAGGCCTAGGGACAAAAAGCTCATACGCCAAGCTTTTATATTGCCCTCTGATGTATGTATACATGTTAATTAGATCCCCTCTAAGGCATCTTTTCTCTAGACTAAATAAACCCAGTTTATCTAACCTTTCTTGGTAAGCGAGACCTTCCATCCCACGTATCAATTTTGTTGCTCGTCTCTGCACCTGCTCTAAAACTGCAATATCTTTCCTGGCTGTAAAGTGGTGCCCAGAACTGAATTCCATATTCCAGATGTGGCCTTACTAGAGAGTTAAACAGGGGCAATATTATGCTAGCATCTCGAGTTTTTATTTCCCTTTTAATGCATCCCAAAATTGTGTTAGCTTTAGCTGCAGCAGCTTGGCATTGAGTACGATTATTTAACTTGTTGTCAATGAGTACTCCTAAGTCCTTCTCCAAGTTTGATATCCCCGACTGTATCCCATTTATTTTGTATGGTGCTAGACTATTTCCAAAGAGAGATATCCCACTACACCTGATGGCAGTTAAAACGTCCAAATCTTTCTTCAATGCATCACAGGACAAACAGGTACAGGCGCATCGGAGCTCTAAATGGCTCCTTAATCATAGCTAACAGACAGGTGTATACTACAGGTATATATAGTCAGGTACCCACCCCCGGATGGGAGTGGTTCCTGTCTTAAAGTAATACATACAAAGATATATATATATAAAATGGTGTAGCCAAATAACAAAATTTAAAACCATGAAACAGTATACAATCAGGTACCATATCAATTGTAGAACAGCAGTACGGGTAAGCATAGTTTCCATAAGCGTAAAAATGGATAGAACAAAAAGACATAGTAGGGAGGAAAAAGGAAAACATGAAGTAATGAAATTACTGGGATCTTATGTTATAAGTCAAACTAATATCCAGCCTGGAATTGAGACTTGCTGGGACCCGGGTACCCAGCCTCCAAATCCAAAAAGCCTCCCGTTTGAGGAGCAGTCTAAGAATGTCACCTCCTCTGGGTGGGCAAGTCACCCACCCTATCCCCTGGAATCTGAAGTGTGACATATCCCCCTGGTGGGTATGTAGGAAATGCTTAGCCACACTAGAAACTTGTGTGATATAAGCATTATTACTCAAACACCTGCCGGGACCATTAAAGTGTTCTGAAATGCGTTGGCGTAAAGGCCGGGTGGTGCATCCTACATATTGTAATTGGCATGCTTCACACGTGATTAAATACACTACATTACTGGAGTGGCAATTGATATACTGACGCATGTCAAACCTTTCCTGTTTAGAAATGGAAAGGATTTTGCATGTTTGATTATGAACACGGCAGTATCTGCATGTGTTATAGCTACACTTATAGGAACCTTGGTATGTTAACCAGGTAGGGGACTGCTTGGTGGAGCTTTGAAAAAAGCTGGGCGACAGTCTAGAACCTAAAGTAGGGGCGCGTCGAGAGGAAAAGTTACATCCCTCAGAGAGAACCATACGAAGTTTTGGGTCCATATGCAGGATAATCAAGTATTTCTTAATAACGTTGATAACCTTGTTATATTCTAGACTGTACGGGGTTACGAAAGATGTGCCCTTACGTTGCCCAGTCCTGCAACCGGAGTTTCTCCGAAACAGTTTGCTGCGTTCCCTCTGTAAAACCCTGTCTGGCCTTCTCAATGGAGAGGTCATCATAGCCTCACTCCTTGAGTCGGGTATATACCAAGTTAAGTTCATTTTCCAGTACACCTGGGTCAGAACAATTTCTGGCTGCTCTAACCATCTCCCCAAACGGAATCGCCCTCAGGGTATGTTTTGGGAGGCAACTAGTGGCCAGTAATAAGGAATTGCCCACACAAGATTTCCTATACGTCCTGGTCATTATTCTCCCCGACTCTTGCAAGCCACTTATAGTTAATTCTAAATAATCAATTGAAGTGGAGTGGTGACACATTGTGAAGGAGAGATTAAGACCATTGTTATTACAAAAGGAAAGAAAATCAGGCAAGGCATCCTGGGGACCTCCCCATATCAGCAGCAGATCATCTATGTACTTACCATACCAATAAATGAAATTCTTAACCTGCTGGGCGGTCTGGACGAGCACAGCTCGTCCAGTACCGCCGGAGGCTGCCGCTCAGGCCCTGCTGGGCCGATTTGGCTGAAATAAAAAGCAGCACACGCAGCCGGCACTTTGCCAGCCGCGTGTGCTGCCTGATCGCCGCCGCTCTGCGGCGATTCGCCGCGAGCAGCGGCGAAAGAGGGCCCCCCTAGCCGCCTGAGCCCTGCGCAGCCGGAACAAAAAGTTCCGGCCAGCGCTAAGGGCTGGATCGGAGGCGGCTGACGTCACGACGTCGGCTGACGTCGATGACGTCACTCCGCTCGTCGCTATGGCGACGATATAAGCAAAACAAGGAAGGCCGCTCATTGCGGCCTTCCTTGTTTATTCTGGGCGCCGGAGGCGATCGGAAGATCGCCTCCGGAGCGCCCTCTAGTGGGCTTTCATGCAGCCAACTTTCAGTTGGCTGCATGAAATAGTTTTTTTTTTATTAAAAAAAAACCCTCCCGCAGCCTGCCTGGCGATCTTAATAGAACGCCAGGCAGGTTAAAGAGAGTCTGAAGCGAGAATAAATCTCGCTTCAGACCTCAGAGTTAGCAGGGGCATGTGTGCCCCTGCTAAACCGCCGCTATCCCGCGGCTTAACGGGGGTCCCTGATCCCCCAAATCCCCTCTGTAATGCGGGGCAGCGCTTCCTGGTTGGGGCAGGGCTAACCGCCGCAGCCCTGCCCCACGCGCGTCTGTCAGCGCGTATATCCGCCTCTCCCCCGCCCCTCTCAGTCTTCCTTCACTGAGAGGGGCGGGGGAGAGGCGGCGATGCGCCGCTGATAGACGCGACTGGAGGCAGGGCTGCAGCCGTTAGCCCTGCCTCCAGGAGCGACCAAGTCTCGCAGTGGGGGGTTTGGGGGTCAAGGGACCCCCGTTTAGCGGCGCTATTGCGGCGGTTTAGCAGGGGCACACGTGCCCCTGCTAACTATGAGCTCTGAAGTGAGATTTATTCTCGCTTCAGAGTGTCTTTAAAGGGGAACTGAAGTGAGAGCTATATGGAGGCTGCCATGTTTATTTCCTTTTAAGCAATACCAGTTGTCTGGCAGCCCTGCTGATCCTCTGCCTCTAATAGAATCAGAATCATTTTTATTCGCCAGGCACAACAGGGTCATGCTCGGAATTGGGTTTGGCACAAGCAATTAACAGAGTAGAGATAAAAAGTGTCGATAGCAGAGTATAGATAACAGGGGTATAAAAGCAGAAAGGCATAAACACAACCAAGGCAATACAAGCAAACAAGAAAAGCAAACAAAAAGCAAACACAAAAACAAGCAAAAAAAAGGGGGGGGGGGGGGGGGGGGGGCGGCAAGGTGCAGTTCGGAAAACAGGGGGGGGGCGGCAAGGTGCAGTTCGGAAAACAGTGGTGGAGGGGATGGAATGACCTACAGGGAGTTCAGGAAGGTGACCGCTGAGGGAAAGAAAGAGTTCCTGTGCCTTGAGGTTTTGGTGGCGATGGACCGAAACCTACGGCCTAACGGAAGTCTGCAGAAGAACCGCTGGCCCGGGTGGGAGGGGTCGCCGGCAATCCTCAGTGCTCTTGTGCGCAGCCTGGAGTTGTGGAGGTGGACAAGCGAAGGGAGAGGTCTGCCGATGATTCTCTCTGCTGATCTAATGACCCTCTGAAGTTTGTATCTGTCTCTGGTGGAGGAGCCAGCGTACCAGACTAATACTATTAGCCATAGCCCCTGAACAAGCATGCAGCAGATCAGGTGTTCCAGACTTTAAAGTCAGATCTGACAAGACTAGCTGCATGCTTGTTTCTGGTGTTATTCAGATACTACTGCAGAGGAATAGACCAGCAGGGCTGCCAGGCAACTGGTATTGATTAAAAGGAAATAAATATGGCAGCCTCTGTATACCTCTTACTTCAGCTCCCCTTTAAAGGGGTTGTCCTCTCCAAAGGTGCAGAGCTCCTCCCACCATCCCATGTACAAATTTGCCAGGAAGGGGGAGAACTTGGCTCACATAGAAGCTCTGCACAGTTGGAGATAGAAAACCCCATCAAACATAAAATAATTGTGGCTCAATAGATGATCCACCGCCAACACGAGGAAGTCCCTAACCATCGGAGAAAAAGAGGCATATCTATCCAAATGAAACTTTAATGATCTGAGGGCGAGTGAGGGATAGAGGAATAGAGCGATGTTACATCCATGGTCACCCAGGTATGGTGATCCTTCCACTCCAGGAGCTCAAAGCTGCTCAAAAGATGCGCCGTGTCTCACAAATAGCCTGGTAGCCTGTGGACTAAGGGCTGGAGACACATATCGACCCACTGACCCAAACGCTCTCCCAAGGAGCCTATGCCCGCAACTATGGGGCGGCCCCTAGGGGGAACATCCGGTTTGTGGACCTTGGGTAGGTGATGCAAGATGGGGATCACCGGTGTCTCCACCATTAGAAAGTTCCTCTCTCTTTAATTAACCAGCTGAGCGGTCTGGACGAGCTCAGCTCGTCCAACACCGCCAGCGGCTGCCGCTCAGGCCCTGCTGGGCCGATTTTAATGAAATAAAAAGCAGCACACGCAGCCGGCACTTTGCCAGCCGCGTGTGCTGCCTGATCGCCGCCGCTCTGCGGCGATTCGCCGCGAGCAGCGGCGAAAGAGGGTCCCCCCAGCCGCCTGAGCCCAGCGTAGCCGGAACAAAAAGTTCTGGCCAGCGCTAAGGGCTGGATCGGAGGCGGCTGACGTCAGGACGTCGGCTGACGTCGATGACGTCACTCCGCTCGTCGCTATGGCGACGATATAAGCAAAACAAGGAAGGCCGCTCATTGCGGCCTTCCTTGTTTATTCTGGGCGCCGGAGGCGATCGGAAGATCGCCTCCGGAGCGCCCTCTAGTGGGCTTTCATGCAGCCAACTTTCAGTTGGCTGCATGAAATAGTTTTTTTTTTATTTAAAAAAAACCCTCCCGCAGCCACCCTGGCGATTTAATCAGAACGCCAGGGTGGTTAAACACACCCAAGGAACAGCCCAAATTTAAGAGCTGTTTGAGCTCTGCCTTGAATCCAGGAGTGGGGTCAACTGTTAGGATTTGATAGGTGTCCCTATCTTGTAACTGTCTTAGAGCCTCATTTCTGTATGCTGTAGCGTTGAGAACAACAACAGACCCTCCTTTATCCGCATTGCGTAATACTACTGACTTTTCGTTTTGGAGGGCTTGCAATGCCTCACGCTCCTCTCTATTGAGATCAGAAGCTTAGCTGATCTAGAGACCGATTAATCTGCATACGTTCATTTTCCACTATATCTTGAAAAGTATCCACTATAGGAGACCTTGCTTGCACGGGATAAAAGTGTGGATTGGAGACAGGCACAGAGCTGCCCCTGGGGTCGGGCTGTCGCTCATACTGGACAACTGTTCCAGGACGAGGACACTAGAGGCCTCCTGAAAAGGTGGAACCTCCCCGGGCCACAGGGGCAGAACAAAGGGGCCCTGCGGCTGTCCCCAAACCCACATCCGCTCCATTTTGTTCCTCCATCTCTAGGAAATGCTTCCTCACCATCAAGTTTCTGACAAATCTATTGATGTCAAGCATGGTGCTAAAAACATCAAAGTGATATGATGGGGAGAAAGAAAGACCCCTCGAGAGTAAGGATAGTTGTGCAGCTGAAAGTTCCATGATAGATACATTTATGACATTAGAATGGCGATCCGCGACCCCTAACTTCCTGTGCTTCCTCCCCCCTCTCCTCCCACGCCTTCTCTTTTGTGTTTCTGTTTGGGACTCTTCCTTTTGGAATTGCGGTAATATTTTGTCTGTACTGGTGGGGTTTCGCTTTGTGTCCGTCCACGCTGGTCCCCCCCTTTTTTGGGGTGCCATCAAAGACTGACCGTACCCTCTCTTCTACCGGATCCGAAGCGTCCGAAAAGGAGCCCGAGCTATCAGCTGAGCTGAAGCTGACCCTCTTCGGAGGTCTCGGTTTGCGTAGAATTGGTCTCGGTGATCTATGGATGGTCTCCCAACGGCCCCATTCATAGACTACGTTATTCTTGTAGTCAGTAGAATCTCTAAGAAATGTAACCCTTTTGTATTCAGATTAAACTCTCCAGCTTGCCGATGTTTTCTTTCATTTTAGAATTAAGGTCATCAAAACAAATCAAAGGAAGAAAGTTTGTTGAGCTCTCTTTTAGTTTCCACTATCTGAACCTCAATATCAGCAAGTTTTTTCTCTTCATAAGAGATAATCAGCTCCATAAGACAAATGGGAACTGATTAGAATAGACAGTAGTAGGTATCTTTTTGATACGGAGCCCTCTCGGTATCATGGAACTTTTACCTGCACAATAGAGATGGCCCGAAGGGTTTGCCGGTGAACGGTTCCCGGCGAACTTCCAGTGGTTCCCGGAGACTGCTCTTACTTAAGGGGTTAAGAAGGCAAATTTCAGTTCCGCTTTAAGCCATAACCATCAAAATTATAGCAAATAAAGGCTTGAAATATCTTTACGTGCAAATGAGTCTATTTCATACAGTTTCACCTTTTAAAGAACACCTGTAACAAAGTTTAACTTACCTGAGGCTTCTACCGGCCTCTTGCAGACGTCCTGTGCCTGCGCCGGGACAGAGCGATCCTCCGGTCCCCTGCTGCATATCACTTTCGTTTTCGGCTACTGAGCCTGAGAGGCCCTAACCACACGCGACCTTGTTTGCGCTCGCATAGTCGGGAGCGTCCTTCACAGGCGCAGTATGAGGTTTACACGTACTAGGCCCGCACAGGACACTACCGGTAATAGAGCGCGAACAAGGACGCGCACGGCCAGGGCCAGTGGCGTAGCTAAGGAACTATGCGCCCTGGTGCAAGTTTTACATGGGGCCCCCCAAGCACTCTATACATAAAAATTAATATGGCGTCCCAAAACCTGCCAAGGACAACCACAGTGTTAGAGATGCAAGAAGGGGATGGGAAACAGTGTGTTAAAGTGAACCTAAAGCCGGTTAAAAAAAATGAGATTAACTCACCTGGGGCTTCCCTCAGCCCCCTGCAGCCAATCGGTGCCCTCGCAGCTCCGGTCCGATGCTTCTGGACCCGCCGGCGACGACTTCCGGTTTGGCCGTTACCGGCCGACAGGCATGGGAACGCGGGTGATTGTTCGCGCTCCCAGCCTGTATATCGCCCCCTATGCTGCTATTGCAACCTCCTGGCCGCAATAGCAGCATATGGGGCGATATACAGGCTGGGAACGCGAACAATCACTCGCGTTCCCATGCCTGTCGGCCGGTGACGGCGAAACCGGAAGTTGTCGCCGGCGGGTCCAGAAGCATCGGACCGGAGCTGCGAGGGCACCAATCGGCTGCAGGGGGCTGAGGGAAGCCCCAGGTGAGTTAATCTCATTTTTTTTTAACCAGCTTTAGGTTAACTTTAAGGATTACTGCTATTCAAAGCATCTATAGAAGTGATCATTACCAGCACAGGACCAATAGAGAGCTAATACTGTGATAAAGGGAGGGCCCCTTCAGGTCCCCTCTAGCCCAAGGGCCCCGATGCGGTTGCTACCTCTGCACCCCCCATTGCTACCTACGCCACTGGGCCACACAGGCACAGTGGCTGTCGACTTGCAAGTCAGCACTAACGAAACTGAGCTGCGGTGGGGTATCCTTGAGAACCAGCACCTGCACAGGGCATCTGCAGAGGGCCAGTAGAAGATCAATGTAAGTTAAAAAAAAACTTTTCAAATTTCCATATGTACATAGCATCTAATAAATGTAAACTACCGAAGACAGAGATAAGCTGCAGCCACAGCACCCGCACAGCTAATAATAATAATAATGCTACTGATGGACCGATCCAAGTTCAGTTCACAGGTCGCTGCATGCCGAGAAATAACCAGAAACTTCCTACAGCAAGATGTGGGCAGTGCCAGCAGCAGGCGGGGATCTGGGCGGGGATAATACTGAGGGTGGGTACGTCTCAGTGAAGAGGTGGGCGGGGTGTGAGGGGAAGACGACACGGACAGCGCTGTGGAGGTAGAGGGTGGAGTAGTGATGTGGGCGGAGCAGTGAGCGCAGCCGGGCCCCTCCCTCTCCCTCCGCACAGACCGCGCATGCGCAGAGCCGCAGACAGGCAGCAGCATGGCCGAGCCGGGCTCCCAGGAGCGCTATGCGCAGTTTGAGGCTCTGCACCGGGGGGCCCTCACCGCCTCCGGTGTGCCCAAGCTGTTCTGGGAGAGTGTGCACCGGAAGCTGGATGGGGAGGTAGGTGGGGTGTCACCAGCATGGAGCCCTCCTATCTGGGGTACAGATCTTACTCATTGCCCAAATGCTGGGGTGGGGGGGAACTGTCACCTGTTCCTCAAAACCTGTGGGACTACAGAGACCAGCATGCATTGCTAGTGGGGGATAAGCTGGGGCTTTTACATCTGTTCCCCAGGGGAGCAACATGTTGGCGATGCTGAGATCTGGCAGATGATTGGACTGTGGGTGGACCAAGTGTGACGTCACTCAACTAAACTTTTACTGCAAACACTTTCATTAATTCTTAATGCACTTATTATAATGGATTTATCTGGCGCTGTCACTTTCTGCAGAGCTTTGCAGAATAAATGGAATAGCCCATGTCACTAATACGTTTTGCGTTTTCTTCACACAAAATGATTGCTAGTGATCAACTCGGGTGATAGTCTAGCACCACACCAGTGCTAGTGTCCCCGAGTTTGAGTGACAACATCATCAGCGATCTGTCATCTTGAGATTTGACCTATCTGCATAGCAACTGTTCTTAAAACTATCACCTAAAATTATCACTAATGATCGTGTCAGGTGATAGTTATTGAAAGTGTGTGTGGCTTTAGCCATTCATAGTGATTACGATTTTTTTTTTTTTTTTTTTATGCGATTCTAATTAAAAAAAAAAAAGTACTGCACGCTGCTACGTTTTTTTTAATCAGAATAAAAAAAATCGGACCATATAAAAAAAATTGGAATCGCATGTAGCGTGCAAGAGGCCTTACTGTCACTCGGTGGGGATCACAATCTGATTTCCCTACCACAGTCTAGATCCAGTTTGTTTTCAACAGAACACTATTTGGCTAATTACAACGCTTTGTGCCTTAGAGGGTGCTGTGATTGGTTTCCTGATGGGTCCCCTAAAGTAGACTAGCACCCGAACGGACACACTAATACCACTGCGACCAGCCGCCGCCTATCGGCGTTGGCTGGTCGTTAAGTGGTTAACTTGGTTGATAGAATCGGCCTTTGAGAGGGCTTCTACTCTCACACAACAAGACTGCCTACTGCCCAAGAAACAGGCCAATAGCGACCAAAATTCCATCAATAAACGTATGCCTATAGTTGTAAATTTTTCAGGACAGGCCAAAGAGTGCAAAAACATCTTTAATAAATATTGGCCTGTCCTGTTGAGCGATCCCATTCTTAAGCAGGCCCTTCCGTCTGCACCCCAGGTAGTTTTTAGAAGGAGCAAGAATATTAGGGGACACATAGCCCCTAGTAGATTGAGCTCCAGGAATCCATCTAGTAAACCTGAGACGCATTTTCTGACACAAGCCAAACCTGGATCCTATCCATGCAGGTCTAAGCGCTGCCTTTGTTGTAAAACGATTGGCAGGGGTACAACGACCTTTAGGACAGGCACTTCAGTAGAGTACAGTATAAAAAGCCATCTCACATGTCAGAGTACACACGTTATATATATGCTCAGTTGCCCATGTAACCTCTTTTATGTAGGCCGTACTACCCAAGAGTTCCACACTAGACTTAACAAACATAGATCCAATATCATGAAAGGGGAACCCAAACATGGGGTATCGAGCCACTTTAATGCAGTTCATAAGAGAGATTTTAACATGTTGGGGGCCACTATCATAGAACAAGTCTGCCATCCAAATAAATATGAGCGATACAGGGTCCTATGCAGACGGGAGTCCTTTTGGATCCTTAAGCTGGGTACCCTCGAACCTGGTGGTCTTAATAAATGTCTAGAAGAAATGGGCCATCTCCAGCCCATAGTGCATTGATCTTTATATACTATTTTCTAATCTGCACCCCTGGACCTTTTCTGTTCCTTCCCCCCCCCCCCCCCCCCCCCCCCCCCCCCCCCCACCCCCCCCCCCCCCCCCCCCTTGGCTAGTTGTGCGCTATCTGTGACACTTAGGGCTGGGATCAGATAGACGCACATCTTAGTTGTGTAGATGGGGTTAGAGCCATATGAAGTGTTGGGTATGATTGAAATGGATAATTTTTAGGTAGAAATGTGTGTGTTTTGTATACATGTGTATCTTTTTAAACATGATGTTACGGCTAGTGGGTCTTGTGTGAGGGCATGGAAGGCCCTCTACGTTTTGCTCCCCTATTTATCTATATAGGAGGAATATGTCTAATATAATATTGTATTTGTCCAGTGTGTCCCCTTAGGAGATATACTGTATAACCTTATTTCCCCAGACCCTTTATTAGGAAGACTACGTCCTTCCCCACTATTATACACACTAGGGTCCCAATCCCCGCCCCACACAGAACCGATTGGCTGATTCTCTATGAGGTCTCTGTATAAAATGAAACTGTCCTGTTAAACATATAAGACTTGAAAAAGCGGAGGCTGATCCTCCGTGAAACGCGTTGTCTGTTTTAAATAAAAACTTTTAGTCCTAATTACCCTCCGGTGGCGGTTTCCTTGCGCCAGACTACCGCAACTTCCAACCCATAGACGCCGCTCGCAGTAGCACTGTGACGCGAGCGTGCGTCCCCGTATCCATAGTTACCACCAGAAAGTGCGCGGGAGAGTGACGCCATTTCCGCCCCATCCGCCCCATCCGACTAGGAGAGCTTGGTCCCCGGCTCGGCAGAGAGGGACAAACGCTGACCGCGGCCTAGTACGCTGTGCTGGCCAAACTGGAACTAGGTGAGACCTGTCCTAGAAGTGTGCTAACTGTTGTTACTCGAAGGCTTAGAGCGCCCCTCCTTTCTTTCTCTTCATTGTTTAGTGGCAATCGGGAGCAGCCCAAGCCGAGAGTGGGTGGCCTGATCGCGCCCGAGGCTATCCACTGCCTCAAGTTCTTCTCTGATGCGCAGTTTGAGGCTCTGCACCGGGGGGCCCTCACCGCCTCCGGTGTGCCCAAGCTGTTCTGGGAGAGTGTGCACCGGAAGCTGGATGGGGAGGTAGGTGGGGTGTCACCAGCATGGAGCCCTCCTATCTGGGGTACAGATCTTACTCATTGCCCAAATGCTGGGGTGGGGGGGAACTGTCACCTGTTCCTCAAAACCTGTGGGACTACAGAGACCAGCATGCATTGCTAGTGGGGGATAAGCTGGGGCTTTTACATCTGTTCCCCAGGGGAGCAACATGTTGGCGATGCTGAGATCTGGCAGATGATTGGACTGTGGGTGGACCAAGTGTGACGTCACTCAACTAAACTTTTACTGCAAACACTTTCATTAATTCTTAATGCACTTATTATAATGGATTTATCTGGCGCTGTCACTTTCTGCAGAGCTCGGGTGATAGTCTAGCACCACACCAGTGCTAGTGTCCCCGAGTTTGAGTGACAACATCATCAGCGATCTGTCATCTTGAGATTTGACCTATCTGCATAGCAACTGTTCTTAAAACTATCACCTAAAATTATCACTAATGATCGTGTCAGGTGATAGTTATTGAAAGTGTGTGTGGCTTTAGCCATTCATAGTGATTACGATTTTTTTTTTTTTTTTTTTATGCGATTCTAATTAAAAAAAAAAAAGTACTGCACGCTGCTACGTTTTTTTTAATCAGAATAAAAAAAATCGGACCATATAAAAAAAATTGGAATCGCATGTAGCGTGCAAGAGGCCTTACTGTCACTCGGTGGGGATCACAATCTGATTTCCCTACCACAGTCTAGATCCAGTTTGTTTTCAACAGAACACTATTTGGCTAATTACAACGCTTTGTGCCTTAGAGGGTGCTGTGATTGGTTTCCTGATGGGTCCCCTAAAGTAGACTAGCACCCGAACGGACACACTAATACCACTGCGACCAGCCGCCGCCTATCGGCGTTGGCTGGTCGTTAAGTGGTTAACCCAGAGTTTCCCACAAGGCTGTGGAGTCGGTACAAAAATCCACCGACTCCGACTCCTCAGTTTAGGATTCCTTGACTCCGACTCCTCTAATTTGCATGTTACAATCTTGTTGATTAAAAGTTTGTAACATGAAATTCATCTCTTAACTGCCAACGCTTAGGAATTTTAAAAGACAACTGAAGTGAGAAGGATATGGAGACTGCCATATTTATTATCTTTAGTCATAGACTAAAACTAGTCCTTGGTAAGAGTACTTGTAAAAGGTATAGACCAGAACAAAGAACATCTATCAGGCCCTAGGCAATGTAACTGTGGGTACATGTAAGAGTGATGTGCAGGTACTCTGCAGGGGAATGAGGAGATTCTTCCTCTATTACACATTCTTCATGCACAATCTGAACAAGGTTTATGGGTGACAGAGAACACCTCTGTGTTCAATGTGCACAGCATTCTCAGTGGATTCCCTGCAGCTCTGTGGGGGAGTGCATATGTAGAGTATAGTACTACTGTGTAACAAAGTAAACCTGAGACAGATGAAATTAAAGTTTTATACAGACCTGGGGCTTCCTCCAGCCGCCTTCAGGATAATCAGTCCCTCGTTGTCCTCCTCCACCACCTGGATCTTCTGCTTTGAGTCCAGGTACTTGAGCCAGTCGGGCGTAGTGCGCATGCACACACTCCGCCGCCAGGAGCGTACTACACCTGTGCAGCACTATTGCGCAGGTGCAGAATGTTCCTGGCTGTGGGAGCGGCATGCGGCCGGACAGCGCTGACTGGCTGAATTACCAGGACTCATGGCAGAAGATCCGGGTGGTGGAGGACAGCGAGGGACTTATTAGCCTGAAGGGGGCTGGAGGAAGCCCCAGGTATGTATAAAACTTTACTTTTCATCCGTCTCAGGTACCCTTTAATTTGTAGTCACCAAACCAAATTTTAACAACATATCAAATTATTTGATTTCATCAGCAAAGGGAGTGCATACATTTGCATAAATCAGCATCAATGCAGAATTATTTCCATCTCATTGACCATCTCTATTAGTGACACGGCTACACATCAGGCTTTATTCTTACAGCATAGATGTTATTTAGTATATATAAGAGATTCCTGTGTACACATCATATATACAGTCACAATCAGATCTGTATATTTGACCTTAAAAATACGGGGACTGCTTTATTGAAGCAGCACAAGTAACTAATTTTGATTGGTTTATTTCATTTTTGTGGACTAAGCACAGCTATTACTGTATATATACATTATTTTTAATGACTATTATCTGAGAAATAGAACATTTTATCATATTTTCTATTTTAATTACAGTTACAAATTCATTAGGAGTCGGAGTCGGTGCATTTTTTCCCGACTCCGACTCCAGGCACCCAAAATTGCCCGACTCCACGACTCCGACTCCACAGCCCTGGTTTAAATTCATTAGGAGTCGGAGTCGGTGCATTTTTTTCCCGACTCTGACTCCAGGCACCCAAAATTGCCCAGACTCCGACTCCACAGCCCTGGTTTCCCAACCCTGTCCTCAAGGCCCACCAACAGTACATGTTTTGCAGAAAACCACAAACATGCACAGGTGAGGTAATTAGTGTCTCAGCAGAGCTGATTAACTTACCTTTGTGTATATCCACAAAACATGCACTGTTGGTGGGCCTTGAGGACAGGGTTGGGGAACACTGCGTTAAACCCTAACGGCAAAATTTCAGCGATCTGTAGTGGGTCCCAAGCCTTAGGCCGCTTTCACATGGAATGCAAAAAATCACAGCCTGTCAGCTGCTCTTGTGCATGGGCTGAATACTTGGTAGCGCCCTTGGGCGATGGAGAGGTAGCAAGCGCACTGAGTCACGTCTAAACACGGCCGCTTGAGAAGATGGCGCAACCACCGGGGCATAAAACCCTGTTAACTTTTCTTATGGTTTATACAGGGCCGGCCCTAGACTTTTTGCCGCCTGAGGCAAATTTTGAAAAAATTACTGCAGCGTGCGCTCCACTGACGTCACTTCCTGCAACGCCGTCCACTTACAATACAGTGGGCGGCGTTGCAGGAAGTGACATCAGTGGAGCGCACGCTGGATCGAGGAAGAGGTGAGTCCTCCCCGCCCACTGCCTCTTACGAGTAGCTCTTCTGATCTATTTAAGGCTGGAGGGGAGCGAAGGACGGGGGACCCAGGCGAGGGGGGGAGCGGGGACCCAGGTGACCCCGCCGCTAGGCCCAATACTCCCGTCCTGCCTGCTACCCCTCCAGCTCGGCGGCCGGCTCCCCGCACCCACCGACGGGCGGATGCCGCCCCTAGAAATGTGCCGCCTGAGGCAAAAGTTTCACCCCGCCTCGTGAGCGGGCCAGCCCTGGGTTTATATATTGCAGAGCATGAGGGGATTTAGGCTGGTTGGTGACTTTGTAATAATAATATATATGCCCTCTAGCAGGGCACCTGCCGTCAGAACACAGACACGCCGTCATCGCTGTGGCCGGAATGTCGTGTCTTGTGCAGTAATGAAATCTCTAGCGTTGAAGGAATTACCGTATTTTTCTGAAAATAGAAGATGCAGTTTCTCTCCCCCCTAAGTGGGAAGAAAAGTCTCTGGGCCAAATGCAATTCACTTTTCCTCCAAGTTGGTATTTTTAAAGGGAACCTTAACTAAAAAAATGAGTTTGACTTACCTGGTGCATCTAGCAGCCCCCTGCAGCCATCCTGTGCCCTCACAGTCACTTATGGCTCCTCCGGTCCCCTGCCGCCAGCTAGTTTCGTTTTTACCGACTCTGAGTCGGACGGCCGGCATGCGTACCTTTGCGCGCATTCCCGCTGGTGCAGGAAGCTATTGGGGACATTAACAAGTACGTTTTTACGCGTTGCAGGTGCAATGCGTAAAAATGTACGCGTTGATGTCCGCGATAGCTTCCTGCACCAGCGGGAATGCGCGCAAAGGTACGCATTCCGGCCGTCCGACTCAGAGTCGGCAAAAACGAAACTAGCTGGCGGCAGGGGACCGGAGGAGCCATGAGTGACTGTGAGGGCACAGGATGGCTGCTAGATGCACCAGGTAAGTCAAACTCATTTTTTTCTAGAGTTAAGGTTTCCTACTTGTCAATAAAATGCCTTTTAAAGCAGTAGGATTAGCCATACTATGCCCGGGGGGGAAAAAACACATAAGTAGATAAATACTTGATCTACTTACATAACACCTGTATTGTACTGTCCACATTTTGATTTCAGTAAATTTTATATAGTAAATGGAGAGAATTCTGTTCCTGGTGGGAATCATGTCTTTTGCCCACAGTTTGAGGCTAAATACTGGTGTAATATCAGAATCGTTTATTTTCACCAAGCATAACAGGGTTATGCCCGGAATTGGGTTTGGCACAATACATATTTAAAAAAAAAAAAAAAAAAAAGACATACGTAAAGGGTTCACAGCAATCAGGAACATCAAGCAGAGGAACAACAATAACCATTTATAGTGTTCGTTCATGACAGATCATCCTGTAGTTCCTGTCCGCCCACAGATCCTGTCTTAGGTAGAGTTTGTCGGACTTGAGGGATGGACAGATCGATTCGGCAGTGTCACAGCTCAGATTGTGTTCCTTGATAGGGTTGTAGTGCTGGTGGGAGTATTTGGAGGGAGTTTAGGAGGCTGAAAGCCGAGGGGAAGAATGCATTCATGTGCCTCACAGTCCTTGTTGAGATGGCCCGAAGCCTCCTGCCCAATGGTAGCAGATTAAAATAGCGGTTTCCTGGGTGGGAACGGTCGTTTGCGATTCTCAGTGCCCTAGATTGCAGCCTTGTATTGTGTAGATGGGCAAGTGAGGGGAGGGGTCTCCCAATAATCCTCTCTGCCTTCTTGATGACCCCCTGTAGTTTGCACTTGTCGTTGGCGCCGTTATGCCAGACCAAGATGGAAGAGCAGAGAATGGATTCAATGGTGGCGGTGTAGAAGCTTGTTAGGACCTCCCTGGGCCATGCCGAATTTCCGCAGTTGGCGTAGGAAGTAGAGTCTGCTGGGCTTTCCGCTGGATATTAGTGATGTTGTCTCTCCAGCTGAGAGACATAATTTCCCATAACTTTTGTTTCTTTTCTCCTCTAATCGCTGAGTCACCTTAGCCTTGCTTGTAAACACAAGTGAGCAGAGGATCGTGTTTCAGCTAGGCAGGGAAATTAAGGGAACAAGAGGAATACATTATAGATAAAAAGAACCCCCCCAGCATGCAACTGAATGGCAATGGCTATTAACCAGCTGAGCGGTCTGGACGAGCTCAGCTCGTCCAACACCGCCAGCGGCTGCCGCTCAGGCCCTGCTGGGCCGATTTTGATGAAATAAAAAGCAGCACACGCAGCCGGCACTTTGCCAGCCGCGTGTGCTGCCTGATCGCCGCCGCTCTGCGGCGATTCGCCGCGAGCAGCGGCGAAAGAGGGCCCCCCTAGCCGCCTGAGCCCAGCGTAGCCGGAACAAAAAGTTCCGGCCAGCGCTAAGGGCTGGATCGGAGGCGGCTGACGTCAGGACGTCGGCTGACGTCGATGACGTCACTCCGCTCGTCGCTATGGCGACGATATAAGCGAAACAAGGAAGGCCGCTCATTGCGGCCTTCCTTGTTTATTCTGGGCGCCGGAGGCGATCGGAAGATCGCCTCCGGAGCGCCCTCTAGTGGGCTTTCATGCAGCCAACTTTCAGTTGGCTGCATGAAATAGTTTTTTTTTTATTTAAAAAAAACCCTCCCGCAGCCACCCTGGCGATTTAATCAGAACGCCAGGGTGGTTAAAGGGCCAGTGCTCCTAAGGTATGTGAAAACTCCAAACCATAACAGCAGAAAAAGTTTTGAATGCAGGATTAGCATCTTTATCACTTAACACACTCAGACCAGTTGCTGTTGAAATTTGATTTTTATGGTGACAATCCCACTTTAAGCCACCAAAAAGCAAGGAAATACTCAAAATAATTTTGATAGTACTTTTTCAACTACTTTTTGGTACTTTTTTTTTTTTTTTTTTTTTTTGTAGTTGAAAAGTGCTGAAAAGTTATTTTACATTGAAAATGAAAAGATATCTCCTAGGAGAAAACTCAGGTGAAAAAGTAAATTGCATATGGTCCCCTGCATCTTATATGCCAAATACAGGGAGTCCCCGACTTACTAACTCTCGCTGGTACAAACCGTCGACCCGCAGCGATGTCGGAGAGTCCCTGCATAGTCCCCATGTGTTCTCCGCTCCCTCTTGTGTCCAGGTGCTCCCTGCCTCAGCTTATTACACTCACTCTGTCCATCTCTGATGGAGCAGAACTGTCTCTGCAGACTTTGCCAGCATGACTACAATACACAGCACTTAGGGAGAGGTAGAGGGTGGGGGCTGGGCACTGTACACAAGAGCCTGCTGCCTACTAAATAGGCACTGTCTACAAATCTTTGTCCACAAAACTTTGTCTGATTCCTTATTAGTGGTTGAGCAGATGCAGCCATTAGAACAATTGTGCACAATTTTCTCGCTCTGTGCCCTTAGTTGTCGGTCTCTCAGGACAGGGAAAAGAAGCTTCTCCCCCCACGGGGACCCCTGCGGTTTCTGGGCCCCCCCCCCCCCTGCGGCTCTATCCCTTTATTAAACATAGTGGATAGTGTACAGTGTCTGTGTGTGATTTCGTGTGTATGCGTGCTTGTGTAATGTGCATATTTGTGTGTCTTTGTGTAGTGTGCATATTTGTGTGTCTTTGTGTAGTGTGTGCTTGTGTAATGTGCATATTTGTGTGTCTTTGTGTAGTGTGTGGTTGTGTAATGTGCATATTTGTGTGTCTTTGTGTAGTGTGTGCTTGTGTAATGTGCATATTTGTGTGACTTTGTGTAGTGTGTGCTTGTGTAATGTGCATATTTGTGTGTGTATGCGTGCTTGTGTAATGTGCATATTTGTGTGACTTTGTGTAGTGTGTGGTTGTGTAATGTGCATATTTGTGCCTCTTTGTGTAGTGTATGTGTGATTTTGTGTGTTTTTTATTTTTGCACATAAGCATGTTTAAGGTAAATAGTGCACTTTCCATAGAAACAATAGTTGCATGAACTCACGCATGTATTCATTAAATGTCCTGCCAAGCCCTGGCATGTCAACACGGGCCCTCACCCCTGGCAGATGTTCCTCCACTAGTCTCCACCCAGGCCTTCCGAGAGGTTGGCATATGTACATTGTATTTATACAAACTGTAGTTTTCAGCCAACACCTACCCTTGGTTTCTTAAAGTGGAGCTTTAACCTCAGATTGAACTTCATCCCAGTCAGCAGCTGATACCCCCTTTCCTACGAGAAATCTTTACCTTTTCTCAAATAGATCATCAGGGGGGAAGTCTGTATGGCTGATATTCTGGTAAAACCCCTCCCACAGTTTGATGTTGTCATGACTAAGGTCCTGACAGTTTGCTTTCTGTGAACCTCGTTGCATTGTGGGAAATAACGGCTGTTTCCAACTGTCAAGCAAGCAGCATCTCCTTCTATGCATAGAACTCTCAGTAATGAAAATTCCGCATAGATCACCTGGCAGAACTAAAGATGTCACCACCAGTGATACATTTCAGAATGTAAATCATGGAGAGGAAATATTTTACAATGGCCAAACACTGACTATATAATCTGTAAATGAATACAGGGCTGTGGAGTCGGAGTCGGGGCAATTTTGGGTGCCTGGAGTCGCGAAAAAATGCACCAAATGAATTTAAACTGTAATTAAAATAGAAAATATGATAAAATGTTCTATTTCTCAGATAATAGTCATCATAAATAATTTATATATACAGTAATAGCTGTGCTTAGTCCACAATAATGAAATAAATCAATCAAAATTAGTTACTTGTGCTGCTTCAATAAAGCAGTCCCCGTATTTTTAAAGTCAGATATACACATCTGATTGTGACTGTACAGTATATGTAATGTGTACACAGGAATCTCTTATATACCATATATACTCGCAAGCAAGCCGACCCGCATATAAGCCAACCCCCCAACTTTTACCTGAAACACCAGGATAAAATGATTGACCCTCATATAATCCAGGGGTAGGAAATGCTGGCTGCGTGATAGTATAGCTAGTATAGTGCCCAGTATAGCTAGTATAGTGCCCAGTATGGGTAGGTAGTGCCCCAGTAAAGCTAGTATAGTGCCCCAGTATAGGTGCCCAGTATAGCGCCCCAGTATGGGTAAGTAGTATGCAGGAAACACTTTGCGTATCACGGTGGCATAGTCATGTGACATCATGCCCTGCTGGTGTTTACTTTTGGTCAGGCACACCTGTAGTGAGAGGGATAGGGAGGCTGCCATATTTATTCGCTTTTAAAGCAAACCTGAACTCGGAATTTCTCTGCTCTAAAAGATAAGCAACAGCAAAATAACCTTTAATGCTGGATACACACGGTGCGTTCACGCACTCGATGCGCCGCTCGATTCCCGCCACTCGATTATTTCTGATCGTTTCCGAGTGCATTTCGATGATTGTTAGATTCTCATGTAAAGTATGCCAAATCGACCTTACAATCCATCGAAACGCGAATCCGACATGTCGGAAATAATCGAGTGGATGGGAATCGAGCGGCGCATCGAGTGCGGGAACGCACCGTGTGTATCCAGCATAAAGTGTAACTGAACTCTTGCACAGGACAGAAAGAAAGCATAGAGAAATGCAGCCTGTATGTATTTAGAGAGATTAGCCTGTCTAATTCCCCCTCATTTGTGTCGAATCATAAATTGTAATTTGATCTCCCCCGTGTCACATGACTGCCACGGCAGAGATGGCAGATAAGCCCATTTGAAAGCACAGAAAGTTAAAGAGACTCTGAAGTCTGAATTTTTTTTCCTGTTTTTTTTTTAAATTTAATCTTGTTCAGCATTATATCCTAAGTGGAATCGCTGAAATCCCGCTGCAAAACAAGTGTTTTTTACTAGAGAAATAGACCTGCAAAGTTCCTGGGCTCTGCGGACCCTATTTCCGCATAGAGGCAGAGCTTTACACTGTAGCTCTCCCTCTACTTGCGTCAATCTCCAGCAGATCTCCGCCTGCCCCTCTCAGTTTTCTTTCACTAAGGGCCGTTTCCACTAGCGCGGAAACCTGGCCGAATCCGCAGAGTTTCCCAGCAGGCAAATCGCATGGGGAAACTCTGCCATAGGGAAGAATAGTGCCGCCGGCCGAATCTCTTGCGCTAGCGATTCGGCCGGCATCTCCATCCGAAATGGTGCTGGAGGCTGCGAATCCCATAGCCGTGCATGGCACGGCTGATGGTATTCATCTGCGTCCCCGCAGACCCGGAAGTGCCGCCACGCGTCTTGCAGAGGCATGCGGCACAAGTGGAAACGGGCCCTCAGAGGGGAGGGGAGGAGGCGGAGATGGGCGGAGAGGCAGAGCTACAGTGCAAAGCTCTGCCTCTCCAGGGCAGCACAATCTGCAACCTGCAAAGTCGTGGAACTTTGCAGGTCTATTTCTGTAGTAAAAACACTTGTTTTGCCGCAGGATTGCGCCGATTTCACTTAGGATATAATGCTGAACAAGTTAAACAAAAAGAAAAAAATGAGATTTCAGGGTCTCTGTAACAATATGTCTGCTTCCATGAATCAGGAAGTAGAAACTGTGCAGATTTATTTAAGGATTTGTATGGGCTGTAACAAATACATGTTTTTTTGTTTTAAAGGTTATGTTGATGTGTGTCATTTAGAGCAGAGAGAGGTTCTGAGTTCAGGTCTGCTTTAAAGTGATCCAGAGCCACAAAATCAGATACTTACGTAAAGAGAGGGAAGCCTCTGGATCCTATTGAGGCTCCCCTCGCTGCTGAGTGTGCACCCCCCCGGAAGATTAGCGAGGCATTGTCGCCAATCACATCGGGGGTGTGCAGCTTCTCTTCCTGGAGCAAGTGCATGCAATAGCCCACTGAGCCTGTCCGCACATGCGCAGCAGCTGCCAGCTCCGTACTAGTGCGCATGCGTGGGCGGGATTATGCGCACTTGATCCAGGAAGAGGAGCTGCGCACCCCCGATGCAAGCTCAGCAACGGGGGGGGGGGGGGGGGGGGGGGGGGTTGGGGGGGTTTGCGACAACCGAGGGAAGCCTTGTTAGGACGCATCCCTCTCTAAATAGCAAGTGTCAAATTTTGAACCCGAGCTAAAAACATGTCTTTGTTACAGCTGATAGAAATCCTGCAATTAATCTGCAGTGTGTCTGCTTCCTGCTTTCATGGAAGCAGACATAGGGTAAACATCCTGTGTTTACAAATGAGCTGTTCTGCCAAGGCACCCAGCTGACACAGCTAAGAGATCAAATTACAACGTGTGATTAGTCACAGATGAGGGGGAATTAGTCAGGCTAACCTCTCTAAATACATACAGGGTGCATTTCTCTAGGTTTTCCTTCTGTCCTGTGCAAGAGTTCAAGTCCACTTTAAACTACACACCTTTAAAGCGGTATTGTCACCATAAAAATCAAATTTCAACAGCAACTGGTCTGAGTGTATTAAGTGATAAAGATTCAAAACTTACAAAACTTTTTCTGCTGTTATGGTTTGTAGTTACATACTTTAGGAGCACTGGCCCCAGTGCCAAACCGTGCCAAAGAGTTGAATGCTGGGAGTTCTTTTTATCTATAATATATTCCTCCTCTTCCATTTATTTCCCTGCCTAGCTTTCTTATCTGAAACACCCTCTGAATGCTTGTGTTTACAAGCAAGGCTGAGGTGACTAAGCGATTGGAGGATAAGACAGTGCAGTTAGTATACACCTCAGTGGGAGTGTCTGAAGACTCTGGGAAGAGGGCAGCTAATGAATACACAATGAGCAAGAGAAGGGAGGGGGGAAAACAAAAGTCAGGGAGCATATGATGTCAGCATTAGCTTGGCAAGATGGCCACTGCCTAGAATAGGATTTTCGGCTTTAAAAAAATTCACAGGAATCATTACGTGGATAGCACAATACATCTGTTATGTAAGTAGAAGTAGTATTTATCTACTTATATATGTGTTTTTTATTTCTAGGTTAGCATGGGTGTCACTTGTTCTTTAAACTTTTATCTACACACATTGCCTAGCTGTCCTGCTGATCCTCTGCCTCTAATATATTTAGACATAGACCTTGAACAAGCATGCAGATCAGGTGCTCTGACTGAAGTGTGACTGGATTAGCTGCATGCTTGTTTCAGGTGTGCATCTATGCATTTTTAAAATAAAAAGATGGTTTTTATGAGACTTCAGAGTCTGTTTAACATTAAATGTATTAGCAAATGGCTGTGTTAGTGCCGACTGGTTCAGCATCGACCAGCATCTCTTACCGCCTCCCTCCCCCCGCAGCTGTTGCCCACAGCATGCGGTGTGTGTAGCCCTCTTCCTCTGGTTGTAACTCCTCATAGAGCGACACAAAGTGGCTCGCCTGCACGTGCGCTGCCCTATGTTAGTAAATAGTGGAGATGGTCGGTGAGATGGTAATACAGTATAATCTCGCTATAATAAACTCTGATAAAGTAAATATTTGGGTGTAGTAAACTACCTCTTCAGGTCCTGGACAATTTCCATTATAAGTCTATAGTAGCAACATCTGGTATAGTAAACCTGTTTTTTTGCACCTAAGTTACTCTGACTCTGGGTATAGTAAACAGTGGGCGGAGCATGTGTCATATGTCAGTGTGACACCCATGGTCGGCTGCTCTCTTCAGGCTGGTGCTGCAAGTCCCACCCACGGAGGTATTGGAGCCACACACAGGAAGTGAGTAGCTGCCTCTATTCAGTGACGGCTGCAATTTTTAAGGAGCCCTGGAAACTGTACTAGTGATATGTCCAGCCTATGCAGCCCTAAGGTATACTTAAAGAGAAACCGTAACCAAGGATTGAACTTCATCCCAATCAGTAGCTGATACCCCCTTTTACATGAAATATTTTCCTTTTCTCAAATGGATCATCAGGGGGCTCAGTATGGCTGATATTGTGGTGAAACCCCTCCCACAGTGTGATGTCAGGACCATGGTCCTGACATCACACTGTGGGAGCCTTGTTGCATTGTGGGAAATAACAGCTGTTTCCAACTGCCAAAAAAGCAAGCAGCATCTCCTTCCACTGGCATCACCTGCCAGCAATAAAGATGTCGCCATGTGATAAATGTCAGAATGTAAATCAAGGAGAGTAAAGATTATACAATGGGCAAATACTGACTAAATCATTTATACATCATTGTAAAAATTAAGCACTTTTCTCATTACGTTGTTTTCACTGGAGTTCCTCTTTAACCTTGTAGTCCACCAAATGCGCAAGTTCGTGTACTGTTCCTGCAGCAGAAAATGTACCAGGTCATGCTGGGCCACTTCTAGGACAATTTCTGATCTAGTAAACCTTTTTTCCTTGTCCCTTGGGAGTTTACTGTAACGATGCTGGCTTGCAATCAGGTTTAATGCAAACTGCATTTAATTGGCCTGATTATAAGCTGCATATAATTTGCATTAAAGAGACACTGAAGCGAAAAAAAAATATGATATAATGAATTGGTTGTGTAGTACGGATAATTACTAGTACATTAGTAGCAAAGAAAATATTCGCATATTTTTATTTTATATAGAGTTTTTTTTTAATAACATTGCATCATTCTCTGATATTTGCAGTTTACACACTACTACGCAATCTAAATGTTTTGACAGAGCAGGCCAATGAACTTTTGAACTGTTCACTGGAGAGAAAAAGAAAATACAGTGACTGACACTTGAGATAACAAGCTTCAGGCCTCTTTCACATTAGCCAACGCGTACAGGAGGCATTTCCTGCATGTGTTGACTAGCCTGCGGTGTTGTCGAGAATATGCAGTGCAATGCTGAGTAGCGGCAGTAGTAATTAATGAACCCGACGGGAAACGCTGATTCCCAACGATAAAATGCCCTCGGGTGCGTCGTACCGCAACGCATCGCAACGCAACGTCGGGTGTGAAAGGTAAAATGAAAGTCTATAAACTTAAATTTTACCTTGGTCAACGCAAAGTTTCGACTTTGCGTTGAACCGCTGCAAAAGGGCTCTAGTGTGAAAGAGCCCTCAGAAGTCAGAGCTCTCTGCGACTTTGAAATTCGTGGAGCTCAGTGGCTCTTTTGCATAGATCACTCCAAGTTTCTTAACTCTTCCTGTACTGGAAACAATATTAGACTTGTGTCTCTGCTCCTGTTTTATTTCTTAGCTGTACTACACTTTTTCTTTCACTTCAGTGTCTCTTTAAAGAGAATCTGTATTGTTAAAATCGCTCAAAAGTAAACATACCAGTGCGTTAGGGGACATCTCCTATTACCCTCTGACACAATTTCGCCGCTCCCCGCCGCATTAAAAGTGGTTAAAAACAGTTTTAAAAAGTTTGTCTATAAACAAACAAAATGGCCACCAAAACAGGAAGTAGGTTGATGTACAGTATGTCCACACATAGAAAATACATCCATACACGATCAGGCTGTATACAGCTTTCCTTTTGAATCTCAATAGATCATTTGTGTGTTTCTTTCCCCCTGCATCTCTCATGCACTGAAGTTTCAGGCTGCTTGTTTCTTCCTGCAAACAGCTTTGCCGTTGTCTGTAATTCTTCAGTATGTGAAAGCCCTGCCAGCTCAGAGGACGATTTATCCAGCTTGTAAAAGATAAGCGAGAAGCTGCTCTAATCTAAATAATACACAGGCAGTGTGCATAGAGGGGCCTGGAGGGGGGAGTGCATAGCAGAACCACAACACTGAAGAACTTGGCAGCCTTCCAGACACAGGCTGACAAGTCTGACAGGGGAAAGATACATTGATTTATTACAGAGACTGTGATAGTACAAAGTGCTGCAGTTAGCCAGAACACATTAGAATAGCTTTTGGAACTTGTAGGATGATAAAAAACAGGATGCAATTTTTGTTACGGAGTCTCTTTAAATCTGCATGCACTTCAGAATTATTAGCCTCTCTCTGTTCCTAAGTAGAAGAATTTGAAGCGATATTAAATGACAAAATAAGTTTGATATCTTTTCTAGTTTCATTTAATGCAGTAAAATGGCTATAGTTGTTATTAATCCTGTTATCTCTCTGCCTCTTAGGTCTTTGATGCCGGAGAGATGTTCGGCATAATGCAGGTGGAGGAAGTGGAAGAGGAAGAGGAGGAGGAAGGAAGCATGGAGATTGAAAGGGAGCAGAAGAAGAGGCTGAACCCGGGCATGGATCCCTCCTACAAAGTGATTGTCACCAATGAGGACGGCTTAAAGGCTTCAGATCCCAACAAGTACGTTATCGATTAGACTGAAATTGAATTGGTAGATTGTAAGCTCCTCAGGGCAGGGCTCTCTGCCCTACTTTATTCTGTAATTATCAAATGCTTTGTTGGATGATAGTAAAACTGGATATAGTAAACTAAATGGCCAGGTCTCGGCTAAGTACCATTATAAGTATATGGGCGTAACGCCTGTTATAGTAAACCCTGATATAATAGAACGTCTGTTATAGTAAACCTATTTTTGGCATCTGTGGCATTCTGTATCTGGCTATAGTGGAAAGTGGGCCGGCACAGGTGTCATACGTCAGTCAGAGACCCATGAGCTGTGGTTGGTGGATAGACTGGCAGCCGCTTGTAGCCTCGTTGCTATCTCCACACTACTCTAGGCTGTGGATTACCTAAAAGCACCAGCTGGTGAGACCTATGCTTCCTGTGTAAGCTGCTGCCTGGGTACTGAGGGAATTGCCTGTCATCTGTGACTTGCTTGTGCATGGCTGCAATGCTACAGCATCACCTAGGCTGCACAGAAACGTCCTGTACCTGCATTAACTGGTGAGACCTATGCTTCCTGTGTAAGTTGCTGCCTGGGTACTGAGTAAATGCCTGCCATCTGTGACTTGCATGTGCATGGCTGCAATACTACAGCATCATCCAAGCTGCACAGAAATGTGGACAGAGGAGCACATTATCAGTACTGTACCTGCTTTAATTGGTGAGACCTATGCTTCCTGTGCAAGCTTTTACATGATTATTGCATGCAAATCCCTGCATATTGAGCAGTGTGCAGTGTGATCTAGCTTAGACACTGTCTGTACTCGCTTGCTGAAGCATCGAAAGGGGAAAAAATTACTATTTGACTGAGTAAAGATCCAGCTCCATACTATATTTTATGTGCTTGAGTATGACCGTTTCTGATATGTTAAACCTCTGATATAGTAAACTACTTTTCCCGGTCCCTTGGAGTTCAGTATGAAGGGATTCTACTGTATTGCCTATTGGGACAATTATGACTAATATCGTACATAAATAATCTTTTATGATATATTTTGTTTGTCTTAAAGTGACACTGAAGCAAAAAGAAACGTATGATATAATTAATTCTATGTGGAGTACGGATAATTAATAGAACATTAGTAGCAAAGAAAATAGTCTCATGTTTCTATTTTCGGTTATATAGCTTTTTTTTTAGAACATTGCATCATTCTCTGATATATGAAGTTTACACTCGGCATTTTAAATGATTTGATGGTGTTAAAGCAGACCTGAACTCAGAATTTCCTCTCCGCTCTAAAACAAGCAACAGCATAATAACCTTTAACCTCCTTAGCGGTATGCCCGACACTGTGTCTGGCATACCGCCAGCTGTCCCCAGGAGTCCCCCAGTATAATTGTAAGCGATCAGATAGCTGTAATAGCTTCAGCTAGCACTAGGCTATCTATTAGTGGTGGCTGGCATCCCCCTGATTACTTCTCATCCCCCCGATCGCTGCTAAATACATTACCCAGCCTGGATTCAGCGATCGCGCAGTCTCCCTGCACATCTCCGGTCCTCTCTATGGGGAGGATCGGGTCTGTGCATGACGTCCTGACGTCACCGATGTCATGTTCGATCCTCCCCATAGAGAAAAGAGGAGCTGTGCGGGGAGGCTGCGCGATCGCTGGATCCAGGCTGGGTAATGTATTTAGTGGCGATCGGGGGGGGGGGGGGGGGGATCAGAAGTAATCAGGGGGATGCCGGCCACCACTACTAGCTAGCCTAGTGCTAGCTGAAACTATTACAGCTATCCGATCGCTTACAATTATACTGGGGGACTGTAGGCTGCAAACCCTCCGGCGTGAGTAACGCTCAGGAGATTAAAGAAAAATATTTCTTTGTTACAGCTGATACACATCCTGCAATAAATCTGCAGTGTGTCTACTTCCTGCTTTCATGGAAGCAGACATATTGTTAACATTCTTTATTTACAAATTAGCTGCTCTGCTTTGGCAGTCAGCTGACACAGCTGAGGGAGCAAATTACAGTGGTGGTTAGTCACAGATTGGGGGGGATTGGACAGGCTGAACTCTAAATACATACAGGGTGCATTTCTATATGTTTTCCCTCTGTCCTGTGCAAGAGTTCAGGTCCACTAGAACATTTCCAGATTTCTCACCCCTTCTCTTCTATTTTAATAAGCCGTTCTGGGATTTCTTTTCTTCCGGGAAAGGTGAGAAAATAGATCCCCGGCAGGACTTGCTGTTCTCAGTGAGATAAATTATCAAGTTCAAATAAAAGAGCAGATTAGTCAGCTTAAATTACTCCTATTCTTGGAAGCGCAGTGTGTGCCAGAGTCATGAACCAACTGATCTGATTGTTGTGCTGCAGAAGGCTGGCTAGTGGTTTTCAGTCTTTATGTTTTGATTTGGGACCGGCGGTGGGTTTGCTCCCTGTACAGAGTCTTCTCAGCTTTGAGTTTGATTAGCAGCCATCCGTTGGCAAAGTTTTTGTGTGTGTTTTGTTGCCTGGTTAGTTTACAGCTTTTGTGCCGTCTGTACAACACGTTTCAGTAGTGGTGTTCATGAATCACACAGAAACATCTTCAGACTTGCTTTGCGCTGGCTCCTGCCCCAGAGGGCAAAACAAATATTCGAAAAAGGGACACTTCGCACAATACTTGGATTTTGGAATAAAGCTCTGCTCAGTATTATGTAATGAAGCAAATAATGTTTCTGAGAAAAATAAAACCTGGAAAATACTAATGATAGAAGGGACATTCGCATGGTCTTTTTGTATTTTGTGCATTTACACAATAGTTGTTCCATTGACCAAAAAAGAGAAAAAGTCTACCCAAAGTGATTCTTAGTTTGGCTGAAAACAAGGCATTCGTCTATCAAGTCCAACCAGAAATAAAATAATAATAATAAAGACGGTAAGTAAACATTGGGTCCCTTTCTCTTCTGCACCTTCGCATATCCCAGTTGATCCAGGCTTAAGCTGCATACACACATCAGACCATAGTCTTTGGAAAATGAAAGATCACAGACCAATCTTACCACCCTTCATGTAGTATGAGAGCCATACCTACACAGTCTATTCTATGGAGCTGAACTCCCCATCAGAAAAAAAAATCTTTGCAAGATGCTGCACAGAAACATGCTGCACACACTCAAAAGATCTGTAGCTGCAAAAGATCTGTTCCTGCCAAAAATCCATTCCTGCAAATTGCATTCATAGTCTATAAGATCTGCAGATCATCATACACACATGATTTAACTGACATTCATCTGCAGATCAGATCCACCAGGATGGATTTTCAGATCTGCAGATGATTGCTTGATCTGCAGATGAATGTCAGTTAAATCATGTGTGTATGATGATCTGCAGATCTCATAGACTATCATTGCAATTTGCAGGATTGGATTTTTGGCAGGAACAAATCTTTTGCAGATACTGATCTGTTGTATTCTGTACAGCATCTGTGTGTTCAGCATCTTGCAAAGATTTCTGTCTGATGGGGAGTTCAGCTCCATAGAATAGACTGTAGGTATGGCTCTCATACTACATGGAAGGGGGTAAGATTGGTCTGTGATCTTTCATTTTCCAAAGACTATAGTCTGATGTGTGTATGTGGCCTTAGGCCCTACAAAGCTTGGGCCAATAAACCTACAAAGCAATCCTAATTCGAAGCTCGGGATCAAAATCAGATATTCAACTTCATGCTTTCCTCTCTATTCTCCAGATCGGGGTCGCGCTCCTTCTCTCTTGCAGTGTGGCCGCGTAGTAGACCTTGGCTCTGGCTTAGTGCGCATGCACGGGTGGGCTTGCCCGCCGCGATAGAGGGAGAAGAGCTACGCGACCTTGATGTGATTGGCGACAATGCTAATCTTTGGGGGGGAGCGACAAGGGACATTAGAATAGAGGGGAAAGCCTCAATAGGATCCTGAGGATTCCCTCTCTTTAGGTAAGTATCTAATTGTGTATCCGAGCTTTGGCTCTGGTATACTTTCAGGGGAGAAAAATTCCTTCCCGACTCCAGGTGGTAGTCAGATAAAATCCCTGGATCATCTCTGCTGGTAATTGCCTGATAATTATAGCCGCGGATAGGCAGATATAGAATTTGTCATAACTACTTCCTGTGTTAAAATATTCCTAACAAATTTTACTGTAAAGAACCCCTTCTTGAAGAGAGTCTGAAGCGAGAATAAATCTCGCTTCAGACCTCATAGTTAGCAGGGGCATGTGTGCCCTTGCTAAAACGCCGCTATCGTGCCGCTAAACGGGGGTCCCTTCACCCCCAAATCTCCTCCGTACAGCCGGGGAGCGCTTCCTGGTTGGGGCAGGGCTAACCGTCGCAGCCCTGCCCCACGCGCGTCTGTCAGCGCGTATCTCCGCCTCTCCCCCGCCCCTCTTAGTCTTACTTCACTGAGAGGGGCGGGGGAGAGGCGGCGATGCGCCGCTGATAGACGCGACTGGAGGCAGGGCTGCAGCCGTTAGCCCTGCCTCCAGGAACAACCAAGTCTGCGACCAAGTCTTGCGGGGGTGGGTTTGGGGGTGAAGGGACCCACGTTTAGTGGCGCAATAGCGGCGGTTTAGCAGGGGCATACATGCCCCTGCTAACTATGAGCTCTGAAGCGAGATTTATTCTCGCTTCACAGTCTCTTTAAATAGACAGCAAAACCCTTTTTCCTCCATAGGCAGATCATGTCCTCTGTGCAAGGGTAGGGACAAAAAGCTGATTCATAAGTTATGACATTGAAGAAGTCCCTCATATACAGGAATGAGGGAACTCTAAGGCCCCGTTCACATCACAAACGCGGATGGCCATGCGTGCGGAACGCAACGCGTATGAACGCACGCCATCCGCGTTTGTGTGTCTTGCGTGGCTGATCCCATCACTGAAAAGTGAATGGGACAGCCATGCGTTTGTACAAAAAATGCATGCAGCATGCGTTCCCGGACCGCACAGGTCCGGAACGCATGCAGTGTGAACATCAGACATTGCACTCTATGCTCTGTCTGATGTCGTGCGTGTCGGCCACCTGCACGCGTTTCCAAAACGCGGCTGGAAACGCGTGCAGTGTGAACGGATCCTAACCCAGTCTTATCCCGCTTAATTCCAGGGCTGTGGAGTCGGTACAAAAATTATCATCTGGCACCTCAGTTTATGAAACCTCTGACTCCAGGTATCCAAAAATTGCTCCGACTCCTTGACTCCAACTCATTTCCAACTCAGTCATTGTTTCTCTGTGTGGGTGCTGAATAAACACCAGTAATTTACATTGTGATGCGGTGAAGCTGTACGACTCCAGCGTTTGTGTTGTTGTGTCACTTGAACGTCTGCTGCTTTTCTCTGTCTTTCAGCATCTTTCTCATCGACCACGCCTGGACATACCGTGTGGAGGGCGCCCGGCAGCAGCTGGTGGAGGTCCCTGGACTCTTGCACCGCATGGCCAACCTTATGGGCATCGAATTCCACGGGGAGGTGCCGGATGAGGGAGTGGTGGAGGAAGTTCTGAGGGAAATGTGGAAATATAACCAGACTTACCAGCTCTCTCATGGGGTAAGGCACACAACTTCTGCTGGCCTTAAAGTCAATGGGAACCGTAAAAAAAAAAATTAAAAAAAAGATACTTACCTAGGGAGAGGGAAGGGTCCTATTACTATAGAGCCTTCCCTCGGTGCCCATTCCAGCGCTGGCTCCCCCCGTAGCAGTATTTGACTAAATTAGTCAAATACTGCTGTCTCTGCCACCGAAGGGAGGCTTCATAAGTCTTCAAAGAGCCCGAGTGCTCCCAAAGACAGGAGCAAACGGATGGAGCCACCTGTCTTCGGGAGGACTCAGCTGCCGAAGACTTCCGAAGTCCCCCGCAACAGGGCATTTAAACTGAGGAGCTGCTTCTGCAACGAGAGCACCAGGAGAGGAGAGAGAAGGCTCTAGAACAGAGTTTCTCAACGTGTGGTACGCGTACCCCAGGGGGTACTTCTGAAGGTTCCAGGGGGTACTCAGGCTTGATATACTTAACCAAGAATACCCAATTTAGAGTTTTAGAAAATGATAAATCTTATTTAAACAACACCAAATAAGTATTTTAGTTAATTAAAAGCAATAGTAAGTGCTTGGAAATTGTTTCAAACCAATTATGTACTACGATTAAATATATATTTGGCAAGGGGTACTTGTGATAATGTTTACTATGCTAGGGGGTACTTGGTGAGTACAGGGTTTTAAAAGGGGTACATACCAATAAAATGTTGAGAAACACTGCTCTAGAAGACCCAGAGCCTTCCCTCTCCTTAGGTAAGGATCTGTTTTTTAAATAGACTCCCATTAGTTTTAAAAACTGGAAAGGGTGTCCAAAAAAGTTCTGGAGACAGACTTTAAAGGGAATCTGTCCAGGTGTTAATGGAGTGAGATTGAGGCCTGAGTCATAAGTTGTGTCCGCCCTTCCTACCTCAATAAGCTGCTCTCATTGGCCAATGAGAGCAGTTTAGTGAAGCAGGAAGAGGCAGGCACAATTTACACCTCAGGCATCACTCTATAAACAATTGGGCACAGATTCACTTTAAAGCGGCGATTGTCAGTCATAAAATTAAATTCCATTTACTCACTGCTCTGCGTTTATTATATAGTCTACATTCTGACCCTACATTGCAAGCATTCCAATATAATCATAAATGATTCTGCTGTAATTTTATCTCAGTCAGCCTGGTTCATTGCTGGGGAGAGGGAAGCTTGTTATCTCTCCTCCCACATTCCTGAGCCTTACTGATTGGCTGAGGGCAGTTGTGTGTGACAGGAGGCTGAAAATGGAAATATACTTCACCCCTCTGCAGAAGCTGCTGGCATGTGTTTACAAAGCAAGCTAGATATGACAGTGCAGTTTTTACAGAGCTTAGTGTGGAGGAGGGCTGGCAATGCATACACCATTTCAGGCAGAAAAAGAAGAAAAAAAAGAGTAATGGAAATTACATCAGAATTGGCTTCAGCCAGAGGGAGTAAAGATGGAAATGTCTGGAACTCTTGATTTACTACTGTATGTAAGATTAATTGAAATGAAAACATGGGTGGTAAAATACATATGTAAGTAGAACAAGTACTTATCTACTTGTATATGTGTTTTTTCCTGGGAGGGTACGCTGCCCCTGCTGCTTTAAAGAAAACCTGTGATTTAAAAAAAAAAAAAAAAAAAACTTAGAACCTAACCTTAGTAGAGCCCCTTGTCTCCTCTTCTTCTTGGTGGCCGCTCTCCTGTCCGTGAACAAGCGCGGACGTACTGCGCAGGCACACTGACGGCCTGCTCCTGCCCAGTAGCATGGAGTAAGAAGCTGTGCATGACCGGCTTAGTGCTGCTGCACAGGTGCGGGCCGTCTTGCGCCTGCACAGTGTAGCCACGCTTGTACACAGATGGGAGCACGGCCGCACAAACCTATTGGTCGAACAGGTTCAGGGGGTCCCAACTCTAGGAAGGTGGGCTCAAGGGGGATGGGTGAAGCCTCTGTAACTACCGCTATAGGCTGCAATGTTAATTATGGCTAAAGTGGCGCAGTCGGAATCAAGAGTGTTTGAGGACTAAATTAGAGGTTGTCAACAATGACAGGGTCTGTGTGAATGAGGATGGGGGTGGAGCTTGGATTGAAATACGTACCTGTCCTGACGTCTTCAGGGCACAAGATAAGCTCCGCCCCTCATCCCTCCTCAGCAGTATGGTGGTGGTTATTTTTCTAGTGACTGCTGAAGTTATTCGGCAACCTCCACTGCAAGGCTTCGGACCACCCTGTGCTCGGCAGCCACCAATCGGGCTGCGGCCACGCAAGTGGGAGTTACCGGAGTCTCAGTGGCCAGGGCGGAGGTAGAATGATCACCTGCCTGGATGGGAGACTTCAGGATAGGTCAGTATTTAACTCTGCAACCCCTCCCCACACCACCACCACCTTCCCTGCCTCAAATCCACCACCATCATTCAGACAGAGCCTTTCATGACAGGCTTGGTCAATTTACACTTAAGTGCTCTTTAAGTTCATATCATCCGTAATATGGGTGTCGGCTATAGCTGGACCCCGAACCAGGCACCAAGGAATCAAGTAATCAGTAGGGTAATATATTTGTTATATTCCCTAGATCATCCTAGCACAGGGAGAACAGTGTTTCGTCTTCTTCTACCTTCCCCCAAATACCCAACAGCCAGAACGTGTACTTCTAAAAGAGCAGTTTGCCGCCCTTTTTTTTTTACTTACAGCCTTAGAGAGATGAATGAAGCAAAATCACAGCAGCCTCTTTACCAAAATCGGCACAGAGGAAGTCAGAGCAAAAACGGTTGCCCAGAAAAAACAATCAAGTTTCAGCTGTTGAACGAAACAAGGGTCTGACTGTTACTTTTTGTAACTGCTGCACTTTTCATAAATCTGCCCTGGTGAGTAAAACTCTTCATTTTTACTCACCGAAATATAAATAGAGAACTGTCTCTTTTGAGAGCCCAAAACATGAAGTTTTTAAATTCTCAATATTGACTTTTTAGATCTGAAATGTTCAAGTTCTCAAACCCCATTTGTAGCTGTTGGCCTGTCATATTACAGCTGCATAAAAGACACCTTTAGCCATGGGAAAATGTTATGTACTCACCTAGAAAGAGCCTTCCCAGTCCTCTCTGTGTCCCCTTTGTTTCACCACCAGCCCCCTGTTGTAGCATCTGAATATAATGTGGAAGAAGTACTCTGATCTTCAAGTACTTCCAAAGATGAGCCGCTCTGTACTGTGCACTCAGAGACCAAAGTACAGTTCTTCCGGGGAGATTTGAACGGGGCCCGGCGGGGAAACGAGACCTATGAAGGATTGACAAGACAAATAACATTTAAATTGCACTTTTCTCCTGGCGGACTCAAAGCGCCAGTGCAGCAACTAGGGTGCGCTCTATAGGCAGTAGCAGTGTTAGGGAGACTTGCCAAAGGTCTCCTACTGAATAGGTGCTGGCAGAGCTCAGATTCGAACCCTGGTCTCCTGTGTCAGAGGCAGAGCCCTTAACCATTACACCATCCAGCCACGTTGAGAAAGCTATGCAGAGCCTTTCTTCGTCTTAGGTGAGTATGTGACTTTTTTTTTTGTGTTTTACGGGGTCTAGTTATTTAAGACCTCTGCTGTCTTAAGTATTTTTCTGTGAGCAGGTTCAAATTTGCTTTATTCATTCCTGAGTTTAGTAGTCTTAAAGCATAATTGGGCCTAAGTTAGAAGACGAACAGAAAGCTGTTTGAAAGCTCTCTCAACCCATTAGCAGCTTCAAAGGAATTATCTTGTATGAGATAAGTGCACTGCTTTCACCACAGCTAGCAGAACTCTTTGTGCTGTAAATTCTTAGAATGCTTTGATCTCTCTCTGCTAGCAGAGGATATAGAAACTGAAAGCGGAAGTCCTCTGCTATTGTCTCACACTGCCCCCTGGTGACAAGTGGCCATAAATGCAAATCACAGCAGTACTAATTAGTAACAAGGAACTAACACATAGGAAATCAAAAAATGTGGTAAAATAAATTGGCCTGGAGCGCTTGCAAGCCTCTAAATAAATTGGTGGCTAAAGGGTTAAAGTGCTGTAGTCATATTTTGGAAACCAATATCGTTTTCTCTAATATCTCTTCATCACCTGCTAATTAGAGGAAGTTCCTGCTTACTTCCTGCATGTCCCCGCCCCGTCAGTGACATGGTTCTCCGCCCACCTCGTGTAGTCGAGCGAGGAAGAGAAGAAGAGGTAGGTAGTCTGGGAGCCACCTCTCACTTGACGGAGGCTGGTCGTCTTCTGGTTTATTGCAGGGCCTGTTCAGGAGGGGACTAAGGTGGAGCTTTGAGATTGCAGAAGATGGGTTTATAGAATATACAAAAGCTGCAATTGAGAGCTTTCACTAATTTACTCAGGGGCATGCTAATGTTTATAGATTTATACCTACATCAGGTACACTGCAACCTAAATATGTGTCCAGTTGTGTCTCAGTTGGTCTTAGTTTCTTTGTATCAAGCTCTTTATTTCTTAGTCTGCAGAGGAGAAGGTTCCGGTGTGGTACATTATGGATGAGTTTGGATCCAGAATTCAGCATTCGGATGAGCCATCGTTTGGCACCGCCCCTTTCTTCTACGCCCCCCACCAGATAGCGTACACTATATTGTGGCCACTGCGGGACCTCAGCAATGGAGGTATGTGCGCTTCTATGGTTGTCCTGCTTTATTTTATTTAGTTTTGGTCCAGATCTCTGGAGGTCCCTTAATAAGGGGAGTGGGAATCCTTTGGCCTGTAGAGAGGGGGAGACCAGAAGCCTAATAGCGCAATATCGTTATGTGTATAAAACGGTGGGGGATTGTGGGTAATTTATACTCACAAGCATGGGTTGCAGTCCTGCAACCACCATATAAGCATGCAGAAAATAACTGTTCCTGCTCAGTATCCCGGAACATTATGGAACTGGGTGGTCGCTCTCCTATGAACCTTTCTACTGGTGAACTGTGTGCATCAGGTGTAAAGTATATACTGTTTTTTTCGCCTTCCTCTGGATCAACAGGGATATGTGAGGGAGCAGGCTGGTGTTGTACTTTGTTCTCTGGTTGAACTCGATGGACGTATATCTTTTTTCAACAAAAATAACTATGTAACTAAGTGGTAAAGGGAAGATATGTTCCCTGAGCCAATAAGATTGATTTTTTTACCTTTAAAAAAATTATTTTATTTTCTCAGTTGAAATATCCTCACCATAAATTGTGCCAGAACATATTCTAAGTTTTGTTTATAAACTGTAAAATGCCAAAAAAAAATTGTGTTTTTCTACAGTTGCACGTTTTATTTTTAAACTAGAATTGGTAAAACTGAGAAATAATGTGTTTTCTCAAATTTTTTTCCCTCCTTTTTTTTCCCATTAAAATGCATAGAAAACAAAATGGTTCGAGGGGAAAAAATGTCATACAATGAAAGCCTAGTTAGTCTTCACAAAAACTGTATATATTTCATTTAGGTGTCATAAGTAGCGATAAAGTCAGTGCTGATTAAATAGGGACATAGCTAAAATGTCAACTGCTCTGGTCCGTAAGGGTGAAACAAGGTCTGGATGTGAAGTGGTTAGTGAATTGCAATGTGTATGCATTTTGTACTAAAGTGCCTGAATGCGCGTTCTTTATAAAATACTTTTTCTGAAGATTTATGAATACTGATAGTCCCGACTAATGAACAACCTGCCGATACCCAAAAATGGGTAAGTAAAAAAAAAAAAAAAATTCAGAAAGACCTGGTAGTTTTTAGATTCAAATAGTTTATTTGGACATCAAGTCAATTTCACATTGAACATGCAAGCTGTGCACATTGTGTTGCTTGAAGTCAGGATTGCAGTCAGAAACAGCTCTAGGCCGATATATAAGGAAGACACAAGCTATGTGATTTTTAGCTCTCTTTTATCCTGAAATATCAGTGATAAGCAGGTTATTTGATTTACTTTGGGGACCTGTGGTGACCTTTTTACTGCCTGCACTGGTGTGTCACGGTGAGCTTTTTTTTTTTTTTTTTATATGCTGTAAAGCCAGATGATATTTTTGCAGGATTAATCTGAGTGTGCTGGTCTCTTGTTTTCACTCGTCCCCCCGCCGCGTGATGTCACACTTGTGCTAGCCAGCAGGCTAACTGTGCGTCTGTACAGCCTCAGCCCAGCGATGTCATCGGAGGGATCAAACTCCAATCCCTGTCAGGCGACATCCATCTAACAGGCCTTTAGCAGGAAACATCCTTCTAGTGGCGGATAATTAGGTCAGTGAATAGATAATTAGGTCAGTGAATAGATCTGTGATCAAGTGCAGACAAGCAATTGGAAAGAAGAGGTTAGCTGACATGATTTGGAGTCTGGAAGAAAACATAAGATGGTGATATTGAGGAACAAAAATGTTCTTTTTAGATGAGTGTTTTTTTTTATGTGAAAAATGTTGTTTTTACCTTGTGCATAGGAGGGCAGATGTATTAATGCGCCATATCTGATCAGTTCATTTCTCGCCTCTCGTTACAGAGGAAGTTTCCCGTGACTACGCTTTTGGCGAGACGAACCCTTTAATACGGAGCTGTCTGCTGTTGCCATGGCTATCTGACAACCTCTCCCATATCAACCACGAGACGCCGGAGCCCTCCGAAACTCATTATAAGGTGAGCTTGTATTGCGTACTGTAGGCTTCACCTAGTTCTGCCCTCCTTAGGCTGGTTTCACACTGTACATTGGCGGTGCGGCACTCCAAAAACAGGCTTTCGGGGGTTCTCCCGTTAGTACATCTGGTTCTTGTCTTAAAGAGACTCTGTACTAAAAAAAAAACATCGCCAGGGAGGGGTACTCACCTCGGGAGGGAGAAGCCTCAGGGTCCCAATGAGGCTTCCCCCATCCCTGTAGCTGCAGGCAATCCAGCGCTGGCTCCCCAAAGCGTACCGCAATTCTCGCTCGACAAGCCTGAGAAGGCTTGATATATTTACCTTCCCTAGCTCCAGCGGGGGCGCTGTTGCGGCTCTCAGCACGGAGATGGGTGGAAATAGCTGATCTCTGTTGGGTCCGCTCTACCGCGCAGGTGCAGGAGACTTGCGCCTGCGCAGTAGAGCAGACCGACAGCGATCAGCTATTTCCACCTATCTTCGAGCGGAGAGCCAATACTGCGCCTGCGTTGGAGCCGGGAAGGTAAATACTTAAATCCCCGCTGTTCTGAGGGGCACAGTGAGACCGCCGTGGGACACAGGAGGACTGGGAAGCCTCGATAGGCCCCGGAGGCTTCCCCCACCTGAGGGGAGTACCCCCCGGGGAACTTTTTTTTTTTAGTTACAGCTTTTTTTTAATGTAGTATTGGGTTAAATTGCTCAGATATTCTTCTCAGTGTTCAGTTGTGTGGGCGACCACTCTTAGGGCTCTGTGCCTTCAGCAGGCTGGTTCCTGTCTGGGGATCAGAGTCTCCCGGTGGATTTGATCATCTGCTATTTGTGGATGACATCCCTGATATATGAATGTGATCCGCAGCAAGGAGGCATGTTCCTGTCCTCTCAACCAAAACATCTGAGATGAGATGTGGCGATATCTTAGTGTTTGAATGTAACTAACTGAATCTAACTCTGTACATTATATCCGCCACGATGTGTCTGTAAAGAGGGAACAGAACAGAGGCTGCGCACAAGCAGGCGAGCATTTTTATTACTGCAGACGGGGACAATTGGCTAGGAAGGAGATATACAATAAAACTCTGGAAAAACATCCAAACCAACTAAAGGCTCTTACACAGGTCTAACCCGATGACATGAGCAAGACCAAGCGATTGAAGACTGTATTTACCATGCACCAACCAACTGAACGACCAACTCCTCTGCATACTACGCAAGCGGAATGATGGACTGCACAATATGGCCGCATTCAAAACAAGTGCAAGTTGTTCAAATGACATTGTACACATGTGCCCAACTGCACCATATCAGCCCAACAGTTGTATGAGTTGAACCGGGAAAACCGCCTGTTATCCGTCACTCGTCTAGTCGTTAGTCACACGTTCACGTGCCCAACTATCGTCCAACAGAGCAAGTTTGGATGATAGTTGGGCAGAAGAGTTGATAGATATTTAGTCATATTTTCGCCTGAGTTACGCATCTGCAGTTATTGTAAACCGTAGGTCAATACTAATATGTTGGTCCTGAATTTGTGATTCAGAGGATCAGCATAGTGGTTAGGCAGCTAGAGTAGTCAGTCCTCCAGGCCTAGCCACTGAGCCATCGCGCAAACCTTCTAACCACTCAACCATCGGCAAACCTAACCACTATGCCAACAGCAAACCTCCTAACCACCGAGCCATCGGCAATCCTAACCACCGAGCCATCGGTAGTCCTAACCACTGAGCCATCGGCAATCCTAACCACTGAGCCATTGCATGGTCACGTCTGCCTAATGATACTTTTTTCTCTTGTTTTATGTTTTTTAGGGTATTTTTGCTGAGAATAAAGAGACCCTGCCTCATCCGGTGGAGCCTGCACTTCATGACAAGAGTAAAATCTTCAAGTAAGTTGAGGAGGTTTGAAAATGGGGTGTGCCATGGCGGGGGGAGTGTTGGCAGGCATTACATACTTTGGGGGGTGGTGGGGTGCTTCCCAGCCCCCATCTTAATGCTGGCATTCATCTTCTCCAGGGGGACCTGCAGCTGTGAGTTTGAAGTGCCACTGGCGGTTTTGTTTGCTCCCGCGCCATCGCAATGTTTGCTGTACTCCCATCGAAGCACTACATCTCCCAGCATGCATTGTGGTGGTCAGGGTCGTGCGACACCGCAGCGAGCTTCAATCTGCGGAGGGTCCCTCTGGAAGAAGATAGAGGCCAGCATAAACACAGGGGACCTAGGGAGCACCCGCTTCCCAAGGTAAGTGCCCCCCACACACATACACGACACAGTCCATCTACAAACCTGTCTTAGGGGGAGGTTCCTTTTATATATTTTATAAACGAGGTGCTCAGGTCCCTTTAAGGGCGACAGTTATTGTGGGTGTGTATGCACCTTACCTCCTCCCCTCTTTATGTAACACTGAGCAAAGCATGTTGGCTTTAGCTCCTTTGCAGTGTGTTAAGTCACATGTTTTTGTGTCCGCAGGGTTTACACAGATATGCAGCAGGTCATGAACGGCGTCAACCATCCACGGTTTGTGTTCACGAACGATGAAAAAGAGGCCGACATCCTCTTCAACTTCTCCCACTTCAAAGACTACAAGTGAGTAGAGCTGTGACATTAGCGGAGGAGTATAGCGCCCCCTACAGACCACTTGTCTATTCCTTTATCCTAGCGACTCTCTCTTCATGAGGTTTTTACTTCCTGCTTCCTCCAGAGCACTCAGCAAAGAGCGTCCTCACGTCCTGCTCAACCAGTTCCCGTGCGAGAACCTTCTGACGGTAAAGGATTGCTTGGCATCCGTCTCGCGGAGGGTGGGCGGGGCTGAGGGCCCAAAATGGCTGCCACGTACATTCAACCTGAAGACGGAATTACCGCAGTTCATCAGCTACTTCAAACAGCGTGAACAGCGGTGAGTCTATATTGTGCTATTTGCCATTTTATTCTTTTTTTTTGTTCTATTTAGTAAGCCACACATTAGTGTCTGGCGTAACTACAAATAACGCACCACCATACGATATCCCATGGCAGCCATCTTCATAGTGTCCCGACAGATGCGCTATAACACTTCCTGGCACTGATTCACTTGCTCCTGTTTTGTACCTAGCCTGAGGAAGCGGTGATTGTCCCGCAAAACGTGTTGCAGATTATTTTGGATTAAGAAATGTTGTATGTCCACCAATACCCTCCATTTTTCAGCTGCTTTTAAAATATTTTATTGCCGATTGGCGACTCTGTATATATAAAACAATCCTCCTAGTGTTACCTACAGTGGGCCGCTCCGTAGCCCCCCGTCTTTATGCAGGCCTCCATCTTCTATGTCCCTTTGCTGCAGAGCAGTAGGGACGGAGGAGTAATCTAATTGCATTGATGAACTACATCTCCCGGCATGCATTGTGGCGGCCGGGGGCGCACCACATCACACTGTGTATTTCAGTTTGTGGTACAGGGATAGAGAGAATAGATGCTCACTTATAGATAAGTGAATACGCGCTGCCGCCCCCAAGAAGCCCGCACCATTTACTAACCTTTAGGACCGGGGTCTCAAACTCGCGGCCCGCGGGCCATTTGCGGCCCTCGATACAATATTTTGTGGCCCTCGCTAGCTTCCTTATAGTTCGCCTCAGTGCTCCCAAGTAATCCGTCGCATCCCCGTCGCTAAACGAGGGCTGCAGAGCCCCCGGGGGGCAATCCGCCAGCATTTCGTGGAAGGCGCAGAGTTTTCAGCTTCAGCTCTGCCCCTCCTGACGTCAATCGCCGCCTCTCCCCGCCCCTCTCTGTGAAGGAAGAGTGAGAGGGGCGGGCAGAGGCGGCGATGCACCGTGATTGTGAAATTCCTTATGCGGCCCAGCCTTATCCTGACTTTGCCTCCTGCTGCCCCCAGGTAAACTGAGTTTGAGACCTCTGCTTTAGGAGGAGGTTGATTTTTTTTTTTTATTTTTTTTTTTTTTTTAGTTTCAAAACTTTATTACGTAGCTGTTCAGAGTAAGTGTAACATTCATACAGTACAAAATGTGTGTCAAAAATACTCTGGTTGCCAAGATTAAGTATAGATACATATGGGTATAAAGATAGTACATCTCGTTAACAGTACATTCCCATATACAGTTACTCATAAAATGTTATGCTACCTATATCATTTTTTAATATTTGCCAAAACCCTATTTATGGCAAGATGGAGAGAATTAGTAAGGGTTCCGGCTGAACAGATCAAATGATCAAACTGAACAATAGGAACTAAATAACGAAGAACTAAAAACTAGTGGTCATCCGTGCATTAAATCCACAACTGAAGCAGATAGAGAAGAGAAGGAAGGAAATGTACATATAAATTCTGATAGGTCATTCAGCAATCCAGTTACAGCAGAAGGAGGCAAGTCCTCAGAAGGAGTCTAAAAGACTTCTGATTCCAGGCAAAGTTGCATTCTGTATCCAGGGGAGCCAGAATCTTTCAAAGTGGTCAGTTCTATCAGATAGATTTGCTTTTATTTTTTCATTTAGAATAGGGATATGTATTTGGGAGAGCACTCTAGTATATATTATTTTAGTCTGCCGCCATTACGATGCAGTATATGTTTTAGCAGAGTTCATTGTGACTTGTATGTTTATGCTGGGGAGGAAGTTAATTTGAGAAGTTTACTGAACTTAGGAGCTGCCAGTTACTCAGTTTACAAGTGCGCCCACAACCACACCTGCTCTGGAGGCTGAGCTTGTATCAAAATAAATCGGGTGAGAAGTCGTGCCCTCCCCACATAGTTAGGCCTCTGGTTAGCATTTCCATCAGATGTAATGCACAACAAATACACTTTGGGAGGGGCATAGGAAGTGGAGATCACTGCCAGAGCCACTGGTGTCACATGACAGGAAGTGAGGTGACATCCACCCCAGAGAAGTCAGACAGCCTGCCCAATGAGATGTGATTACAATGTGTACAGTGCAGCTAAAGATCTGTCATACACAAAAAATAAACCAAAATGCAGTTTATCAGTGTCCATAGACATAAACCAATGTTCCCAGCCAGAGTAGGTGATATCATCGTGCCACTCGGAGAGAGATGATCAATGAAAGGCCAATATTACAGGCTTGCAAATTGTGTGCAGCTCGTGATGGGACCAATCAAAATCAGCAGGAAGTGTCTTGGCACCGTTATAAGCTGCAAACAATTTGCACAACATTTTCATACAATGTTGTTGTCCCTCTCTGATGACCGTATTGGGAGTGGAGCAGAGTGATTGGGCGGTTACTTGGAAAGGAAGAATGCAGGGAGCCAGCACCCAGGTGTAGATGCCTGGGAGTATGCCAGTGCCTAGCCCAGGCATGGGCAAACTTGGCCCTCCAGCTGTTAAGGAACTACAAGTCCCACAATGCATTGCAGGATTCTGACAGCCACAGTCATGACTCAAAGGCAAATGGATTGTGGAACTTGTAGTTCTGTAACAGCTGGAGGGCCAAGTTTGCCCATGCCTGGCCTAGCCTCAACCAGATTGCTCTTACGGTCTCCGTACAACCAAAAGTAGAAAAG
Organism: Hyperolius riggenbachi; assembly: GCF_040937935.1. NCBI lineage: Eukaryota > Metazoa > Chordata > Amphibia > Anura > Hyperoliidae > Hyperolius > Hyperolius riggenbachi. The sequence goes on from NC_090648.1 coordinate 488,339,068, forward strand.
AGGTGGCACACCACTGGCTGCAAAAAGTTGCTTGTATTGCGGAACAGTGACAACTTAACAGTGACACTACATGTTACCCTTCATGTGACATAAATATAAATGCAAATCTATGTGAACCACTAAAGCCATTAGAATGTTCATAAGTCCATAAACGGTCAATGGCACTCCTACAAGCTACCAACTAAAATAAGGCAAAAACTGACCATGATTCTGGGCACTTCTGATTAGACTACCCCAGAGCAACCCGTGGGGTAGTCTAAGGGGCCTAACGTCCTATTCACACGTCATTTTGAGGCATTTGGATTCTAGACTACTGCTCACGGTTTAGGGCCCCTAAAATGCCAGGGCAGTATAGGAACCCCACAAGTGACCCCATTTTAGAAAGAAGACACCCCAAGGTATTCTGTTAGGAGTATGGTGAGTTCATAGAAGATTTTTTTTTGTCACAAGTTAGCGGAAAATGACACTTTGTGAAAAAAAACAACAATACATATCAATTTCCGCTAACTTGTGACAAAAAATAAAATCTTCTATGAACTCATCATACACCTAACAGAATACCTTGGGGTGTCTTCTTTCTAAAATGGGGTCACTTGTGGGGTTCCTATACTGCCCTGGCATTTTAGGGGCCCTAAACCGTGAGGAGTAGTCTTGAACCCAAATGTCTCAAAATGACCTGTGAAATCCTAAAGGTACTCATTGGACTTTGGGCCCCTTAGCACAGTTAGGCTGCAAAAAAGTGTCACACATGTGGTATCGCCGTACTCAGAAGAAGTAGTATAATGTGTTTTGTGGTGTATTTTTACATATAACCATGCTGGGTGGGAGAAATATCTCTGTAAATGACACATTTTTGATTTTTTTTTACACACAATTGTCCATTTACAGAGAGATTTCTCCCACCCAGCATGGGTATGTGTAAAAATACACCACAAAACACATTATACTACTTCTCCTGAGTATGGCGATACCACATGTGTGACACTTTTTTGCAGCCTAGGTGCGCTAAGGGGCCCAACGTCCTATTCACAGGTCATTTTGAGGCATTTGTTTTCTAGTCTACTCCTCACGGTTTAGGGCCCCTAAAATGCCAGGGCAGTATAGGAACCCCACAAGTGACCCCATTTTAGAAAGAAGACACCCCAAGGTATTCCGTTAGGGGTATGGTGAGTTCATAGAAGATTTTATTTTTTGTCACAAGTTAGTGAAAAATGACACTTTGTGAAAAAAACAATAAAAATCCAATTTCCGCTAACTTTTGACAAAAAATAAAATCTTCTACGAACTCATCATACACCTAACAGAATACCTTGGGGTGTCTTCTTTCTAAAATGGGGTCACTTGTGGGGTTCCTATACTGCCCTGGCATTTTAGGGGCCCTAAACCGTGAGGAGTAGTCTGGAAACCAAATTTCTCAAAATGACTGTTCAGGGGTATAAGCATCTGCAAATTTTGATGACAGGTGGTCTATGAGGGGGCAAATTTTGTGGAACCGGTCATAAGCAGGGTGGCCTCTTAGATGACAGGATGTTTTGGGCCGGATCTGATGGATAGGAGTGCTAGGGGGGTGACAGGAGGTGATTGATGGGTGTCTCAGGGGGCGGTTAGAGGGGAAAATAGATGCAATCAATGCACTGGGGAGGTGATCGGAAGGGGGTCTGAGGGGGATCTGAGGGTTTGGCCGAGTGATCAGGAGCCCACACGGGGCAAATTAGGGCCTGATCTGATGGGTAGGTGTGCTAGGGGGTGACAGGAGGTGATTGATGGGTGTCTCAAGGTGTGATTAGAGGGGGGAAATAGATGCAAGCAATGCACTAGCGAGGTGATCAGGGCTGGGGTCTGAGGACGTTCTGAGGTGTGGGCGGGTGATTGGGTGCCCGCAAGGGGCAGATTAGGGTCTAATCTGATGGGAAACAGTGACAGGTGGTGATAGGGGGTGATTGATGGGTAATTAGTGGGTGTTTAGAGGAGAGAAGAGATGTAAACACTGCACTTGGGAGGTGATCTGATGTCGGATCTGCGGGCGATCTATTGGTGTGGGTGGGTGATCAGATTGCCCGCAAGGGGCAGGTTAGGGGCTGATTGATGGGTGGCAGTGACAGGGGGTGATTGATAGGTGATTGACAGGTGATCAGTGGGTTATTACAGGGAATAACAGATGTAAATATTGCACTCGCGAATTGATAAGGGGGGGTCTGAGGGCAATCTGAGCGTGTGGGCGGGTGATTGGGTGCCCGCAAGGGGTAGATTAGGGTCTAATCTGATGGGTAACAGTGACAGGTGGTGATAGGGGGTGATTGATGGGTGATTGATGGGTAATTAGTGGGTGTTAAGAGGAGAGAAGAGATGTAAACACTGCACTTGGGAGGTGATCTGATGTCGGATCTGCGGGCAATCTATTGGTGTGGGTGGGTGATCAGATTGCCCGCAAGGGGCAGGTTAGGGGCTGATTGATGGGTAGCAGTGACAGGGGGTGATTGACGGGTGATTGACAGGTGATCAGGGGGGATAGATGCATACAGTACACGGGGGGGGGGGGGTCTGGGGAGAATCTGAGGGGTGGGGGGTGATCAGGAGGGGGCAGTGGGCAGGGGGGGGGGGATAAAAAAAAAAAATAGCGTTGACAGATAGTGACAGGGAGTGATTGATGGGTGATTAGGGGGGAGACTGGGTGCAAACAGTGGTCTGGAGGGTAGGCAGGGGGGGGTCTGAGGGGTGCTGTGGGCGATCAGGGGGCAGGGGGGGGAAATCAGTGTGCTTGGGTGCAGACTAGGGTGGCTGCAGCCTGCTCTGGTGGTCCCTCGGACACTGGGACCACCAGGGCAGGAGGCAGCCAGTATAATAGGCTTTGTATACATTACAAAGCCTATTATACATATGTGCAGCGGCGATCCGGGTGCTAGTAACCCGCCGGCGCTTCCGAACGGCCGGCGGGTTACTACGAGCGGTGGGCGGAGCGAGTCCCCGGCGGCTGATCGCATCACGAATGACGCGATCGCCGCATAGCCACTCCCGCAGCCCCCCTCCGCCGATGGGCGTATTGCGGTCGTTTGGGCCCGGACTTTGCCGCCGCCCATCGGCTGGGGGCGGTCCTCAAGTGGTTAAGTACACACCATTTTAGTTGCATGCCGCTGTCTCCTGCCTCCTTGAAATGTCTAGACACGGGTATTATAACTATCTTTGCATACTTTGAAATATTTTTTTTTTTCCTGTATGCGGGTCTGCACTGGACAGGTGGTCTCCCCTACCTACATGAGACCACAAGGGCATTTTAAACCATAAACAACCCCTAACGTGGAGCAATAGTGTCTGCCTCTAATTTTTAAATTTTTTGGCCAGTGTACGGGTGACAAATGGTGTCCCCTTTTAATTATTGAACTGCCTGTGATGACCAATTTGTTCTTGGGTCTTGTGGCAACATTCCTTACCACATCTTGTATTGTTTTTCCTCTTTTTATGGCAAAGATGGGCTCAATGGGGAACATAGCCCCTATTTCATGATCTGCATGTGTCGTACTGCAAAACAAGCAACTTTTTGCAGCCAGTGGTGTGCCGCCTCTTTTCTATATTTGATGGGGCAGTGACATTTGATTTCTGCTTTAACACCTGTAGTTCCCCCTCCTCTTGCTCCTTGGCCTCAGGACAACATGACATAGTGTTTTCCATACCTTTGGGAAAAATTGATGCTGCTACCGTCCTCTCTGTAGCTGATTTCCCTGTACAGACAGCCTTCTCTTTGGTAGGGTTTTTTTTTGCCACCACTTCTGGCAAAGCTAGCTGGCTAAGAGCCATCAAAGTAGAATGGAGAAGTGTCTCGGCCCATATTAACCACCAGTGATGTCATCAAGCACGTGGCTCTGCCCATAGCAACTTCCTGTAATGTCATCAAGCATGTATCCGCCCATAGTAACCACCCGTGATATCATTGAGCATGGGTCTCCGCCCATAGTAACCACCTCTGATGTCTGTAAGTGTCTCCGCCTTGGTAACCACCTGTGATGACATCGAGCACGTATCTCCGCCCATTGTAAGCACCTGTGATGTCATTGATGTCATTCTGTGTTTATTATAATTACAGCGGTGAGAACAACCACTGGATCTGCAAGCCGTGGAATCTGGCAAGAAGCCTGGACACCCACGTCACCACCAACCTGTCCTACATCATCCGGCAGCGGGAGAGTACGCCCAAGGTTGGTGCAATGCTGAACATTGGTCAGACCGACAAAGAAAACACGAGACAGATTTAGAGTAATGTGAATCCCCCGCTAACTGCGTCTCAGAAAATGGCACAATGTCCGTAGAAACGCTCTCCCGGTAATTGACTCCTGCGGCCCGCACATATGTCAGATTTCTCTCCTCAATCATTCCTGATTGTCTCGGCTGACAGTCTAAAGAGGGTACCCCGATGTTACTGGGCTCCTTCCTAGCAGAGATAGCCAATAAGATGCTAATAAACCTGGCTTGCATGCAGTGTTATTGCAAATTGTATGCAGTTTGAAACTGAGCCAATCCGCATCAGCGAGTGTGTTTCATTGGCCCAGTTTGAAGCTGCATAGAGTTTGCACTAACATGCTGCTGTGTTTGCAATTTTCACTATTTAACATTAGTGCGGTGAGGTTTAAAGGACAGCTGAAGTGAGAAGACTATGGAGGCTGCCATGTTTATTTCCTTTTAAACAATACCAGTTGCCTGGCAGCTCTGCTGATCTATTTGGCTGCAGTAGTGTCTGAATCACACCAGAAACAAGCATGCAGCTAATCTTGTCAGATGTGACAGTAATGACAGAAACACCTGATCTGCAGCATGCTTGTTCAGGGGCTATGGCTAACGGTATTAGAGGGAGAGGTTCAGCAGGGCTGTCAGGCAACTGGTATTGCTTAAAAGGAAATAAACCTTGCAGCCTCCGTATACCTCTCTCTTCACTTGTCCTTTAAATACTTACCTAAAAAGAGAGTAGCCTCTGGAGCTGCCCATGCATTGAGGAGCGCAGTCACGATACACAAGAGGGGCGCAGGCAGTGGCAAAGCAGAGCGTCGGCATCCCTCTCCTTAGGTAAGTATTTTACTTTTGACCCAAGATTCACCTCCGGTTCTATAAAGTACACTTTGAACTTAGCCTCTGTAACAAATTGGTCAAAATGGAAAACCACCACTAGGTGGCGCCAAATGTGCTGAGTGCGACAGGAGAGCTATCACTTCTGTACATGACATACTGGTAGAAAATATACCGTCATATCTAAAACTATGTCTTTGAACTAAAGACCTATTCTGCATGTGTTCTGCTGGTTTCTCATGTGTTTAGTTACTTTTAAAGGGAAGGTCAAAGCAAAATAAAAAAATGAGTTTCACTTACCTGGGGCTTCTACCAGCCCCATGCAGCCATCCTGTGCCCTCGTAGTCACTCACTGCTGCTCCAGTCCCCCACTGGCAGCATGCCGACCTCGGAGGTCGGTGGGCCGCATTGCGTACATTATTACGCATTCACGCTAACATTAACACATACGTTTTTACGCGTTAGTGGTTCAATGCGTAAATTTTTACGCATTGAACCACGAATGCGTAAAAATGTATGTGTTAATGTTCCTGCACTAGCTGGAATGCGTAAAAATGTACGCACTGCGTCCCGCCGACCTCCGAGGTTGGCAAGCTGCCAGCGGGTGACTGGAGCAACAGTGAGTGACTACGAGGGCACATGATGGCTGCAGGGGGCTGGTAGAAGCCCCAGGTAAGTGAAACTCATTTTTTTATTTTGCTTGGACCTTCCCTTTAACTGTTATTATACGTTCTATTCATTTACGCAAATCTTTTTACTTGTATTGTTTGGGAACTGTATTCTCTTTTATAAAGGTGTACACTATTTAATATAGTGAAAAAGCTGTTTTAGGAGATTGTTGCTCTTAGTGGGCAGCGGCTTCATCTACAGGCCTTTTGGGGGAAGGTGGCCAGAAGGGCAGCACGCGGTGTATTGGCTAGCAATCTCCCCTTTCAAGTCAATGGGAATCAAACCTAAAAAAAAGCCACATACCCCGTAGGAGAGGGAAGGCTCTGGGTCCTATAGAGCCTTCTCGTTACAGCGCTAGCTTCCCAGGAGCAGTATTCAACCAATTTGGTCAAATACTGCTCTTATGCCCTGCCGCAGGGGACTTCAGAAGTCCCCGGGAGCCGAAGACTGGCTGCTCCGTACTGCGCACGCACCAGTGCCTTCTCTCACACACTCGCGCGTGCGCAGTACGGAGCCGCCAGTCTTCGGGAGGACTCGGCTCCCGAAGACTTCCGAAGTCCCCCACGGTGAGGGATTCAAACCTGGGATGAGGGCACCGGGAGAGGACAGGGAAGATTCATTAGGACCCAGAGCCCTCCCTCTCCTCAGGTAAGTATCTAATTTTTTTTTTTTTTTAAGTTTGATTCCCACTGACTTTCAGCACTGGAATTTTCGGCATGGGCAGGATGTGTGCAGTTGGCGCATTTGTTGTGCATGCAAGCTGGTCAGATTAGTTTGTCATTGGCCACCTTGAATGCAGACATGTTATGCGCGTAGTCCTGGATCCGAGGAGAAGATGAAATACCTTTTTAGATATCCAGAGTTCACCGATAGGACCTGTTTCCACTAGACGTGAATTTGTGTCGCGCTTGCAACCGATGCATGTTAGTGGAGTCATTTCCATTGATTGCTCTTGTGCCATTGCGGAGTGATGCGAGAAAAAACATGGATTGCATGCTGCAGATTACTTGCAGCACGCATCCGATTCCACCAGCAGTGTAGTGTATAGCCACACCCGGACTTCCGTGTTGTCCCGGGAGACGCGATGAGAAAAGTATCCAGCTAGTGGAAATGCTCCCATACTTAGATTGTAAGCCTCTGGCAGGGTCCTCCTTTCCCTAGTGTAGTCTACAGGATCATGTGCTCCTTTCCTATGACAGCCTCGTACTTGTATTACTGGGCCTACCCAACCAGCCCATATCACATGATCATGTATTTTGTACCATTTGCCTTGTATAACTTTGCTCTATGTGTATAACCTTGTTATGTCTGTCATCCTTCTATCATTGTATATATTTATTGTCCAGCGCTGCGTAATATGTTGGCACTTTATAAATACAATAAATAATAATACTTTACCAGAACAATCGCAGAGCCAGGCTGGTAACGTTTACATGTTAGTGGAGAGTCAGATTATCAGAAACACATGCTTTTAGACTGGTTCTCTTTTTGTAATAGAATGGACACTGGGAGGTATTTTATAGTCGTGACTATTTTCTTATTTCCCCTTGATTGATCAGGTGGTGTCTAAGTACATCGAGGATCCGGTGCTCTTCCAGCGGGACGATGTCGGTCTGGTGAAGTTCGATGTCCGCTATATCATCCTCCTGCGCTCTGTGCAGCCACTGCGGCTCTATGCCTACGACGTCTTCTGGCTGCGATTTGCCAACAGGTAGATATTCTTGTTTTTACACATTGAGCTCAATTCACTAAGCATTAGCACATTTGGTAAAGCGTTAAAAGAGAAACCGTGACCAAGAATTGAACTTCATTCCAATCAGTAACTGATGCCCCCTTTTACATGAGAAATCTATTCCTTTTCACAAACAGACAATCAGGGGGCGCTGTATGGCTGATATTGTGGTGAAACCCCTCCCACAAAGAAATTCTGAGTACGTACTCTTGGCAGTTTCCTGTCTGTGAACCCTGATGCATTGTGGGAAATGGCTGTTTCCACCTGCCAAAAAAGCAAGCAGCAGCTACTTCCAGTGACATCACCTGCCAGCAGTAAAAATGTCACCGTTTGATAAATGTCAGAATGTAAATCAGGAAAAGGAATGATTTTACAAAGGGAAAACACTGACTAAATCATTTATACATAATTATTGTAAAAATGAAGCACTTTTTTTCTATTACATTATTTTCACTGGAGTTCCTCTTTAACTGCTGCTGCACAAGTGTCAGTTTACACGTCACTGCATAGAAAACTAACATGACTGACTAGTGAGGTCAGTTACTGACTTGTGGGGTAAATGGCTCAATAACTGTCAATTCACAAAGATTACCGCGTGCAGTAAAACAAGTGAGATGTTTGGTATGTCCAGCCTGGAGCTGTCGGTAACTAACAAACAACCATTCTGTAAAATGAACAGGCAAAGCAACCAGTCAATAGGAGGAGCCACCCCGTCCTGCTCCTAACCCCATTGGTCCCAATATACTGCCAGGTGGGACATAAGAAAGTAGAAAAACACAAGATGCAGGAGCGGGGCTTCTTCATAGAGGCTTTCTTGTATGCCTTTAGACATGCAGATCTATAGATTGATACAGAGAGAGGGCCCTCTAGTGGCATGCATGCAGATCTAAAGGGATGCCAGGGTGCCTATTACTGTTGTACACTGTCACAAGCAGCTCTTGATAAAGAAAAGCTCATGTTTCAGGCAGACCACCTGAAGAATCAGCACAGCTCGGGCCAGAAGTGGGAGAACATCACTATAGCACAACACAGCTTTCTGTCAGACCTATTCCACAGCCGGTTAGACTTCTACTGTTCACCGAACAGTTCTTAGTGAATTAAGCACTTTGGAGGAATTTCCTCTCCTGCTTGCATCTCCTGATCGTCCTGGAGTGTGTGGGGCTGCCTATGTTGGGGTGTACAGGAAGGGCTGAAGTACTTGGCCCTCCTGAAGCATATGGGCTGCCTATGGTGGGGGATGGGTCACAGGAAGTGCTGAAGTACTGAGCTCGGCAGAGCATGCGGGGCTGCTGATGGTGGGGGGCAGGGCACAGGAAGTGCTGAAGTACTTGGCCCTCCTGAAGCATACGGGCTGCCAATGGTGGGGGATGGGTCACAGGAAGTGCTGAAGTACTGAGCTCGGCAGAGCATGCGGGGCTGTCGATGGTGGGGGGCAGGGCACAGGAAGTGCTGAAGTACTTGGCCCTGCTGAGGTGTACGTGCTGCCGATGGTGAGGGGCGGGGCACAGGAAGTACTGAATACTGAGCTTGGCAAAGTGTGCAGGGTTGGCGATATGGGGGGAGGGGTACAGGAAGTACTGGAGTGGGGAGCTCTGATATTTACCTCAAATGTCCACAATTGTCTGATTTGTTAATCCAAACGACTTTTCATTAATTGACTTTCCAAATAATTTGGGGCATCATAAGTGACCCAGCAACTGGACTGAAATTCATTGTTTCTTCTGTGGTGCGGTTTCAATATACTATTCTCTCCTGGGTGATGTTGGATTATAGATTACAATTTTTTGCACAAAATCGGCCATATACACCTAGTACCTCTCAGTTGTAAAAGTGATTCTTTATTGAACATACAACACTGCCGGTAAACACCTTACACGACCAAACCACAGACAGCAATAAAACCTATTTCTGCGCAGAAATTGAAACATAAAAACCAAGGAGCCAACCCACATATCCCCTAGTTTAATACTCTAAGCTTGTGTCCATGGAGTCCGTCATTTGACTCTCTGCTCCATGCACGCCTAGCTTAAACTAGGGGATATGTGGGTTGGCTCCTTGGTTTTTATGTTTCAATTTCTGCGCAGAAATAGGTTTTATTGCTGTCTGTGGTTTGGTCGTGTAAGGTGTTTACCGGCAGTGTTGTATGTTCAATAAAGAATCACTTTTACAACTGAGAGGTACTAGGTGTATATGGCCAATTTTGTGCAAAAAAATTCTAATATGTAATCTTACTGGCTACACCAATTCACCAGCTGTGCATATATCAATTTAAGTGAGTATCTTGAGCATAGGTGTTGCAGTTCTATGGCAAAATCTCTAATTTTTTTGATGTTGGATTATAGCCAGGGTTAGTAAAATAGAGAGACAGATGATGGCTCATCCGCAAGTACATACACTCAGTCTAATCCTAGCGTTTGGCAATACTCCTGTTGACTGAGCTGCCTGAACAAGATGGCTGAACAGTAGCCCCACCTCTGAAGTTCCCTCTCATTGGCTGGCAGTATCTGATCTTCAGGCTCTGCTCTGTATAAGGTGCGGGGGAGGTGTGTCTAGTGGGGACACAGGACAGAATTGATATGATGCTTTTTTCAACAGGGCGTTCTCGCTGGACGATTTGGACGACTATGAGAAGCATTTTACGGTTATGAATTATGCTGCGAATGTGCCGCTGAAGCAGGTGAGCCAAGTTTTTCTCCTGCATGTTCTGATTCAGCAAGATGGAGGACTAACGGCTAATGGCAGCGCCTGGCAGGGGGTAGTGTATGGTAGATCTGAGGGTCACATGACAATCGCTCAAGAACACCACAGGGCGCATGTGGTATAAGCATGACTGAACCTATTAAAGGGATCCTGTAGTGAGTGATATGGAGGCTGCCATATTCATTTCCTTTTAAACAATACCAGTTGCCTGGCAGCCCTGCTGATCTATTTGGCTGCAGTAGTGTCTGAATCTCACCTGAAACAAGCATGTGGTTAATATGGCCAGACTTTTTAATCACAGCAGCTGATGTTCATCCTTGTTCTGTACAAAAAACATGAGGCAGGAGATACACTTGTCTATTTTCATGTGCGTTTTCTGCACAGAAATATTATTTCAGCTGAGAAATGCTAATCAATGGGTTAGTTAGTTCACACTTAAAGTGAACCTTAACCGAATGACAAAAAAAAGTGTTTCACTTACCTGGGGCTTCAACAGGGGGCCTGGGGCCCCCTGGGCACATGCCATGACAAAAACGATCCTCCGGTCACCCACCGTGGCTTAGTTTTGCTTTTCAGCGACTGGCCAGTCAATCACCAGTGCGCCTGCGCGGCCCTGGCCATGCATCCTCGATCACACTCCCGTCGGTGGGATTGTCTTGCGCAGGTGCAGTAGGATCACACTCCCGTCGCTGGGTCCTTGATCACGTTGCCGTCGGCGGGATTGTCACAGTAGGATCACACTCCCATCGCTGGATCCTTGATCACGTTGCCGTCAGTGGGAGTGTACTGCGCTGGACGCTCCCAGCAAGGGAGCACGGGCCAGGGCCGCACAGCACAATGGCGATCGACTGTCCAGTCGCTGAAAAGTGGACACAGGACGTCTTCAGGGGGCTGGTAGAAGCCCTTGGTAAGAGAAACTTTTCTTTTGTCATTCAGTTTAGGTTCACTTTAACACTTGAGGACCGTAGGCTTACACCCCTTAGTGACCAGGCTATTTTTTACAATTTAGGCCACTGCAGCTTTAAGGGCTCGCTGCAGGGCCATACAACTCAGCACACAAGTGATTCCTCCCGGCCTCCCCCTCTTTTCTGCCCATCAAGAGAGCTTTCTGTTGGTGGGCTCTGATCCCTTCTACCCTGTTTGTTTATTTTTTTTATGTATTTATTTGGGGGTTTTTTTTTTAAATAAATTTCAATTTTTTATTTTTTTTTAATATAGCAAGTCAGCCCTCCCTCCCCTCCCTCCCCTCCAACCCCCACGCATCAGCCTATGACAGCCGATCGCTCTTGTGCCTCCCAGGGGGACAGCTGTGTCACATGGTTGTCCCCAGTACAGCACTGCTGTAGATTGCAGCGCTGTGCATTGTAAATAGACAAGGCAATCGCCGCTGGGAGACTGATGATGGAGCGGAGCTCTGTTATTCAAGCGGAGATGTGTGCGCATCTGCGCGTTTAATCTCCTGCAAAACCCCGCCCCAGGACTTCACGCCAATTGGCATGGAGCGGTCGTTTACTCGCTAAAGGACAATGAAGTGAGAGGGATATGGTGGCTGCCATATTTTTTGCTGACTTAGGAATTCTCAGTTAACATTCTGTAGTGATACACCTGACAGGATAAAGAGGTCACCACCAGTGATACTTTTCAGAATGTAAATCAGGGAGAGGAAAGATTCTACAATGGGCAAACACTGACTGAGTCATTTATAAATCTATATTGTAAAAATAAATAAGCAATATTATTGATTGTTATTTTCACTACAGTTCTCTTAATTCCACCTCTCATCCCATGTTAGTGCATATCTTTGTAACAGCAGCTCGTCTCCCTCTTCTGTTTGCTTTGTAGGTGCATTGCGATGAGTTCATCACGTTGTTTGAGAAGCAATATCCCGATTACCCCTGGCAGTCCATACAGGTGAGCGCACAGACACCAGGCGATTCATACATCAGTAGGGGCCATTGCAACACACCATAGGTCCCACCCCCTGATCTAGACACACACACACACACACACACACACACACACACACACACACACACACACACACACACACACACACACACACACACACACACACACACACACACACACACACTCTACATTACCAGGTAAAGTAGCAATGACATCATATGACCATTCCCTACTTGATCCACTGATGTCATTTTGCTAGCACAGCCTTTCTTAGTGTCTTCTAGGTAGGCGTGGTCTATGCACCTCTTTACTTGTAGTTTGATTGGAAGGTGGTAGAAAATTTGTTAGCCACTTGCCTACTCATATTAAAGTGAACCTCCGGACTACAAATCTACTCAGCAGCACTGAAAAGGCTTGGTGTTTCTTTAACAGTTTCACAGCATCAGAACTTTGTTTTTCTTACCAAAGCATCATTTTTAGCTGCATTTTTAGCTAAGCTCCACCCATCAAAGAAAAAAAGCCCGCGCTTTTTTCCCCCTGATGCTGTGCAGAGCATGGTGGGATTTCCTATGTTGTTGTTCACGTTGCCTAGCAACTGGGAGAGGTGCTCAGGACACAGGACAGTTGGAACTGTGTCTCATGCTCCCTGTCACATCCTTTCAACCAAAAAGATGGCTGCCATCATGAAATCAAACATTTGCCTGTTCTTTTAAAACAGTGTGGGTAAGAGATTTTATTGCCTATCTATTTTCATTAACATAACTAATGTAACTTAATGACAGTATGTTTGTTTAGGCTGGAGTTCCTCTGTAAGTTCTGTTGGAGGGGGTGTGGCCAGTGCAGCACAGCACTCTGAAAAATGCTGCTGAAGGGAGGGGGTGGTCCTGGACTGTCACTCAATCCCCTTGAATGGAGGGAGGTGTGGCTTGGGAGGGGCGGGGAGTGACCATGTCTAATCAGAGACCGACTGACGTCTCTGTGGATTTGAGGACCCCCGTAGGTGAGTATAAGGTAAGTTTCGGTGGGTACATCTCTCTGTTAGGTAGGGGAGTCGGAAGAAAGGAAGATGGTTCCTGGATTTAGGCTTTAATGGCATCTATTCTCTATCTTTAGGCTGAACTGTTCAAAGCATTCAGAGAGCTTTTCCAGGCCGCCTGCTCCAAACCCGCTCCACTCGGTATCTGCGATTACCCATCATCCCGCGCAATCTACGCCATCGACTCTATGCTGAAGTGGGACACCGACCAAGAAGGTACCACAAGTTCCCCTTACAGATTAACACTTCAGTGTAAATGTATGAACCTTCAGACAGAACTTCACACATTCTTTCTCCAGATCTAGATGTTGATCTTGTTTTGCTGTCTGTGTCCCAGTTAGAGTGATTTCCTTTATTTCCTGTTACCGATGGTACAACAGGAAGTGAGCAAATCTCTCCAACAGCACCACAAACCGTTATGATAAAAAGATTTTATGTAGTAGTTTTCAGAAAATACAGTAGAATCCCTTAATAGTAAACTCCAAGGGACTGGGAAAGCCCACATTAATGCAATCTTCATCATTTGCCAGGTAAAAAAAATCAAAAATCCTTGTAGTTTTTGAGAAAATCGATTTTGTAAAGTCAGTAAAATTTCATTTTTCAGCGGAAGTCTGCAATTTACATTCGAGTAAATATGCCAATTTCCACAGTTAATTACAAAGCCCCCTTAAAGAGACACTGAAGCGAAAAAAACATGATGATATTATTTGTATGTGTAGTACAGCTATGAAATAAAACATTAAGATCAGATACATCAGTGTAATTGTTTCCAGTACAGAAAGAGTTGAGAAACTCCAGTTGTTATCTCTATGCAAACAAGCCATTAAGCTCTCCAACTAAGTTAGTCGTGGAGAGGGCTGTTATCTGACTTTTATTAGCTCAACTGTTCCTGGACTATTTACTTTTTCTCTGCTAGAGGAGAGGTCATTACTTCACAGACTGCTCTGAAAGACTCATTTTGAATGCTGAGTGTTGTGTAATCTGCACATATTATAGAATGATGCAATGTTAGAAAAAAACACTATATACCTGAAAATAAAAGTATGAGAATATTTTCTTTGCTGCTAATCTTCTAGTAATTATTCATAGTACACAACCAATTCACTATAACATATTTTTTTTTTCGCTTCAGTGTCTCTTTAAAGGGATACTGTAGGGGGGTCGGGGGAAAATGAGTTGAACTTACCCGGGGCTTCTAACGCTCCTCCGCAGACGTCCTGTGCCCGCGCAGCCACTCACCAATGCTCCGGCCCCGCCTCCGGATCACTTCTGGAATTTCAGACTTTAGAGTCGGAAAACGACTGTGCCTGCGTTGCCGTGTCCTCGCTCCCGCTGATGTCACCAGGAGCGTACTGCGCAGGCACAGACCATACTGAGCTTGTGCTATACACTCCTGGTGACAGTGAACCGGAGGCAGGGCCGGAGCATCGGGGAGTGGTTGTGCGGGCACAGGATGTCTGCGGGGGACCATTAGAAGCCCCAGGTAAGTTCAACCAATTTCCCCCGACCCTCCCAAACCCCCCCCCCCCCCTACAGTATTCCTTTAAATGCAGTGTTCACCAAATTTGCCAGGTATCTTCGGGAGAATAGTGGAAACAAGTAAAAAAATAAAACCTTCCAAAAAGACCCTGCAGTTTTTGAGAAAATAGATTTTGAATACTTTTAAAGAAAAAAAAATGTTTTTTAAACTGGGTAAAATTATGTTTTGCTACATATACTTTAACTGTCGGGCATAAAATCAAAAATCAATTCTTTATTTTTATCTGGTAAACAAGTAATAAGGATGCTAATCAGGCAATCCAAACGTTAAAATCTCTATTACTTTTCTTGTTAATAAATGATCATTCCCCAGTTTACCTGACTCTTATTTGGTACGTTGCCGCACAAAGGAAGTTGCAGGGCATGCTGGGTTGTCCTTTTTTGCTTCTGTACAATTAGTTAAGTCTGAGGGGAAATAAAGAAGCAAAAAAAAGACAACCCAGCATGCCCTGCAACTTCCTTTGTGCGGCAACATACCAAATAAGAGTCAGGTAAACTGGGGAATGATCATTTATAAACAAGAAAAGTAATAGTGATTTTAACTTTTGGATTGCCTGGTTAGCATCCTTATTACTTGTTTACCAGATAAAAGTAAAGAATTGATTTTTTATTTTATGCCCGAAAGTTACACTTTAATATATATTAATTCTGAGAACTGTATGCACATTTTATATGTGGGGCTCTTTAGCCTTAGCTATATCAGCACCACATGGTCCATAGTATGGAGGGTTCTGGAAGAGAGAGGCCGCCAAGCCTTTTCCCCTCCTCCTTCCCCATAGCCCTGTGCCCTTGTCGAAGCAGCGGGGCTAATGTGCGGCAATGCAGTGGCGAGACAGGACAGGGTGATGTGGATGCCCTGCCCTGAATGCCAGTGTGAGTGGGCAGACACTATGTGTAGTGCAGCTGGGGGCGGGGGCATGTTTTGTAGGGGTGTGGCATGCTGGGACAGGATGTTGACAGCAGTGTCGGGGCTTGCCATACTGGTGAAGATTGCATTTACAGGGGCTTTGCATTTAACTGCAGAACTCAACAGTATTGACTATATAATGTAATGACGGAGATTACGTTATAATTCAGGGGAATAAGGGCTCGTTCACATCACGACACACTTCTGTGTACATTTGGAAGCGCGTATGATGTGCAACATGCAAGAATGGCAGAAGGGCATAGACAGCCCTTCTGCCTGTTTACATCACAGGCGCTGTGCAGCAGTATGATGCGCTTGCATACTGCTGCATGCGTTCTGTCCGCAAGCGCAGCAGAAGGATCGCAGAATTTTGCCCCGGGGGCTTCAGGGGAATAAATACCTCATTCTGCTGCGGGAATGCGGCAAATCAACTTTGATCTTAATGCTTAATAACTGGGCAATAAAAAGAGGTAATTTCTATGGCTTCGGTCTCTCAAAAAAAAAAAAGTTCCCCTGGGGGTTACTCACCTCGGGAGGGGGAAGCCTCAGGGTCCCAATGAGGCTTTCCCCTCCCCTGTAGCTGCAGGCAGTCCAGCGCTGGCTCCCCCGAAGTGTCCGGTAATCCTCCCTTGACAAGCCTGATAAGCGCTGATTTATTTACCTTCCCTGGCTCCAGCGGGGGCGCTGCTGCGGCTCTCAGCACGGAGATAGGCGGAAATAGCTGATCTCTGTCGGGTTCTTGCGCCTATAATGTAGAGCGGGCCGACAGCAATCGGCTATTTACGCCTATCTCTGAGCGGAGAGCCGATACTGCGCCTGCGCTGGAGCTGGGAAGGTAAATATTTACATCCGCGCTGTTCGGGGAGCTTTATCGCTGCCGCCGTGGGACGGGGGAGGCCTCAATAGGATCCGGAGGCTTCCCCCACCCAAGGTGTGTAACCCCCAGGGGAGGTAGGCGTTCAATTTCCCCAGGATTTCTGTGCAAAAAGGGATAACATTTATTTGTAAAACTTTTTTTTCCCTGTAACTCGCCAAAATATGTCAAGCAAGGGTCTAGTATACAGTGCAGGAGAGTATTGATGTGTATGCACGTTTATACTGTTTACAGCATGTTTTTATGGACGAATAATCTGTCCATACCGCTAGGGAGGTTACTGTAACAGAAATGTATGCATCCTGCAAGGCCAGAATTTTTTTCTGGTTAATGAGTTCTTGCTAACTGGTTTGTACCCCCACAATTTGCTGATAATCTCTCCCCGTATGCAGTGTGTTCCATCTTTCATATTGCCAATAACGAGAGATCGCAGTGACTTCTGTATGCTCTCTCCGCAGGCCGCCGGGTGATGCAGCCACAGATTCTGGAAGTCAATTTCAACCCAGATTGTGCCCGCGCCTGCAAGTACCACCCCACTTTCTTCAACGACATCTTCAGCACTCTCTTCCTGGACGAGCCTGAGAACTGTCACGTGACGGCGATCCTTTAACCGCCGGCTGCCTTTTATCAGCTTCCTAGACTATGTACAACCAGCCGAATCCGAGTCCAGCCTGTCCTTGCTCTGTGTGTAGCCCAAATCATAGAGATGTTACATGAAGCTGTAACACCAGGAAGTGTGACCAGACTGTCAGACACCGCCACCCTGTGGTAAATTCTAGGAATTACAGCCTTATTCAAATCAGTTTCTCTAAAGGCTATATATTGCTTCTGGCTTCCTTGGTCCACACTAAGCTCCGCCTCTTTCTTCACAAAGACCGCCCATAAATATTTGAAGGAGCAGTGACAGCTTTGACATTCTACTCCTATATTTATTCATGTAGATCCTTACCATATTTTCTTTCAAAACAGATAATGTTAAAAAATGCTACTTTTCAGCGCCCCAACGGCTGCCGACTGGCTCCGGGTTCCCCCTTTTCACTGCACCTTTTCCACTTGCCAAGACTCCTAACTGCCATTACTCCTGTGAGTATAGATGCTGACCCAACAGCTAGGTTAGAGAAGTAAAGGCTGGGACCCACTAGGGCATTTTTGGCAGCGTTTTGGGATCGCCGGCGATTCCCAAAAACGCTTTGCAAATGTATGTAGATAGGGCTGAACCCACTATTGCAATTAGGGTTAATCGCAGTTGCAGAACAGACAGCATTTTGAGCCCTCAATGCCTAGTATAGAAGCACGGCAAAATCGCTTCAAAAAGCGATTTTTGCAGCGATTTGGGGCTTGAGCATTTGTAAATTTAAATAGTTATTTATACTTACTGGGTGTCCTTCCGTCCATAGCCCCGCCCCTTGCAGAAGAGGTCACAGGCGCTTCTCTAATTGGTTATAGAGAAGCACCTATGACATGACCTCTTCCTTTAGGGGGTGGGGCTATGAACGGAAGCTGGACATAGGGTCACCTGGTAAGTATAATAAAGTTTATTTAAAAAAAAAAAAAAAAGCTAATCGGAAGTGCTGTACAGTTTACTGTAAATTCGTGTATGGTATGCACCAATGGGGGAAACAATCCAAAAAAATTGACGTGCCAAGACTCGAATCACCCGTGCACTCTCAGGTGATAAACAGAATCCAGTCCCAATTGAGTCAGCACCGTCTCTGTATAAAATAGCTCTTTTATTCCATCTCAACAGTTAAAAGAAGAACAGCATGGTGTATAGCAGTACAGCGACAGCTCCGCTGTTTCGGGTCATCCACCCTTTTTCAAGCTGCAAGAAGCATAACATCCGTGGATGTTATGCTTCTTGCAGCTTGAAAAAGGGTGGATGACCCGAAACAGCGGAGCTGTCGCTGTACTGCTATACACCATGCTGTTCTTCTTTTAACTTTTGAGATGGAATAAAAGAGCTATTCTGTACAGTTTACTGTACAGCGTTTCATAATCACAGCAAAACGCAATCGCCCGAGGAATCGCTGCAATCAGCAATGCTGCAATTTAAAAGCGCTGTAGTGATTTCTGGTGGGTTCCAGCCCCAATAGCTGTTACAAATCATCTCTGCTTGATGAGGCCAAGTGAAAAAGTGGATCCAGGAGACCTTAGAACAGATCAGTTTATGCCGCTTGAAGGCTGATCGCTGCTGCATCTGATTGGTCCCGTTTCCAAGCTGTATACAAATTCCACCAACTTAGAATGAATTATTAGCATGTCATGTATTGTAGTCTTTGGGCCCATTCACACCTGAGCGGGAATTGTGCGATTCCCGCTCACGGCAAACCGCTAGCGGTTCTGCAAGAACCGCTACTCAATGTAGCGAGTGGCAGTGTTCTCACTGCCGCGGTTGCGGTTAGCGATAACCGCAACCGCGCTGCATGCATCGGTTTGCCGGCGACGAGCATTCCGCGATTAGCGATCGTGATTAGCGTGCACAGCACGCTAATCGCGATCGCTCCAAAATCGCCGCAGTGTCCAGTGATTTTTTTCCGCGCTAATCTGCGGTTTTAAGTGTGAACGGGCCCAGAGTGAAGCTCTAAGCTCCCCCTTTTCAGTAATAAACTAAGTTCTGGGGAGAATGGATGATATTCCCTCCCCCGAGCCCCCGCTCGGTCTCTTGTCATCCGCCATGGTGAGCATCAGCCAGTGTCCTCCGTACCATCTGTCAAGATGGCCGCCAGCCCCTCTGAGCGGTGATCAGCAGGGCGGGAGGAACAGGTGGACGGATATCTCTGGACGGGACAATTGCTGCGGTCTTCACTGCTGGGAGAAGCTGGAGAAGAGGAAGCGTCCCTATCGAGGGGAGAATCTTCTCTTCTCCACCTGTAAGGTTATTGGACTTCTGCCTGGATGCGGCACTTAACAGTCCAATGAGAGTTCCCATACTGGCTTTTTTTTGGAGATGGGATGTTACTGATTGGGGGGGGGGGTAAGACTTTAGTTATGGGTGTGGCTTAATGCTTTTTTTTTTTTTTTTACTAGCTCTGGTCAATGAGATGCAAATAATTTTGAACTGATGCAGTATTATGCAAATTTATGCAACTTGAAAATGAACCAATCAAATCCTGCTGATGTAAAATTCGATTGGTTCATTTTCAAGCTGTATATATTTGCATACAAAAGGACTGCCTCACTAAGCTGTTCTTATTGGCCAAATGTCACAGATCTGCGGCCAAGATCACATGACCACGGTTGGCCAATGGGAGCAGAAATATGTACAGCTCAAGCCTAAATCTCTCTTCTAGCTGCCCCCTCTGCCAGAAGGCAGTGCTCTTAGCCAAACCCTCCACCAGAAGTAGGGATGATTGCATCAACTCAGAACAATATGCATATCTGCAAATTTATGCAGCATGAAAATGAACCAATTTAAATTGATCTATTTTCAAACTGCATACATTTGCATAAAAATTTGCATAATTTTGGAACAATTTGCATCTCATTGATCATCCCTAACCAGAAGGTAGTGCTTCTAGCCACACCCCCTCACAGAAGGCATTGCTCTTAGCCACACCCTTTCCCAGAAGGCAGTGCTCTTAGTCACACCCTTTCCCAGAAGGCAGTGCTCTTAGTCACACCCTTTTCCAGAAGGCCTTGTTCTAAGCCACACCCTCTCACACAAGCAGTGCTCCTAGCCACATCCCTCCCAAAAGATATTCCTAGCCACACCCTCTCCCAGAAGGCAGGACACAGAACAGACAGGCAGGTTTTGTCACTGCGCTGCTTATTGCAAAGTTTGTCATTTTTTATGTTGTTTTTAGTTACTTCATTACACTATATGGTGGGTGTTTATAAAGATTTCTGGAAGTATCTTCATAGGAAGTCTGTAGAGAAATATGGAGGCTGCCAGCACTATCCATGTTACTCTGATAGAGTTCATGCTAATCCTCCTCCCCTGGCTGATGTTACTGTGACACTACAGAGGCCAGAGGATCAGCATGATGCCGAGCAGTGAGCGCATTCTAGAAGGGCATAAAGATGGTGTCCCCTCGCCTGTCACATGACCTCCACAATACATGAAGAACTTACAGCGGGACTTGAAGGCAGATTTTAGAGAGATTTGGACTAGAAATAGCAAATGGGATGGCAGAAATTCCAGCTTGCATGCAAGCATAATGCAAATGATGGGTAGTCTGTAATTGGGCCATTTGACTGCACATCCTGTCAGCGTAAATTGGCCAAGTTCCCAGCTCCAGTACATTGGGTGCAGGCTGGATTGATGAGCCCCTCATTGGCCATGTGTAGAGGGAATTTGTTACAGCGTGGAGGAGGTCAGGTTAGTAGGTTGCAGGCAGAACATGACGGCAGCCATATGCAATTCTCCATGTACCACAGTTGCTATTTGAAGCCATTACTTGTCAAACATTTCTGCATTCTTGTTCTGTTTATAGGACTGTTAAAGGAAATAAAAGGGACAAAAAACAAGGTTTTGTGTTGGTTTGTTTTTAAAGTGGTCTGAAACTCAACATTTCCTCTTTTCTCTAAAAGATTTACAGCATAAAAATTGACAAAAAAAAAATGTAGTAGCATAGCAGTTACAGTGGGATGCGAATGTTTGGACAACCTTGTTAATCGTCATGATTTTCCTGTATAAATCATTGCTTGTCACGATAAAAAAGTCAGTTAAATATATCATATAGGAGACACACAGTGATATTTAAGAAGTGACATCGTTTATTGGATTTACAGGAAGTGTGCAATAATTGTTTAAACCACAGGTGTGGAACTCCAGGCCTGGAGGGCCAGATCCATGCCAGTGTTTAGGATGGACTGAGAAAGAGAGGAATGTGCTCTACCTGATGGACCACACCTTTCCTGATTCAGACATCAATTAGTTTGAGCTGTGTCAAAAATGTGTGAGGATCTCAGCCCTCGTAGGACCGATTTGACATCCCTGGTTTAAACAAAATTAGGCAGGTGCATACATTTGGGCACCACAAAAATCCTCCTTTTTTCAGAAATTACAGCCTCTAAATGCTTCCTGTAGGTTCCAATGAGAGTCTGGATTCTGGTTGAAGGTATCTTGGACCATTCCTCTTTACAAAACATCTCTAGTTCATTCAGGTTTGATGGCTTCCGAGCATGGACAGCTCTCTTTAACTCACACCTCAGATTTTCAATTATATTCATGTCTGGGGACTGAGATAGCAATTCCAGAGCGTTGTACTTGTTCCTCTGCATGAATGCCTTAGTGGATTTTGCGCAGTGTTTAGCATACCTCCCAACTTTTTGAGATGAGAAAAAGGGACACTTAAGCCACACCCCTGGCCACACCCTCACAACGCCTCTAGTCACACATACCATAAAGATTTCATAAGAAACATATGTTGTTTTATAATTCAAACCACACTGGTACTTTCTATCCTGGTTCATATTCCTTCATATTAACATTTTAAAATTAGTAATATATCAATTTAAAGGTTGGGAATAAAGTTTAGAGTCAAACACATTTTTAGTATAGAAATATATATATTTACATAGCAAGAGGGACAAAGTCCTGAAAGAGAAACAAATGAGCGTGAAAGGGGGACAGGGCTCTGAAAAAGGGACTGTCCCTCCAAAAAAGGGACAGTTGGGAGCTATGGTGTTTAGGGTTGTCTTGTTGAAAGATCCAGCCCCGATACAGCTTTGTCACTGATTCCTGGACATTGGTCTCCAGAATCTGCTGATACTGAGTGCCCCTCAACTTTGGCAAGATTCCCAGTCCCTGCACTGGCCACACAGCCCCACAGCATGATGGAATCACCACCATATTTTACTGTAGGTAGCAGGCGGTTTTCTTGGAATGCTGTGTTCTTTTTCCACCATGCATGTAATGCCCAAATAACAGAATTTTTAGTTTCATCAGTCCACATAACTTTATTGCAAAATGCTATTTTAAATACTTTTTCTCATAATTGGATTCACCTGTGTATGTAGGTCAGGGGTCACTGAGCTTACCAAGCAAATTTGAGTTCCAATGATTAGTTCTAAAGGTTTTGGAATCAATAAAATGACAAATTTATGCACCTGCCTAATTTTATTTAAACAATTACTGTGCACTTTCTGTAAATCCAATAAACTTGATTTCACTTCTCAAATATCACTGTGTGTGTCTGCTATATGATATATTTAGCTGGCTTTTTTTTTATCATAACAACCAACGATTTATACAGGAAAATCATGACGATTAACAAGGTTGCCCAAACTTTCGCATCCCACTGTAAACAGCACTTTGTTCTTCAGTGGAAAGCTCTGTGTGTTAGGCTGTGTTCCCAATTGAGCGGAGACTGGACTAATTTTTTTTTTTTTGTTGTCCATTCTCCGCTCATTGCTAATTGGAGAGGGAACGGTTCTTATGTTATAGGAGCCATTCACACTTGTCACATTGCAATGTATCTGTTGCAGTAAGCAGACTGCACTTCTGTGCAGTCTGCGATAATCCCGGGGCGCGGGCACAAGGCTGTTGCAGAGGGCTGGTAGAAGCCCCAGGCAAGTTAAATTAGTTTGTTTCCGTTCAGTTTAAGTTCAAGTTAAAGGGCTGTAAATTAAAATGGAGACATTTGATAACCTTCCAATGATGTATGTTTATGTAAATTATTAGCGTATATTCCAGCGTATAATACGACATTTTAACCCCTTAACCAACTTCGGACCAACGCAGTTTAAATCTACGTCAGGCGGGTGGCGCTGCGGTTCTGACCAGACGTAAGCTCTACGTCCCATTCACTGCCCGTTCCCGCCGCTTTCTACCCACCGCAATGTGCTGCCCTGCCGCCTCTATGACAGCAGAGCACTGTGGGCAGGAGCAGTTTTCATTGGCTCCTGGCCCTGTCATTACTATAAGCCAATCCCATTGGCTTACATTGAGTGACAAGGTCAGGAGCCAATGAAAGCTGCTCCGGACCGGCGCTCTGCCGTCATAGAGACGGCAGAGAGAGCAGCCTGCGGCGGGGACAGAGCAGTGTGATCGATGGATTATTGCGGCGATTCGTCGGTATGCTGCGTTTTAGTGTACCAGCAGCCTCTGGTCCTTAAGGGGGGTAGAGGCTGCTGGTACCGAAGTGGTTAAAATCATCTGAAAATTAAGGGGTCGTCTTTTACGCCGGGTGTCACTACTTGAACCGGGAAAAGCTTTAACCCTCCTGGCGGTTTGCTAAAAATCCGCCGGGGGGGGGGGGGGGGGGGGGGGGGGGGGCAGCAAATCCGTTTAAAAAAAAAAAAAAAATTTTCATGTAGCGAGACAAAGTCTGATGATAGCTCAGCGGAGGGCTATCTCCTGGATGGCTTCCCCCGTCGCCATGGCGACGGGCGGGATGACATCGACGTCGTGACGTCAAAGGGGACTCCGATCCACCCCACAGCGCTGCCTGGCACTGATTGGCCAGGAAGTGTGACAAATATCGGCGGGTAGCGGCAGCGATCGCATTGCACACGCAGCTAAAAAAAAATTATGCAAATCGGCCCAGCGGGGCGTGAGCGGTGCCTTCCGGCGGCATAGCCAGTGCTTACCGCCAGGGAGGTTAAATTACATGCTGAGTGCTGCAGCATCGGGGGAAGGTTCCAATTGAAAAATGTTAGAGGTTCCTGCAAAACCATTAGCATCATGCGAGCAGCTGCTGGTGCGGGGATTACCTGACCGATGACGAGTGCGTTCTAGTTATGGGCTCATGGGTAGAAAACTATCCGAATTCGTGATTCTAATGAAGCTTAATTGAGGCAGGCGTGTGCGTGGGGGGTGGTGGGGTGTTAATTACCCAGATGTCTGTGCGCTTGTATGTGTATTACACGTTTGCATGCAGCCAATGGGAAGCATTCCACGACTCAACACCGCGCACTTCCTCCTCCTGACCAAGTATTTATTAGAATTCATGCACCCAAGAGTCAATCTTTTCTCTAGTTTTGAATTATTATATTTCGTTGACAAGGTGCATGGGAATCAACAATTTTTTTCTATTTCTAATGAGCCAATTAAGTAAATAATAATGGTCTAATAGGACATAACCAGTCTATTTTAGATAATTAAATTTATTCATTAGAATTATTCATTAAGCTTCGGCCGAGTATTCATTACCCACCTTAGTGGTATTTCCGACACTGTCGGGAATACTGCTTCCTGGCCCCAGGAGTCTCCCATGCCTGAAAACCCTTTAGCTAGCACTAGGCTAGCTAGTACAAATGCCCGGCGCCCCCCGATATCACAGTTAATACATTACTCAGCCTGGATCCAGCGATCGCGCAGCCTCGGTCTCGCTAAGGGGAGGATCGGGTTTGCGCATGACATCATGTGCGATCTTTCCCAGCTGTGCGGGAGGCTGCGCCAATTGCTGGACCCAGGCTGGGTAATGTATAAATGGGGGATCGGGGGGTGCTGGGCATTTGTACTAGCTAGCCTAGTGCTAGCTAAAGAGTTTTCAGGCATGGGATCTCTGGGGGGCACAAACTAGTAAAACCTGAGTGGTGTAACGCTCAGGAGGTTAAACTTCATTAGAATCACAAATTCAGATAGTTTTCTACCTGTGAGCCCATCACTAGTGCGTTCACGCTGGAGATTGCCGGAGGAGGAACACACTGAATTGTGGAGCACACACATCACCACGTCAGCGTGAACCGGAACCAGGAAGTTGCTCTGCTACTCACCTGAGTGGCTGCAGGCAAAAAAAAATATAGGGATTGCAGAAACCTTTAACTGGAAACGGATTTTTCTTTCCCTGATGGCTGCAGCACCGGGTATGTAATTTAAAGTGAATGGGAACCGGGTTTTTTTTTTTTTTAAAGTCAGATACTCACCTAAGGAGAGGGAGGCTCTGGGTCCCATTGAGCGCCCCCTTTCCCCCCCCCCCTCTGTTGTCCTGGCTCCCCTGTAGCGGTATTCGGCAGTTTCGGAAATGCTTCGGGAGCCTGAGTGCTCCCGAAGACGGACCGCTCTACACTGCGCCCTCTGACTCACTCACACGTGTGCCGCCTGTCTTTGGGAGGACTCTGCTCCCGAAGTCCCCTCGGCGCGGGGTGAGAACGGAGGAGCCAGCGCAGCACTGGGAGAGGAGAGGGATGGCTCATTAAGACTAGAGCCTTCCTTCTCCTTAGGCAAGTATCTGACTTTTGTTTTTATTTACATGGGGATTCCCATCAGCTGTAAAGCTCTGGCACAATGCAGGGATGATGGGTTTTGAAAACTAAGAACACAGCCCTCCCCCCTCGGTGATGCAGCACCCAGTAATGCCCGTTCTCTATCATTTTTATGATGTGGGGTACAGGGGTGTGTGTTGGAAGAGGGGTAGTCTTGTATGGTGAATATATCCCAAACTCTATATTTTAACTGGAAAAGTAGGGGGGTTGCCTTATACGCCGGAATATGTTATATCAGTGAAATTTTCCTTGGCGAGGGAGAAAGAATTACAGACTGTTTACACTGCTTCAATCTCATGTGACTAGAAAGTATGTGTCTATATATGCTGATCCGCCAGTAGGTGGCTGCAGAAAGATCCTTGCATAACCTGCACTAACAATCTTATCTAATCCTCCACTGGCCAATGGAGTGTGGAGCAATAGTAAGCATATTTCCATTGTAAAACTCGTTATTCGTGTTATAGACTAGAGTATTCTGCTGATCTCTGGAAACAATAGATTACAAAACAGCCTCACTGGTGAATTACAGCTTTTCCTAAACGCTGCCGAATACGGACACACCAGCAAAAAGCAACAGTCATGAGAAAAGTACACCAGTTCTACTCTACTAAAGGAAGACAAAGGTTGTCATTTTCATAAGCTTTAACTCTTTCCTTGCCAGCAGATTTCTCCTAAACGCGAACATCTACTGCCAAGCAGCTTTTAGATATTTTGCACTCATTAGATTTACTTAGGATTTTTGACAAGAAAACTTACATGAAATACGATATGTATATATTTCTCTGTAATGAATTGGGCTTGAATACTGAAACAAAATTTTGTAATTTTTCTGAAGATTAAATTTGAGTAATATGTTAAAAAAAGTGAATTTTTTTCAAAGAATTACATTTACTGTCAAAAAAATGCTAGTTTGTAAAAGCCCCGATTCTGCTGAATCCAATGATACCATATTTGTATTAGCATCCCACTTTTCCTGCCCCGGAATAGGTGCCACCAGTACAGGTAGCAAGATATAGGTATATCCAGTATAGGTAGCCAGGTATAGGTGTTGCCAATACAGGTAGCCAGGTATTAGTTCCCCAGCATAGGTAGTAGGTATAGGTGCCACTGCGGGAAGGGGGTCAACATCATCCGCCCTCCATTTGGGGCCCCCCTGAATAGCTGGAGTAGCAGTGCGTTGTGTAATTACTCACGCTTGGCTACGGCACAGACTCATAGGTGTGTTCTCCATTATTTGCCTGAAGAAGTGGGGTTGTTGCCTGCAAAGCGCATTGCATTGTGGAACTTAAAATAACGATCTTTTGTCTGTTAAGCTACAAGGGAGGTAAGGCCACCATTGCTTCCCCCTTTTAAATGATTTTTAGATAGTTTATCCTTTCTGGCACCTCTGTTCAAATATCTGCATTTAGTGTTGTCCACCCTTGGTGGAGGGGTGTTCCCCCTTTCGTCAGAGAGCAACTTCTTAAACCAGAGTGTGGTCAGGTTCTAATTCTCCCCACCTGCTTTGATTGTGGTTGCCTGCATGGTAACCCTTGTTTGTGAGCATACTTCCTATATTAATTATAATTTATTTTGTGAACCACACAATACTACACTATATTGGGCTCTCGGTCTTCTTTTTCAATTTTTCAAATGCAGCTAATCCAGTCACAGCATCTGATCTG
This sequence comes from Hyperolius riggenbachi, assembly GCF_040937935.1. Classification (NCBI taxonomy): domain Eukaryota; kingdom Metazoa; phylum Chordata; class Amphibia; order Anura; family Hyperoliidae; genus Hyperolius; species Hyperolius riggenbachi. The sequence goes on from NC_090648.1 coordinate 488,366,299, forward strand.
CTGCATGCTTGTTCAGGGTCTATGGCTAACAGTATCGAAAGCCGAGGATCAACAGGGCAGCCAGGCAATGTGCATTGTTTAAAAGGAAATAAATAGGTCATCCCCCCATATGCCTTCTCACTTCAGGTGCAATTTAATGCCACCACAGTGATGTTCTTTGTTCAGTTGTGTGAGCCGAAAGATGGTCAAACGCCCGTAATTTCAGGTTGATGTGGATATGTAAATATTATGCAGATTCATTCTGCCTGGAATTGGACCAGTGGAAATTAGCTAAGGCTTGTGATTGGTTTAATTCCAAGCTGCAATAATGACCAGCATGTCATCAGTCCTCTCCAGCGTGGCCTCCCCGGGATGCAACATGCTGCCATTACTGAAGCAGCTCTGGGTCAAATGACATGCTAATAACTCTGGCTTGCATGCAAATTGTATGCAGCAAGGAACTGGGTCAATGAAAAGCAGGAAGTGGATTTGATAGGCATTCAATTAGCATAATATTTGCATGCAAGATGGAACTACAAACATCTCACTCATCGCTACTCTGAAGGTGGATAGAGGAAGAGATCAAGATCAAAAAACATTTAGGGCTCGTTTCCACTATAGCGAATCCGCATGCGGGCACTGCATGCGGATTCGCATACTTAATGTTAGTGGATGGGGCGGTTTCCACGTGTGCGGCGGCGTTTTTCGGTGCGGGGAAAATCTGCACGACAGGGTCGTGCAGATTCGCGTGCGGCAGGAATGCGGGCGAATCGCCGCTAATGTATTCAATAGGGAAATCGCATGCGGCTTTGTCATGCGGATTTCCCCGCGATTTCGCATGAAAGGCAATGTAACTTTACACAGGCAGTGACATGGTTAAATTCGCCTGGCTCCTTGCCATGCGAAATCGCGGGTAAATCCGCATGGGGAAACGCAGCCGCATGCGATTTCTTCAGCGGTGGAATCCAGGCGATTCCGCACCGCTACAGTGGAAACGAGCCCTCAGATTAGAGAGAGGCCTCTGGATCCTGCAGAAGCTTCCCTCATCTTCATCCTGACCATAGAAGCTGCCCAGGACCCTCTTAAAGGCCCGGTGCACACCAAAACCCGCTAGCAAATCCGCAAAATGCTAGCAAATTTTGAAACGCTTTTTTTATTTTTCTACGGCGTTTCAGCTAGCGTTTTTGCGGTTTTGTGAAGCGTTTTTGGTGTAGTAGATTTCATGTATTGTTACAGTAAAGCTGTTACTGAACAGCTTCTGTAACAAAAACGCCTGCAAAACCGCTCTGAAGTGCCGTTTTTCAGAGCGGTTTGCGTTTTTCCTATACTTAACATTGAGGCAGAAATGCCTCCGCAATCCAAAAAATGCCTCACCCCGGGAGTATGCGTTTCAGCAAAACGCCTCCCACTCTGGTGTGAACACCCCCATTGAAATACATTGACCAAGCGGATCCGCAGCCGCAAGCGGCTGCAGAAACGCTGAAAAAGCCGCTCGGTGTGCACCAGCCAAAAGATCGGGACCATGTTCACTACAGCGGCTCTGGCTTACTGCACAGGCACGGCCGCACTCGCACAAGAAAGAAGTGCAGTCGCGATCAGATCGGACAAGCTCTTGTCAGATGTTCCCGGGGTCTGCATGCAGCAACAGTGGAGGCCAGGAGGACATGGAGCATCTTCCAAAGGCTTCCCCATTCGTAGATAAGTATCAGTTTCAACCTTAGGATCACTTCATTTGTGTGATGTGGTGGGCGTGGGGCCGAGGTGACAGCTGGTGACTTGACACTGGAATAAAATGACTGCCACTGGTTGTTTCCTTACTTTTTGTTTTGTTTTATTTGGCCAACTGGCAACAGGCAGACATAGATAAGGCACCCATGTTGTTCAGAGATAGAGAATCTCATCAGAATATTGGACGTTAGTATTGTTGTGCTGGTGTGCGACGTATGAAGACATTCGTGGTCAGGTAAAAAAATATAACAGTCAGTAAAAAGTAAACCAAACACAAAATCCTCATTCTCCATCTTCTATTGTAGATCCTCCTCCTCGAACCAGACTCCTCCTCATTCTGACTTGTCCTTGTTGTCCCGCCAGACGCAGTAGTTGAGCGTTATGGCCACGGACAGCCAGGCCAGGTATGGCAGCATCAGGAGGCCGGCTGTCTTGTTGATGGGGTACCAGGTGATGGTGGTGAGAGCTGCGGTGCCTCCGATTAACACGAGATCCACCAGACCCTGATGGGGCAGAGAGAGATGACATCAGTGACAGGAGAGGGGTGACATCAGTGATGGTAACTGAATAGGACAGTGACATATTCAGTGTTCACTTTTTTTTCCCTTTTAGTTGTTAGACCCTGCAATAGTCAAAACTGCTTGATTATGCATACTAGGGTGTCCTGCTCTGGGGTACCTCCCCACTCTTAAAGAGCACCAGAGATGAAGCACCCTCTTGTATTTTACCTTATAAATCAGTGGGAACATGACAGTAAACACCTAATCTGCTCTTTGTTTCATTGTTTTCTGATTAATCTGACCGTTATCACCTCTGATAAGAATCCCCGACTGAGCACTCAGTCTAGCTTTGCTACGGAAAGATTATAGCTGAGTCTGTCTTCTCTGGTGTCTTTTCAAGCCCAAGCCTGCCCCCTTGTGGCTCTGCTATGACTCAGCTATAATTATTCCCTGCAAAGCCAGACTGAATGCTCAGTCCGGGAGTCTTATCACAGCTGATAACAGACACTTTTAGCAGTGAGGATGAAACAGATAGCAGGGTAAGTGTTTGCTCTAATGTTCTTACTGATATATATGGTAAAATACACAAGGGTGCATTCGTCTCTTGTTCCCTTTAAAGGACAACTGTAACAAGAGGGATAAGGAGGCTGCCATGTTCATTTCCTTTTAAAGAGACTGAAGTCTCAAGAAAAAAAACTTTATTTAAAAAAAAGTGTTTAACCTCCTTGACGGTATGGACGAGTATATCCATCCATTACCGCCGGAGGTCGCCGCTCAGGCCCTGCTGGGCCGATTTTTATGAAATAAAAAGCAGCACACACAGCCGGCACTTTGCCAGCCGCGTGTGCTGCCTGATCGCCGCCGCTCTGCGGCGATCCGCCGCGAGCAGCGGCGAAAGAGGGTCCCCCCAGCCGCCCGAGCCCTGCGCAGCCGGAACAAATAGTTCCGGCCAGCGCTAAGGGCTGGATCGGAGGCGGCTGACGTCAGGACGTCGGCTGACGTCCATGACGTCACTCCGCTCGTCGCTATGGCGACGATATAAGCAAAACAAGGAAGGCTGCTCATTGCAGCCTTCCTGGTTTATTCTGGGCGCCGGAGGCGATCGAAAGAACGCCTCCGGAGTGCCATCTAGTGGCCTTTCATGCAGCCAACTTTCAGTTCGCTGCATGAAATAGTTTTTTTTTTTATAAAAAAAAAAAACCCTCCCGCAGCCTCCCTGGCAATTTTAATAGAACGCCAGGGAGGTTAATATGTTTGCCCTACCTTAACCACCATATTCCCGCCGCTGTAATCTAAATCCCCCCAAACTCCCTGGGGGGCAATCCGGGTAGCGCTTCCGTGAGAGGCAGAGCTATGAGCCGCAGTTCTGCCTCTCTGCGCGTCTGTCAGCCCGGATCGCCGCTTCTCCCCGCCCCTCTGTCTTCCTTCACTGAGAGGGGCGGAGATACGCGGCAGATTGACGCGCAAGGAGGCAGAGCTGCGGCTTATAGCTGTGCCTCCTCTAGCAGCAAAATCCGCCACCAAGAAACTCGTGGATTTTGCGGAGGAAAGTGAGGTGGGAATTAAGGGGGGGGGGGGGTTTAGTTAATAACAGCGGCGACAATGAGGCGGTTTAGGTAGGGCTAGCATATTAAACACATTTTTTAAATAAAACGATGTTTTTCTTGAGACTTCAGTGTCTCTAAACAATACCAGTTGCCTGGCAGTACGGCTGCTCTATTTGGCTGCAGTAGTGTCTGAATCACACTAGAAACAAACATGCAGCTAATCTTGTCAGATCTAACAATGTCAAAAACATGATCTGCTGCATGCTTGTTCAGAGTCTATGGCTGAAAGTATTATGCCTAGTACACACCATACAAATTTTCTGTAATGCTGGGCATACACAGCACATTTTATATTATCAATCGAGCCGCTGATGGCTCGATTGAAAATATTCAACCTGTCCACTATCCCACTGGATCGATACTGCGCTCCATACCGGCGGGGAGAACAATGGGAAGAAACAAGTGGCTGATTAGCAGCACCCGCGGGGACGAGCGGTGATCGATCGGTGCTATATAGCACTGTCTGCTAGATCCTAGGTTCTCAACACGTGGTACGCGTACCCCAGGGGGTACTTCTGATGGTTCCAGGGGGTACTCAGGCTTGATAAACTTAACCAAGAAAAACAAATGTAGAGTTTTAGAAAATTATAAATCTTATTTTAAACACCAAATTTGTATTTTAGCTAGTTAAGAGCAATAGTAAATGCTTGGAAATGGTTTAGAACCAGTTATCATGAACTACGATTAAATATATATTTGTCAAGAGGTACTTGTGATAGTGTTTACTATGCTAGGGGGTACTTGGTGAGTACAGGGTTTTAAAAGGGGTACATACCAATAAAATGTTGAGAAACACTGTGCTAGATAGTATGCCGTGTATGCCCAGCATTAGATTTACCTGCCAGATAGACCAGTGTTTCTCAACATTTTATTGGTATGTACCCCTTTTAAAACCCTGTACTCACCAAGTACCCCCTAGCATAGTAAACATCACAAGTACCCCTTGACAATAAAATATTTATTCATAGTGCATGATCATTGGTTCTAAACAATTTCCAAGCATTTACCATTGCTTTCAATTTCAATAAAATACTAATTTGGTGTTTAAATAAGATTCATCATTTTCTAAAACTCTACATTTTTTTATTATTAGTTAAGTATATCAAGCCCAAGTACCCCCTGGAACAATCAGCAGTACCCCCTGGGGTACGCGTACCACACGTTGAGAACCTAGGAGATAGACCATCTATCTGCCTAGCAATTAAGAATTGTTCTATTCAGCATGAGATACACGAACTAGAAGACAATGCACTAGAGATAATGACCATTCTTTACCAATACTTTACGGAAAATCTAAATTACAGAAAAATTTAACAGAAAATTGTATGGTGTGTACTAGGCATTATGCTGGGTCTACACGTGCCGATGTATCTTATCAATCGAGCCGCTGACGCAGCTCGATTGATAAGATCTGACAGGTCCGATCTCGCTGCGGCCGATTCCTCGCGAGCGGACAATGGCAGGGAATCGAGCGGGAGATAAGCGGCGCCGGCGGTGACGAGCGGGTATCGAATCCGACGCGTGCGGGGATGGGGAAGATAGCCGCCGGATCACGCCGTGTAGATGGGGCATTAGAGGCAGAGGATCAGCAGGACAGCCAGGAAACTGGTATTGCTTCACAGGAAATAAATATGGCAGCCACCATATACCTCTCATTACAGTTGTCCTTTAAGCGGATGCAAGCCACTTCATCAGATAGATGGGAAGATTCTGCTCTCCTGTTGCACCACATTCCTACAAGCAAACAGGCAGCAGGGGAAGTGTGCCTAGTTCTGCTTTTCAGTCTAGTTCAATGTTCCATTTTGTCCCATCCCCCCACTCCATCAGATTTGCCACATAACTATAACTTATAACATTTCTTTAATTTAAAAAAAAAAAAAAAAAAAAAAAAGAATAAAAACAGTATCCAAAATGATTAATAGGTTTACTCTGGCACTCTATCACATGACTATTTGGCTGGAACTGTCTGAGCTCTCCCATTGTGTGGGGCTTTCTATTAAATGTACCGTACATAGATTGAGAATATAAGCACGTGTTTAATAGTAGGAAGCTTCTGGCTGACAGCTGCACTGATTACAAACAGAATGTTTCACTTCCCTCAGAAGTGCAGCTACATCAGAACAGGATATGATGTAACCAGGCATAATGGCTGCTACCATTCTGTAAGATATAGGGAAGGATTATTGACAGTCTGTCTTTGTTAGAAAAGATCAAAGAGATGGTAATAGTTTTGGGTTGTATGCAAATTGCATGCAGCTTAGAATGGGCCAATCAAAATGCTGGACATATGTTTGGCCCAATTCCAAGCTGAAATGAGAAGTATATGGAAGTTGCCATATTTATTTCCTTTTAAACAATGCAGATTGCCTGGCAGCCCTGCTGATCCTTTGCCTCTAATACTTTTAGTCATAGACCCTGAACAAGCATGCAGCAGATCAGGTGTTTCTGACTTAAGTGTGACTGGATTAGCTGCATGCTTGTTTCTGGTGTGTGGTTCAGACACTACCGAAGCCAGAGACCAGCAGCACTGCCAGGCAACTGGTATTGTTTAAAAGGAAATAAATATGGCAGCCTCCATATCCCTCTCACTTCAGGTTGCCTTAGGGGGAAAAAAAATAAATAAAAAAAAAAAAAAATCAGACTATTTCACTCATATTTCTGCAACACCCACCATGTGCTACTGTACGTGACACTTGTTAAAAAAAAAAGTTTGTTTAATTACTTGTGATCTCATTTAAGTGTGCCTGAAAGGAAACCAGTGCCTCAAGTGGATAATCCAGAGTCTTCCCCTCGCCTCCACCACTCCTCCTAGCGGATAGGGCATGCATGGGCAAACTCGGCCCTCCAGCTGTTACGGAACTACAAGTCCCACAATGCATTTGCCTTTATGAATCATGACAGTGGCTGTAAGACTCCTGCAATGCATTGTGGGACTTGTAGTTCCGTAACAGCTGGAGGGCCAAGTCCCACAATGCATTTGCCTTTATGAGTCATGACAGTGGCTGTAAGACTCCTGCAATGCATTGTGGGACTTGTAGTTCCGTAACAGCTGGAGGGCAGAGTTTGCCCATGCCTGGGATAGGGCCTTGTCAAAGAGTATTGGGTGGCTGAGCTCCCGTCCATGAACAAGCGGGTATGCACCATGCCGGACGCCTCGCGCCTGTGCAGCAGCACCGAGCCAAAAACGCTGCACTTTTCCCAGCAAACCAGTCCGACTCCGTGCTACTGTGCAGGCACAAGGTGACCTACTCAGTGCAGCTGCGCTCATTTACGGAAGGGAACATGGAATCAAACCTCCAGAGGGATCAACTTTTTTTTTTTTTTTTTTTTTAATCTACTAAGGCAAGTATGTGACTTTTTTGCTTTAAGTTATATGTATACGTTGACGGACAACTGAAGCGAGAGGGACACGAAGGCTGCCATATCTATGTCCTTTTAAACGATACCAGTTGCCTGGCTGTCCTGCTGACCCTCTGCCTGTAATACTTTTAGCCGTAGACCCCGAACAAGCATGCAGATCAGGTTCTCTGACTGAAGTCTGACTGGATTAGCTGCATGCTTGTTCCAGGTGTGTGATTCAGACACTTCTGCAGCCAAACAGATCAGCTGGCCAGCCAGGCACCTGGTATTGTCTAAAAGTAAATAAACATGGCAGCCTCTATATATATCGGTACCTCTCACTTCAGTTGTCCTTTAAAATCCACTTCAGTGTGAAAATCTTACACTATGTTATACGGTTATCCCGTTTAGCCGGCACCCTTGTCGTCGGTGCTCTATGCCAGACGTGGAAGCAGGAAAATGACGGCTTTTCTACTCACCCAGCCCATCTTGTGATAGCCGAAGAAGATGGGCGTCCATGACCAGTTCAGTGCCAGCTGCCCGGCATAGAGTCCCAACGGCACCACGGCGTCCTCGGTGAAGCCACCCAGCTCCTTATACACCAGATAGGAACCGTATCTAGACACAAGAACCACAATCACATGCTGATGATACAGAACACAGATACACGAAGCAGTGGAGAAAGATTGATGAGTAGACTACACGAGAGGCAAGTATGGCATGTGTATGTTTATTTTGACTTTTAATTTTCAGTTCAGGTTCTCTTAAGAACAAAGGTGAAGAGGCCAAAAAAAGTTATCAGTTTTAGTTCTATTTCCTCCTGTAGCCTTATCAGTGCTAAACTGCACCATTCTTCTTATATCTCTGAATGCTGGAGATAAACACAGAGAGCTTCTGTTGGCAAGGCAGAGAGATTTAAAAAAACAAAACAAAACAAAAAAAACTGTGCAGTCTAGAAATAGCACTGCCTACAGAATGAACTGGGCATTACATTATTACACAAGATGGCAGCTGCCAGTGCTACCTCAATGTAACGGGGAGGAAGGAATCAAGATCTTCACACATTACATTGGGTCAGAGGAAGGCTCTATAGTCAAAGAGTTGGGAGAAATTATGCGTTAGGCCAGACTGTAGTTCTGCTTCAAGGAATAGGGGCTCACGGCTGCAATACAAGTCAGGGGACTGCGTACTGCTTTTTCTAGGGCGACAAAATGGTTGTGGCCGGACATTCATGACTGGATTTACATGAACGGAGCTGCAAATCATCACTTTCAGGCAATTGCTGTATGGCGATCAAAGCACTAATCACCACCCTAACCGATCAGATTTCCGACTAATACAGGGCTTCAAAACACAATCCTTACTTTTATGATACCTTTCAGACTCTTTATAAATAGGACCCCACATCTAAATGCACAAATATTTTTTTTTTAATTACCTGTATTCTACAAAAGGTACAATATGAAATCTGTGGTTTTGCAATTGCTGGATGCACTTGTCAGTCAGGAGACTGCTCTGCTTCGTAAGGCTGTTAAAGCGGTATCGTCACCATAAAAATCAAATTTCAACAGCAACTGGTCTGAGTGTATTAAGTGATGAAGATGTTAATCCTGCATTCAAAACTTTCAAAACTCTTTCTGCTGTTATGATTTGGAGTTATCACATACTTAAGGAACACTGGCCCTTTAGTAGTTGTGCCAAAGAATTGCATGCTGGGGGTTCTTTTTATCTATAATCTATTCCTCCTCTTCCCTTTATTTCCCTGCCAGCTTCTTATCTGAAACCTAATCCCCTACTCACTTGTGTTTACAAGCAAGGCTGAGGTGACTCAGCGATTGGAGGAGACAAGAAAAAAAGTAAAGGGCAGAAATGACATCACGAGTTAGCCTTAACTGTGGGCAAAAGACATGGCCTCCACCAGGAACAGAATTCTCGTAATTTACTATATAACATTCACTGAAATCAAAATGTGGACAGTATAATACATGTGTTATGTAAGTAGATCAAGTATTTATCTACTTATATATGTGTTTTTTTTCCCTGGCATAGTATGGCTGATCCTACCGCTTTAAAGTGTACCCGAGATGACATGTGACGTGAGGAGATAGACATGTGTAAATACAGTGGCAAGAGCACAGACACCTATGCTGTGCTCCTTTTCTTTTTTTTCCCTGCCTGAAAAAGTGAATATCCAGCTATGCAACTGACAGTTTTTCTCCAGCTGGACCCAGTCAGGCAATAGGTTCCCTCACTGATGATAAATTTCAGCTATAAAACACTTTCCTAAGCAGATAACTGGGCTTCTGACTGCAAGGGATAGATAAAAAGGGACAATAGTTCACGTATTTTCACTCTGGGATGCTTTAGAGTGGGGGTAGGGAACCTGTGGCTCGGAAGACAGATGTGGCTCTTTTGATGGCTGCATCTGGCTCACATACAAAATCAGTGGGGGTTGATTCACTAAGTTACACAGCTCAAGCAGCGCAGCTTAGTGTGGCAGCGCAAGTAACATTTTCAAAGTAGTGCACACTACTGCTGTAGCATGCACTACTAACTTACTCACACTCCCCTCAAAATTAACAACTGCTCTATTTGTCCTACTCTGGACCCGATAGTGACGTTGTAGAACGAGATTCCCGCACTTTGATTGGCCCAATCGGCTGCCTGTCACTTAGGCAGCCTATTGGGCCAAAGTGTGGGGATCTCGTCCTACAAAATGAATCAACCGCCAAGTCAAAGCTATTTGTACAAGCTGTTAGTCTGTATTTCTCCTGTCTGGCTCTCGGGGAAATTGCGGATGTTGCTGAAACCCAAGAGAAGCTAAAGACGTGTCTGACACTTCCACTGCCCAGAAGATTTACTGTATACACATCACCATGGCAACAGGGACGTGAGCCCTACTGTCCCAGTTTGAAACATATTGTATGGCTCTCACGGAATTACATTTTAAAATATGTGGCGTTTATGGCTCTCTCAGCCAAAAAGGTTCCTGACCCCTGCTTTAGACACTTACTACTTTGTAAATGTTTATACATAAAATAAAAACCATCTTCACAGATTATTGTTTTCAACAGCCAGCAGCACTTACCTAACCCTCACACTCACAGATCGAGACTAGCGATCCTGGACCCTAGAACCTTCATACTCTACCATGACCAGAAAACATTGGATAATTCACATCATTGACCGGCCCCCAGCAGGACTCACACTTAGAATCCCCACAGCCCTTCACTATGCAGCTCTCGTGTGCTTACAGTCCTCCCCAGCAGTACTTACCCCATGGCGGTATACAACGTAGTCCACACGGGCCCAAACATCCAGTTAGGAGGGCGCCATGACGGTTTCACCAGCGTCGAGTACCAGGTTTTCACTTCCCTCCGTGTGATGAGCCCTCCCAGCAGGCCGCCCACGTGGGGCAGAAGCGTCAGACCAATGGCGGGACCCCAGGAAGAAGGCATTGTAACAGCTGTAAGGAAAAACAAGAATGTTTGTTTCTTCATATGATAAGGAATAAAGTTTCAGAATTCAAAACTGGAACTATGACAGAAATGAGGAACACAAGGATGCTAAACCCACAAATAGGCTTTTGTTTAAGCTGGAAATCAGGAATAGAGATGGGATTCGCCAGAGCTTTGTTTCCCCAGCACCAATCTTCCATCCCATAATGTCCAGGGTGACCTCTGACCTGGAGTCAACTAGCCAATAAGGATGGAGTTCACTGCGGTAGCCGCATTGCAAAGAGGAGGAAGTGGGCTGGGTCATGTGATCTGCTGTGTGCTAGGCAGGGAACTCCTACTCTACTGGCAATAAGGAGTTACTGGATGCCGCCAGGCAGGGACCTAATAAATGTACTACTTTGGATATTTCAATTTCCACCACACGTATAAAAAAAAAAAAAATGAGACTGAAGTGAATCATCACATTTGCATGGATTCTACCTGGCCTCTTATACAGCTGGCTGATCTAAAGTGTGTCAGAAATTTCAGGGTAGATTTATCAAAACCAGTGCAAGAAAAACTGGAGCAAAAACTAAGCAGACTGTGACCAGAGTGACCAATCAGAATCCTGGGACTCGGCTGCATCTTTACAGCTGTTTTGCTCCCAGTTGCCTTAAGCTATGAACCCATCTGTCGATTTTCCTGACGATCGGCGATTTTTACACAACGTCACCAGGTGGGTACAGAAGCATGATTGTGAACATAGCATTGTGCGATGACTAAAGAGCGACAGGAAGAAGTGTCTACTAGAGACTGTCGTCAGGGGAAAGTTGCAGGACCAGTCAAGCGGTGAGTACGCAGCTTTCAACTGGATTGGATAAATCGGCTCCTGTATACTTTGCCTATACCCACCAGACACAGAGACGAGATAAGTCAGATAAGGCTAGATTGAAGCATCCGAGGAACTGTTGTCAGAAGACAGGTGGCATGAAAAATGTAGTCAAACGATGTTATGCTGGGAATACACGATTCGTTTTTGAGCCAGATAGATGGCTCGATAGATCATTTACAACATGTCTGATCTCCCGCTCAATCGTTTCGCCTCTCGATTTGTGATAGAAGTGAATGGAAAAAGATAAGAAAAACGAGCGGAAGATAAGAGAATCAACTGTAGAATGTAACGGCGAAACGATCGAACGGGAGAATTGAGCGGCGAAACGAGCCGTGTATGCCCAGCATTAGACTACAATGGCAACTGACTGATATTGCATATTCAGGCTGATCCAACTGGTGGGAAGACTGACAGGCACTGCGACACAGGGCAGGTAATGTTTAAATACACACACATGTACATACTGTATATAGACTGTACATTAATGAAACAGCGGTGAGGCTGTGGACTCGGTGGACTCCTGAGAGATTTCATGCTGAAATCAATCAGGAATAAGTCTGCAGTGTATGGGCAGCTGACAAATCTCTATCTGATCAGATTGGATCAGAGAGAGTTTGGTCTCTTTGTCGAATCTGCCCATCATCGCCTGATGTATGGGCACCTTAACATTTATTGACGTCACGCTTGTGTGCGGATTTAAATCTAGTCTAAATCTAAAGGGCAACTGAAGTGAGAGGAATATGGAGGCTGCCAGATTTACTTCCTGTTAAACAATACCAGTTGCCTGGCAGCCCTGCAGATCTATTTGGCTGCAAAAGTGTCTGATTCACACACCTGGAACAAGCATGCAGTTAATCAAGTCACATTTCAGTCAGAGCACCTGATCTGCTGCATGCTTGGTCAGTGGATATGGCTGAAAGTATTAGAGGCAGAGGATCAGGAGGACAGCCAGGCAATCTGCATGGTTTAAAACATACCCCTCTCACATCAGGCTCCATGTGAAGTGGGGACCAGTGACAGCAGAGTCCTTGTCAATAGCTGAATCCTGATTGGCGGATAATCTGTGAACTACCCCCCCCCCCCCTCTTCTCCCCGTGCAGCAGTGTTGGTAATTGGCCTGGGTGTGATGGGCTCGGCTGTAATCAGTACAGTGTTTGTTCCCCAGTCATTAGGCCTGAATCATGTTCCACCAGCAGACTGGTCCCTCCGGATTATCCAGCTGTCATTTTGTGTAATAAAACCTTGTGATGTATTTGAATTTTACACAAAAGCTGCAGGTGGAGCAGATTGGAGTCTCCAGAACTCTTCCAGGCTGTGTGAAAACACCCCGTCTGCTTTTATCTCGTGTGAACAGTTGTGTGTCGGGCGTGTCCTTAACTCTGATGCCTCGTAACTCTGTCGAGGAATGAGCGAGATAAAGTGTAATCTGCAGGACCGGGAGACGTTTCATGAAGACCTCAGACCAGCAAAACGGTGTCTGGACAGAGCAAAGCAGGGATAAGACTATTCATAGAGTCTACCGTATTAGTCTGCATTGAAAAACTTTTTCTCCCCCCAAAATTGTGTCTTATGCTGGGAATACACGGTTCGTTTCTGGCGCTCGATTCTCCGCTCAATCGTTTTTGCCGCTCGATTCTGCAGTTGATTCTTTTATCTTTCGCTCGTTTTTCTTTTTCCCTTCTATCAGAAATCGAGCGGCGAAAGGATCGAACAGGAGATCGGACATGTCGGAAATTATCTATCGAGCCATCTAAATGGCTCAAAACTAACGAACTATGTATTCCCAGCATAACATGCCGAATACAGGGATTGTGTCGTTTGCCCTAAGCCCCCCTCAGGAGTCTTTCCCACTTCCTCCCCCCCCCCCCCCCCATATATATATATAAACATGAGCAGCAGCAGCAGCAGCTTGGCTCACCTTATCCAGTGGAGATCTCCTCACTCTCACGCCTCCCCTAGTGCTGGCTTCTGCTGATGATGTGTGCTGATACAGCACAGGGGGGAGGCGGGGGTGCTTTTATGGACGGTTGCTCAAGCAAATGTATCTGGCATCAGGCGATCCCCGCCGGTTCCAGATACTGGGGACCCTGCAGTACTTTTGTACTATGTACATTGCTACAGAAGAGGTTATAATAATCCTGATTCAAAACTTCGGGCAAATTAACTAAGTGATTGCTACTTGCATTGTGTACTGGTGTAGAGTGGACAAAAGGATAATGATTAATATATGGAAGAAATATTGATCTTTCACTTGATCTACCAATCTACTATTGAATGGAGGCTGAGGCCCAGTGCACACTGAGCGGTTTTAGCAACGATCCGCCAAATCCCAAGATTTGCATCAGCTGTAAGGCCTGGTTCACATTAGCGTTCCCTGACCGGATCCGCCTGATCGGATCCGGACCTTATACTGTACAAACTGAACGTACGTTCCGCATAGCAATGCAAAGGCTATGCGGATGTTCACACACGTACGTTCCGTACAGAACGGAGCCGGATCGGATCCGGACTCCGGAGGCTTTTCCAATATGCGCTATTTTTCGGGTCCAGATCATCTGGCCCACGCACCCGGAACGGATCCTGACTGCACCATGCGTATGTGGAAACCTATGGGGAACGGAAAGCACAGAACACACAGGATGCAAACACCTGACGTTCTACCCCACTTCCTATGCGGATTCTAGCGGCCATTTCGGATGGGGACACATGGGCAGCAGTGAAGCAGCAGTGACAGACGTGCTGGAGCGGTTTGGCAGTATGTCGGAGGTGGAGGTGAGGCCTACAGTGGAGGACCTGGTTCTACAGGTGCACCTTCTGCAGACCCCAACAAGTTTAGGTACTTTTTTTTGCCCCCGGATCTGCATGGCAGCCGCGTTCACACAGCAAGAAATACGCATGCAAACGGACCGGATCCGCATCGCATGCGGATAGGTGCTGTACGGCTCACATGCGTATCAGGTCCGGCTCCGATGCGGATCCGGTCCGTTTGCGTGACAGAACGCAAGTGTGAATGGGGCCTAACAAAGAAATGTTTTTCTTGAGAAGGATACCTGAGGTGACATGATGAGATTGACGTGCATGTACAGTGCCTAGCACACAAATCACTATGCGGTGTTCCTTTTTTACTTTCTCTGCCTGAAAGAGTTAAAAATCAGGTATGCAATTAACAGTTCCTAGTTTTTAGGAGAAGGAGGATAGATACAATTGTTTTTCTCATCAGTTTATTTTTCACCTTGGATGTCCTTTAAGGTTATTATGCTGAGGAAGTTCTGAGTTCAGGCCCACTTTAACCATTACAGTATGCAGCCACTGCTGGACCAAGCAATGATCTGCTCTCTGGGTGCAGCAGGGAGGGGAGAGAGAAGGGGACTGCTTGGACACTGTAGAAAATGCATATGGGTAATTTCTTCCAGAGATAAGCAGGACCAGCAATGTCTGACTCCCCTTATCTCCCCTCACTGTAACTGTAACCATAAAAGCTCTGCTAAACCAAGCATTCATATTTGGGAGCAGCAGCCCCAGGGTGGTTAGATAATGGCTGCAGAGTAAACATTCCTGTAGTGTCTAAGGTCATAGGGTGTAGCAGCCGGACATTGCTCAGCTTTGCTTATGCAAACTTTCAGACGTTATGCAAGGCGCTCCCTGCTGCCACCTGATGGCAGTTTGAGATACACAAAACTATGAAGCACATATTGTATAAGCAGGGGCGTAGCAATAGGGGGTGCAGAGGTAGCGACCGCATCGGGGCCCTTGGGCCAGAGGGGCCCCGAAGGGCTCTCTCTCAACTACAGTATTAGCTCTCAATTGGTCTTGTGCTCATAATAATCACTTCGACAGATACTTTGAATAGTGGTAATCATTGACAAACTGTTCCCCATCCCCTTCTTGCACCTCTGACACTGTAGTTGACAGTGGCAGGTTTTGGTGCGCCGTATCAATTGTTATGTATAGAGGGCTTGGGGGGCCCCATTGTAAAACTTGCATCGGGGCCCACAGCTCCTTAGCTACGCCACTGTGTATAAGGCTGTGGGATGAGAGCTCACATCAGGGGCAAACGCAGGATTTTTAAGGGGGGGGTTCCTGAAAGGTCCAGAAGCACGTATGTCCCCGAGTGCTTCCGAATACAGGTGGCTCCATACTGCCCATGCACAAAAGTGCGCTGGCGTATTACGGAGCTGCCTATCTTTGGAAGTACTCAAGGACACGAGTGTTTCTGAGGGCTTCTGGTAGCAGCAAATGTGAACGGGGTACAGCGCTGGAACAACTCCCCAAGAGAGGAACAGGAGATAGACTTAGTTTGGACAATTCAGTGGAATATGCTACATAATGTCACATAGCGCAAGCGATACCCATATGATGCAGGGATATATGCATCTGCGGAAGATGGCGGCACTATATAAATACTAAATAATAATATTTTGCCTCACCAGGATTGCACTTTTATTTAGCTTTCCTGTATGACAAGAACACACAGCCAGCTCTAGGGGAAGAGGGAAACAAAAGTGAATGAAGGAGGCTGGTGCACACCAAGAATGCTTCTGAGCATTTTTCAAATCAACAGTGATTTGAAAAGCGCTTGGCTAATGTTACCCTATGTGGGTGTTCCCACAGCAGCGTTGTGATTTTTTCAAAATCGCAGGTATACTGCATGTAGCATGTTTTTGAGCAATTCATTCAAAAATCGCTCTGAAAATCACTTCACAAAATCACACTCACAAATTGCTAGCGATTGCTATTGTCATTTTGGCGTGCACTAGCCCAGAGAGAGGAGTGGAGAAATTGAGACTAGCCTGAGATGGAGCAGAGAACTTATCTGTATTGCAGTCCCACATCACACAGGCTACTTGCCTGTAATCGAACTCCTGTCCCTGTCAGTCTCTCACACAAGTCAGAAAGAAGCCCTCCTGGAGTCAAGGGACTGTCAAAAACTTTTCAGCTTGTTAAACACCTTACCCACACATGCAGTCATTATAACAATGGGGAGAGACCAGACAGATGTTTGCCCACAGACCCTGAGTCCAGGCAAGCTCTGCATCATGCTGTGCATATTTACCAGCTTGCCTGCACTCTAATTTCATCATGTCGGACACTTCTGTGCTGTGGAGAGTCCAGGACTCCATAATCAATATTCTCTCACTGCAGGCTGCATCTTCTTGTGAGGGAAGCTGGGCTGCCTCTCTCATTCTATTAGCTGGAGGGAGGCACCAGAAGTTAAAAGGGAGGGAGAATGAGGCTGTTTATATTATGCGGGCTTCCCTGGCTGAATACACAGTGCAGGGGGGAGGTTCCAGACACCCGGAATAGCCCCCTCAGTTCGCCAGTGCACATGGCCACAATAATGTGGAAACGATAGTCAAGCCATCACAAGTATAAGAAAACATAACTTTTAAGATAATGTTAAAACACACTTGGAGAGGGATATTTATTCCATTCTAAAGTGATCGTAAACAGAGTAAAATTATGTAAAATAAAACACATGCTGTACCTGCAAATTAATATTACATCAGTTCCTCTCAGCTCACCATTTTCTTCTTACAAGGAACTTGACCTGTATGTTTATTTTGACAGTTCACTTTCAGTTCAGGTTTAATACCGGTTGCCTGGCTGTCCTGCTGATCTCTTTGGCAGCAGTAGTGTCAGAGTCAGAACCCTGAACCAAGCATGTGGCTAATCCAGTAAGGCCCCGTTCACATCACAAACGCGGATGGCCATGCGTGCGGAACGCAACGCGTACGAACGCACGCCATCCACGTTTGTGTGCGTTGCGTGGCTGATCCCATCACTGAAAAGTGAATGGGACAGCCATGCGTTTTTACAAAAAAATGCATGCAGCATGCGTTCCCGGACCGCACAGGTCCGGAACGCATGCAGTGTGAACATCAGACATTGCACTCTATGCAATGTCTGATGTCGTGCGTGTCAGCCACCTGCACGCGTTTCCAAAACGCGGCTGGAAACGCGTGCAGTGTGAACGGGGCCTTACACTTCAGTCAAAAACATCAGATCTGCATGCTTGTTCAGGGGCTAGGCCTAAAAGTATTAGACACAGTGGATCAGCAAGATAGCCAGGCAATCTGCATTGTTTAAAAAGGAAATAAATGTCAGCCCCCATATCACTCACTTCAGCTATGCTTTAAAAACAAAAAAATATGCTGCATCTAATGTCCATTTATAAATAGTGGCGCGTCTGACATAGTAATACAATATAGTACTGTGATCAAGCAGTTCATGTTATTTATGGCCATCGAACCCTCATATGCACCAAATACACCCTTCTGGAAACGTATGCGTTTTTGCAAACCACAGGAGCTTGCATCTTCCCCAGCAAACTCAGTGTGGCGTTCCCAGCTATGTGCTTGCAGGCGTTTCATCTCTCAAACACACGTCTAGATGCATTTTCTTGCGATTAAACTTATACAGAGAAAACCGCAAATGAGAAACCACATAAATGAACACATTTTTCTACGCGTTTCGGTGTTTGAGGCCTCATCACCATGGCTCCTCCTCCTGATTTACTATCACAAGGTGTGATCTATAATGTGTGGAGCTGGCTGTGCAACCAAATGTATCTGTACAGTATATCGGTTTGTCCGTTACGCTATATAATCTCTGATGAGGAGCCATGAGCCGCAAAACGTGCGTCGTGTGTACCGCACATCAGTCGGAGTCGTTTCTGGATAACGCTGGTGGATGTTTCATGAGAATTTGTTAGTGGCAGGCTGGTCACGGTTAATGAATGCACCATATATGAGTGTTATTTATAACAGCATTTTACATCTACTACTGTAGTGAGAAGAATATGGAGGCTGCCATATTTATTTCCTTTTAAACAATACCAGTTGCCTGGCAATCCTGCTGGTCTATTTGGCTGCAGTAGTGTCTGAGTCACACCAGAAACAAGCATGCAGCTAATCTTGTCAGATCTGACAATAATGTCAGAAACACCTGATATGCTTCATGCTTGTTCAGGGTCTATGGCTAAAAGCATTAGAGGCAGAGGATCAGCAGGGCTGCCAGGCAACTGGTATAGCTTGAAAGGAAATATGGCAGCTTCTACAACCCTCTCGCATCAGCACAGCCACAAAGAGGGTCCTGCCAACCAGCGGTGGGCTCAAGAGGGATCAGAGAAGTTTCTAGGGTATCCAGTGGCTTCTCTCTACTGAGGTCTCTAACGTTTACAAAAAAAAAAAAAAAAATCATGTTTGCTTTAAATCTGAGATCAGGTGGCGCCAAGTAGGGGAAATGATTGCTATTCTGACCGATTTCTGCTATTAAAAGGCAACCTGAGGTGAGAAGGAAAAAGAAGTCTGCCATATTTATTTCCTTGTAAACAATGCCAGTTGCCTGGCAGCCCTGCTGATCTTCTGGAATAAGTAGTGTGTCTGAGTCAAAACCCTGGAACAAGCATTTGGCTAATCCAGTCAGCAGAGTCAAAATACCTGATCTGCTGCATGCTTGTTCAGGGTCTATGCCTAAAAAGTATTATGCCTGGTACACACAATGAGATTTCCTGGCAGATTATTTCTAACATGTCCAATCTAATTTCCGATCGATTTTCCATAGAACTGTTCACAAAATCGATTGGAAATCAGATGAGACATGTTGGAAATAATCGATATGACAGTAAGTCTGCCAGAAAATCTCATTGTGGGTACCAGGCATTAAAGACACAGGATCAGGACGACTGCCAGGCAACTGGTATTGTTTAAAGCCAATGGGTACCGGTTTTAAAAACAAAAAAGTTAGATACTCACCTAAGGAGAGGGAAGGCTCGGTCCTAATGAGCCTTCCCTCTCCTCTCCCGGTGCCCTCGGTGCTGCGCTGGCTCCCCCGTTCGCGTCCGCCGCCGCAGGGACTTCGGAGGTCTTCGGGAGCACTCGGGCTTCCGAAGACGGGCCGCTCCATACTACGTACGCGCGAGCGCGTCATAGAGGGCGCTCGCGCATGCGTAGTAAGGAGCGGCCGCGTCATTGGGAGCCCGAGTGCTCCCGAAGCCTTCCGAAAGCTCCATTCGGCATGCGGAAGTGGCAATATTTGACCGAACTGGTCGAATACTGCCACGGGGGATCCTGCGCGGGACCGGGCACCGGGAGAGGAGAGGAAAGGCTCATTAGGACCGAGCCTTCCCTCTCCTTAGGTGAGTATCTGACTTTTTGTTTTTAAAACAGGTAAACATTCACTTTAAAAGGAAATGAATATGGCAGCCTCCATGTCCCTCTCACCTCGGGTTCCCTTTAAAGAGACTGAAGCGAGACTAAATCTCGCTTCAGAGCTCATACTTAGCAGGGGCATGTGTGCCCCTGCTAAAACGCCGCTATCGCGCCGCTAAACGGGGGTCCCTTCACCCCCAAACCCACCCCCGCAAGACTTGGTCGTAGTCTTGGTCGTAAATCTTCCCTTCCTGGAGGCAGGGCTAACGGCTGCAGCCCTGCCTCCAGTCGCGTCTATCAGACGCGCATCGCCGCCTCTCCCCCACCCCTCTCAGTGAAGGAAGACTGAGCGGGGCGGGGGAGAGGCAGAGATACGCGTCTGATAGACGCGCATGGGGCAGGGCTGAGGCGGTTAGCCCTGCCCCAATGCGGAAGCGCTCCCCCGCTTTACGGAGGGTATTTGGGGGTGAAGGGACCCCCGTTAAGCCGCGGGATAGTGGCATTTTAGCAGGGGCACACATGCCCCTGCTATATATGAGGTCTGAAGCGAGATTTATTCTTTAAAGTGAACCTGAACTCAGAACTTCCTCTCTTCTCTAAAAGATACGCAACAGCATAACTACCTTTAAGGTGCATACATCCGTATAAAGAATATTTCCTGCAGGAATCAAGACTCGACCCCCCAGGCCACAGTGCAGGGCCCGGTGCTGTACAGAAGCATTGGAAGGCTACAGCCTGTTCTGTTGCCGTGTTTGGGTGGGATGATGCCCCAGTACACGATAGAGAGGCTTCCAGCAGGAGTGGTAAGGAATGGGGCTCGGTCAAGGTGATCTCTTGGCGATGCATTGCGGACAGCGTACACATGCTAGTTTCTCTGTAAAGACAACTCGAACCGGCTACCTCTACCCAGAACCCCCTAGCGCCTAAGCCCGCCCTCCAGTCCAAAAGACACAGTGGAAAGTCACATTACTGGTTCATCAGGTGATCAGTTCATATTCTCTGATTGGCACTTCAGGGTCATGTTATACTTTTGCCTTCAGAGATGCACAAATCAAACTTCTTATCAATGGACCACATGTTTTCCATGAATTCTTCTAACTTATCCTCAGAACACTGACCATCTCTGTGTCCTGGGCTGCAGTCCATACTGACTGTCCACACTTTAAGGCCTTGTTCACATTGCGTTCCGTTCGCGTGGCCTTTAGCGGTGGGTGATTTTTGACTTTTATTTTTCCCTGTTCCTGGCGCTTGGGTGGGTGATTCGTTTTTGTGCTAAGTGGTTTTCTAAGAGTTTTTTTTTTTTGTTACTCACTTTGACGCAAGTCAGGACGTGAACTCTTTGACCCGGAAAATACAATATATTTATTCTTAAAAAAAGCGATCGCAATCGCTGCAGAAAGTGATTTTGTGAGCGTTTTGCGTTTTTCCTATACCTTCTATTGAGGTGGAATCAACCCCAAAATGGCCATGCTTCTCTGAGCGGATCGGAAACGAACCGCTCAGATGTGAACTCTGTCATAGAGAATCATTGCACAAGCATTCTTAGAGCGATTTTGAAAATCGCCCACGTTTGAAAAAAAAAAAAAAGGGCAAAAACGCCCTCAGTGTGAACGAGCGCTTAGAGTTAATGGCTGAAGTGGCCATTCTTCACCTTCAAGAGCTCTCCTGATTCCTGAAGAGGACATTAGCAGCTATTTGACACTCGAGTCCTCTGGCTGAGTTCTTTTTATGTAATAATGTAGTAATAGTTCATTCAGGTACAGATAATGTCCCATTGCTTTCTATATGATAGCAGCCTGCAGGTGAGCTTAAAGTGGACTTGAACTGTTGCACAGGACAGAAGGAAAACAGAGAGAATATGCACCTTGTACATATTTAGAGAGTTTAGCCTGTCTAATGTCTCCTTATCTGTGACTAATCACAAGTGTAACTTGATCTCTCCCGTGTCAGCTGACTGCCACAGCAGATAAAACAAAGCTCATTTGAAAGCACAGGATGTTAACAATATATCTGCCTCCATGAAAGCAGGAAGTAGAAACAGTGCAGGTTTATTGCAGGATTTGTATCAGCTGCAAAGAAATGTTTTAAGGTAGCCATATAAATCTAGCGATGATGGGCACATTCGACCAATGATACAGCTCTCTTCTCTAATCAAATCTAATCAACTGCCCATACATCGCAGGCCGATTTCCGATCAATTGCTGAAATCTATCCGGAATCTGCCTTGTGACGACACATCCGCCACTGCCCCCCAATGTACAATGTGCACCCCCCAGGTGCCCAAAGCACTATACATTCCCTGGCCCCTGCTTGTCCTCTGCTGCAGTCCTTCGACCATACACGCACCCCATGCAGTTGCCAAAGTACATGTGTTACATCACAGATACGCCCAATTATTCCGGAAACCACGTGGGGCACGTGTATGGTTGAAGGACTGCACCAGAGCCAGCGGAGGACAATCAGGGGCCATGGACAGGAATGTATAGTGCCACTGGGCATGGGGGGGCGGGGCTTGCAATTGCACAGTAAGGGGGACAGCGTTGGAGGTTGCGTCACTCGTCCCGATATCGCTTGCCATTACTGCCGCGTACCTGATCAATCAGGTCGGCCCTACATCATGCAGCATGTCTAACCGGTTAATGCGACCAATTTTCGGCCAGAAATTGGTCGCATAGTCGATCAGGCATGCGCTTGGCAGCACCGATTTTCATCCGATTCAATTATACTAATCGGATGGTCGATCGGCTGCCAAGTTGCCTGATGTATGGCTACATTTACAGCACAACAATATACCTTTCCCCAAGAGCAGGCGCATCACACAAGGAGTTTCATATCTCAAAGTGTTTTGCGGCACAGGATGAACACCTTCATGAACGATTATCTAATTCAGGTAATCTTTACGCTAGGAACACGATGCGTTTTTTTCAGTCGATTTCCCGCTCAATTCTCTTATCTCTTCTTATAGATTTTCAATCACTTCTACGAGAAATCGACCAGAAAAACAAAACGGAAATAATCTATTGAACCATTTAACACGAAATTGTACGGTGTGCTCCTAGTATGAAAGTCTTTGTAGGATTGCTATGCATTGCTGGGCTCACTGTGTCATCAGGCAGCACTTACTTTTCTATGGAGACAACCAGGAAACTCCCAATCCACAGGGAACTTCAGCAAAGCAACAGTCGGCATTAGTAGAGATTAGCCAATAACAACTTTCACATGGATTTTACATTAGCTGGGGGGAGACTCTGATCTCTGCACATGGCTAATCAGATTTGCCAGCAAATGATTAATTAATTGGCAGCTATTAGCTTTAAAACTCTAATTACTCATGCAAAGTCTCACTTCTGCCTCTAATTCCATTATACCTGAACTGAGAGGGATATGGAGGCTGGCAAATTTATTTTGTTTTAAACAATTCAGATTGCCTGGCTGTCCTGCTGATCCTCTGCCTCTTATGCTGGGCCTACACGGACAGTTTTTGCGCCAGTATCGAGCCAGCGCGTCACCGCTCGTCCGCGCGTATCGATTGATGCTCGTACCCGCAGGCGCTTGATAGATTTTGCCGCTCGATTCACCACTCGATTCTCGTATCTTTCGCCCGTTTTATCTTTTTCTATTCACTTCTATGAGAAATCGAGTGGCGAAATGATTGAATGGGAGATCGGACATGTCAGAAATTATCTATAGAGCCATCTATCTGCTGCAAAAACAAACCGCGTATTCCTTGCATAATACTTTTAGCCATAGACCCTGAACAACCAATGAGGTTACTTTGCCTGGAGTGCTGACTGTCTTCAGGATTCCCTCAGGGTCTGAGGCTTTATGGTAAACTGCAGCAAAGGGAACATGAATTAGTGGGTGACTGTTGGATTCCAATGGATGAGGCAATACTTGGGAGCACCTGAGCACCCAGGGGGACTACACACAATCATCTGAAAACATTAACAGCTTAGCATTTGCACATTGATTAAAAAATAAAAATACCTGCATTAAAAATAAGAAAACTGCTGTAACAACAAAAAAAATATAAATATATATAATTTTTTATGTTATTAAGTAATGGGAAATAAGTTGCTAGTGTTGCCCCTCCATAGTTACTCAGCCCTCAGCTACATCTGACCAGCACAGATGCCTGCAGACAGGGGATGAACAGAACAGTACATACATAGATGGTAGTAATATAATATTAGTTATATGATCCCCCTGCATGCAGAACAACAAGTCCCAGCATGCACACCCAACTCTGCACAGCAGTCCAGAAATCACACTCACCTCACCTGATCCGCAGCAACTGACACTGAGCGACGAGCGTGACACAACTCACAGCTGGGTGTGACCAGGGGGGCGGGGTCCGCGGGATACACGCCTCACAGCTGTGCATGTTACAAGTCATGTGACGGGGGCGGGGTCCGGGCTCTGCTCTTCACAGGACAGCTTCAACTGCCCTCACAGTCGTCACCAGGGTTCGCCCGCCATCTTAACTGTGGGCAAAAGCTAAACTTTCTTCTCTTCTAAAAAAACAAACAAAAAACAACGGTGTTTTAGGACTGAATTATAAATAACTGCACACAAGTGTTGTGCCCCCCCCCCCCCCAAAAAAAGATATCTTTGACATTCCCATAGTTGTCATTACTTAGTAATGAAGGAAACCTGAAACATAGCTCCCAACTGTCCCTCTTTCGGAGGGACAGTCCCTCTTTGGGAGCCCTGTCCCTCTTTACTCCTCATTTGTCTCTCTTTCAGGACTTTGTCCCTCTTTCTATGTAAATATATATATTTCTCTACTGAAAAATGTGTTTGATTGACTCTAAACTTTATTCCCATCCTTTAAATTGATATATTACTAATTGTAAAATGTTAATATGAAGGAAAATGAATCCGGATAGAAAGGACCAGTGTGGTTTGAATTATAAAACAACATATTTTTCTTATGAAATCTTTAGGGTATGCATGATTAGGGGTGTGGCGGGGCGTGATCAGGGGTGTGGCAGGGACATGGCTTAGGTGTCCCTCTTTCTCATCTCAAAAAGTTGGGAGGTATGACCTGAAATGAGAAAAAAGTTTCACTTACCTGGGGCTTCTGCCAGCTCCCTGCAGCCGCCATGTGCCAACGCCGTCATGGAACAATCCTCTGGTCCCCTGCCAAGTTTCGTTATCATCGACTTGCAAGTCGACAACTGCTGCGCCTGCGCGGCACTGGCCATGTGCGTCCTCGTTTGCACTCCAATCGCCAGGAGCGTCCTGCGCAGGTGCAGTACGAGAAAACCTTGTACTGCGTCTGTGCAGGACGTTCCCGGCAAGGGGAGCGTGAAAGAGGACGCGCATGGCCAGGGCCGCGCAGGCGCAGTGGCAATAACGAAACTTAGCCGCGGCGGGGGGACCGGAGGATCGTTCCGTACAGCACAGGCTGCAGGGGGCTGGCAGAAGCCCCAGGTAAGTGAAACGCTTTAAGTAATTTCAGGTTTCCTTTAATCTATTCCTAGAGGGGAGCAGCCCCCATGATTGCAGGAGGGCCCGGTGCTGTTTTGAGGACCCAACTACTAACCTTCCCTTCCGCTGATACAGGGGACTATACTTCATATCAGGTGTTCATATGGCTACACTTGTTATGATCATGATAATCACGAAGATCATGATGGCCACACTTGTTTTATGACCCTTGTGAGATGGGTCCCAAGCCCATAAATCGCACCAAGGGGAGGCAAGGGAAAGGGTGTGAACAAATGACCCGAGTGGGATGGGCCACAAGGCTGTGAAAGGCACCAAGGGAAGGGGTGTGGACATTTGGGGGGGGGGGGCTTTCAAAGTGTCGCTAGGGGGCCCCATGAATTGTAGTTACACCACTGATTCTTACAATAGTCACATGTCCATCATAGTCTAGGGCCAATTTAGGAAGGAACTAATTAAATTATCTGTATGTTTTTCCCGTGTAGCCAAGGCCGGGTTTTCCATAAGGCATTGTAGTAGGCACGTGCCTACAGGTGCCTGATGATGGAAAGGCGGCTCACTTCCCTCCCCGAGTGCCTCCCTCCCTCCTTCCCTATGCAGAGCCCCAAGTGGAGCATAAATATTACAAAATACCAAGGGAGCAGCCTATAGCATACCTCCCAACTTTTTGAGATGAGAAAGAGGGACACTTAAAGGGATACTGTAGGGGGTCGGGAGAAAATGAGTTGAATTTACCCGGGGCTTCTAACGGTCCCCCGCAGACGTCCTGTGCACATGCAGCCACTCACCGATGCTCCGGCCCCGCCTCCCGTTCACTTCTGGAATTTCAGACTTTAAAGTCTGAAAACCACTGCGCCTGCGTTGCCGTGTCCTCGCTCCCGCTGATGTCACCAGGTGCGTACTGCGCAAGGCACAGACCATACTGGGCCTGTGCAGTACGCTCCTGGTTACATCAGCGGGAGCGAGGACACGGCAACGCAGGCGCAGTGGTTTTCAGACTTTAAAGTCTGAAATTCCAGAAGTGAACTGGAGGCGGGGCCGGAGCATCGGTGAGTGGCTGCGCGGGCACAGGATGTCTGCGGGGGACCATTAGAAGCCACGGGTAAGTTCAACTCATTTTCCCCCGACCCCCCTCTACAGAATTCCTTTAAGCCACACCCCTGCCACGCGTACATCAAAAAAGGGCGTCGGGAAAAAAGGGCGCATGGTGTAAACGATAAACAGTATTATCGTTTATTGAAATATTGTGTAGAATTTCGTTTAGAAATAGTGTTTTAAGAATTTATAAATCACTAAATAATGTGTATGAGATCGGCAATTCTTAAAACGTTAATCTTCCCTATTTGTAAACTGAAACTTATATTTACGTTTGTTAAAACCCTCCCTGTACCTATCCCTAACCCCTAGACCCCCTGTTGGTGCCTAAACCTAAGACCCCCCTGTTGGTGCCTAAACCTAAGACCCCCCTGTTGGTGCCTAAACCTAAGACCCCCGAGTTGGTGCCTAAACCTAAGACCCCCCTGTTGGTGCCTAAACCTAAGACCCCCCTGTTGGTGCCTAAACCTAGGACCCCCCAGTTGGTGCCTAAACCTAAGACCCCCCTGTTGGTGAATAAACCTAAGACCCCCCTGTTGGTGAATAAACCTAAGACCCCCCTGTTGGTGCCTAAACCTAAGACCCCCCTGTTGGTGCCTAAACCTAAGACCCCCCTGTTGGTGCCTAAACCTAAGACCCCCCTGTTGGTGCCTAAACCTAAGACCCCCCAGTTGGTGCCTAAACCTAAGACCCCCCTGTTGGTGCCTAAACCTAAGACCCCCCTGTTGGTGCCTAAACCTAAGACCCCCTATGGATAATAATGTTTTACAGACATTAATAAATAAAAAATGTAAATAAAAAAATGTAATTAATTTTTTTGGGTGAATAATAATGTTTTAGAAATGTTTTAGAAATAGTGATTTAGTATCTTTATAAACGTTATTCGTCACGGGCTCATTTTGTAAAGTTAAATCATCACAAGCACAGTTATAAATCCTTAAAAATCTCCGGGCGCCGTTTGTTAAAACGTTAATAATCTCCGGCGCCTTTTTCTCCCTGTTCCGCGCCCGGTAAACGATATTTATAATGGGAGTGAATGGGGCGCCCTTTTTGTCCACTTGTCTCATGCGCCCAAATCTCCTGCTTCCCCCTGCCACACCCCTAATTACGCCCCAGCACAACCCTAGTCACGCATACCATAAAGATTTCTTAAGAAAAATATGTTGTTTTATAATTCAAATCACACTGGTCCTTTATATCCTGGTTCATTTTCCTTCATATTAACATTTGAAAATAAGAAATATATCAATTGAAAAGATGGGAATAAAGTTTAGAACAAAAACTTTAAAAAATTAAACACATATTTCAGTAGATAAATACTTATATTTACATAAAAAGAGGGACAAAGCCTTGAAAGAGGGACAACTGAGGAGGAAAGAGGGACAGGGCTCCCAAAGAGGCATTATCCCTCCAAAAGAGGGACAGTTGGGAGCTATGCTATAGTGTAAAAAAAAAAAAGTGCATAGTGAGGAGAAGAATACTTAGCCCAAGACAGAAGTACTGTGTGGGGGTGGCAAAGAGGGACAGAGAATTCCTCTTATGGACCCCACTAGTTGTGCAGGTACCCTGCTTTCTCAAGGAGATTGTGTCCCTCTCCCGTCCCATATAGATTATAAGCCTTGCACCAGGTCTCCTCCTAGTGTGTCCTTCTTGGTCTTGCGACCCCACCAGAGAAACCAATGAAACCCTACGCTATGGACCTATTGCAGACTTGAATTGCTGTTTTTCTCTGTAAAATCGCATGATCATATTTGCATGCATAACATTGCACTATTATTATTATTTAGTACTTATATGGCACCAACAACTTAAGCAGCGCTGTACAGAGTATATATTGTCTTGTCACTTAACTGTCCCTCAGAGGGGCTCACAATCTAATCCCTACCATCAGGGCTGTTTCTTGGGTAGTGCGGATAGGGTGACCGCCCTGGGCGCAGACCGGCAAGTATAAGAAGGGGGGTGCAGGCAGAAGGACATAACCGCTAGGGAGCCGGTGACGTGCGGTACAGCCAAATGGAGGAAGAAAGAAGATTACCAGCACGATCACCTTTCTTGACTCCTTCTGGGCTGCCTGCGGCAGATGTCAAGTCATCATTACGTCACCACCGCGTGATATAACACCTAATGTCCTGTAGCGGTACTGCAGGCTGTCAGTGTGCGGCACCCATGGAGGAGTCGGCTATCTGGGCTCTCTTCGCCTGTGGTTTCCTGGTCCCTGCTTCCTCCTGGATGAGTGGCTGGTCACTAGTAACTAGGCAGATCTACTTGTGACCCGTGGCTGTGTGACAGTCCCTAAAGAGTAAGGGTTTGTGAGTCCATGGGGGTGGTGGTGGTGGTGGTGGTGGTGGGGGGGGGGGGGGGGTGGAAGGGTGTGCAATTTTTACACCCTCGCCCTGGCTCAGTTTAGCCTAGTAACTGCCCTGCTTACCATAGTCTTATATCTATGTATGTCTGTGGTGTAGTGCATATATTGTAGTCTAGGTCCAATTTAGGGGCAAGCCAATTAACTTATCTGTATGTTTTTGGGAGTCGGAGGAAACCCAGCATTGCAAGGCGAGTGCGCTAACCACTATGCCACCGTGCTGCCTTGTGCTACCTCTCTGTCAGACACCCCATGTTATTATTATTATTATTATTATTATTTAGTATTTATATAGCGCCAACATCTTCCGCAGCGCTTTACAGAGTATATATAGTCTTGTCACTAACTGTCCCTCAAACGAGCTCACAATCTAGTCCCTACCATAGTCATATGTCTATGTATGTATTGTGTAGTGCATGTATATTTTAGTCTAGGGCCAATTTAGGGGAAAGCCAATTAACTTATCTGTATGTTTTTGGGATGTGGGAGGAAACCCAGAGTGCCCGGAGGAAACCCACGCACACACGGGGAGAACATACAAACTCCTTGCAGATGTTGACCTGGCTGGGATATGAACCGGGGACCCAGCGCTGCACGGTGAGAGCGCTAACCACTACGCCACCGTGCTGCCCATGTATGTGGTCCCATTCACATTGGGAATCTCAGAACGCTAGCAAAATCGCTACGTTTTTGAAAAGCGATTTTCCTGCAATTTTTCACTGTACAGGAAAGCAATTTTGGAGCAATTGCCTTTTGCGATTGCATAACATTGAAAGGTAAACGCTAAAAAATGCTGCATATGTGATTTCAGCAAATCGCTATTTGCTGGCAAACACTGCCATTCACTTTACATTGCAGTACAGCTTTTCAAAAGGCTTGCGATTGCCAGCGATTTAAAACGCTGCTGAATTCAAATAAATACAATAAATAGTAATAAAAGGGAGGAGCAACTTAATTATGCTACATATCTAAATATTTCAAAAACGAAATGTAGAACAAATGTGAATCATTTATAACTTTTCTAGCTTTCATGCTTAGATTCTGGTTGTTTGTCCTTATGAAGGGAATACATTTGAAATCGGCGCCGGTAGACTTGGGCGCAGGATACAGCCGGTATATGGCTGATCCTGCTGCTGCACAAGTCCGGGCCGTGTTAATTACTATTCCCCCTCCAGGCCGCCATGGATAGTGGGGGAATGAAGAAATTCGGCTTCCAGCTTCCAGCTGGAGGCCGAATTATTGTGTTTTTTAAGCAACCTCGGCTCCATCTTCTGACGGAGCCGACCTTCCTCACTGAGCGCCTCTATAGACTGATTCCTATTATAGTCTATGGAGGCGCGCCCAAATCTAGCAGCGCCGAAAAGCACTGTTCCGTGGTCAATATGTTCTTTTTTTCTCTCTCTCTCTCTCTCTCTCTCTCTTCTTTTTTCTTTTCTATGCTAAATTAAATCCTAATTTGCTGTTTTACGCTCTGTTCACCATAAATCCAAGATAGGTGAACAGGAAATACTGTTTTCTTTTCAGTTTATGATTCAAGTTCTTACTGGATTAAAAAATTGAAGGTTTTGTGATTCCCTACTGACTACTGCATACTCTGTAATCTGTTAAACCTTTTAATAAAATGTTTTGAAAACAAAAAACAAAATGTAATAGTAATAATCATAATGAGCGAAACAGAAAAAAATCATTTTGCCTATGGGCACAACTATTATTATAATGATTTAATATTTTGTATATTGTTAGATGATGTTTATTTCATGACGCAAGTAAAATTAGTATGTGGCAATATTCATATTATTACTATTGATTAAAGTCTCCTAAAAATGTAATATTGCTGGTAATAATAATATGATGATAGAATGCCTTGTCTTGCAGTTATTATGTAAAGTATTATTATGACTCCTGAGAGATTCACACTGGGGAAGAGTAATTTCAGACGGGATCTTTGAATCCCCGGAACCTTTAGGTCTCGTGCTGTTTCTGGGAGGCAGGCTTTCTGAGCGCACAGTACACCCGGAAGTGGCCGACTGTGAGTGCAGAGCTCCACGTGATTGAGTGGCAGGAAGGTGTACCTGGCTTTGATGGCTGCTCTGTAGGCAGAGGTCAGGCATGGGGGTCTCAGCTGTGCTCAGGGCTCTCAGGCCCTGGAGGATTGTGTATAATGGGCAGAGATGGGCCTCAGGGTCAGGCAAGGACAGAAGGGACATCTCAGCTCTGCTGGACGAGGCTTATGTAGAGAGAGAGGAAGAGGAGAGACCCCCAGAGCCCAGGCGATCTCCTCAGAGCTGCTCCATCCTCCTCTTCCCTGGACAGGGCAGCCAGATACCAGGTATGGCTGGGGGGCTCCTCCATTACCCCAACGTCAGGGAGATGTTCCAGGTGGCACACAAGGTGCTGGGATATGATCTGCTGGACCTCTGCCTCCGGGGACCCCCAGAAATGTTGAACAAGACTGTCCACTGCCAGCCCGCCATGTTTGTCACCAGTGTGGCCGCTACAGAGAAGCTGAACCAGGAGAGGCCAGAAGTAAGTTCACCTACTGAATACTGACATCACTTACTGTGCCCTGACATCTCCCGCCGCGTACAGACATCTCCCGCCGCGTACAGACATCTCCCGCCGCGTACAGACATCTCCCGCCGCGTACAGACATCTCCCGCCGCGTACAGACATCTCCCGCCGCGTACAGACATCTCCCGCCGCGTACAGACATCTCCCGCCGCGTACAGACATCTCCCGCCGCGTACAGACATCTCCCGCCGCGTACAGACATCTCCCGCCGCGTACAGACATCGCTCACTGCATCCTGACTTCACCCACTGCATACTGACTTCACCCGCTGCATCCTGACTTCACCCGCTGCATCCTGACTTCACCCGCTGCATCCTGACTTCACCCGCTGCATACTGACTTCACCCGCTGCATACTGACTTCACCCGCTGCATACTGACTTCACCCGCTGCATACTGACTTCACCCGCTGCATACTGACTTCACCCGCTGCATACTGACTTCACCCGCTGCATACTGACTTCACCCGCTGCATACTGACTTCACCCGCTGCATACTGACTTCACCCGCTGCATACTGACTTCACCCGCTGCATACTGACTTCACCCACTGCATACTGACTTCACCCACTGCATACTGACATCACTTACTGTGCCCTGACTTCTGCCGCGTACAGACATCGCTCACTGCATTCTGACATCACCTACCGCGTCCTGACATCACACACTGCATCCTGACATCACCTGCCATGTACAGACATCACCCACTGCATACTGATATCACCTACCACATCCTGACATTACCTACCACATACTGACATCACTTACTGTGCCCTGGCATCTCCTGCCAAGTACAGACATCACTCACTGCATCCTGACATCACACACTGCATACTGACATCACTTACTGTGCCCTGGCATCTCCTGCCGAGTACAGACATCACTCACTGCATCCTGACATCACACACTGCATACTGACATCACTTACTGTGCCCTGGCATCTCCTGCCGAGTACAGACATCACTCACCGCGTCCTGACATCACCCACCGCGTCCTGACATCACCCACTGCATACTGATATCACCTACTGCATCCTGACTTCACCCACTGCATACTGACATCACTTACTGTGCCCTGACTTCTCCTGCCGCGAATGGATATCACTCACTGCATCCTGACATCACTCACTGCATCCTGACATCACTCACTGCATCCTGACATCACTCACTGCATCCTGACATCACTCACTGCGTCCTGACATGACATTGCCCACCACATCCTGACCACCTACTGCATCCTGTCATCGTTTACTGCAGTACTGACATCGCCCACTACATCCTAACATCACGCACTGCGTCCTGACATGGCCCACTGCGTCCTGACATGGCCCACTGCGTCCTGACATGGCCCACTGCGTCCTGACATGGCCCACTGCGTCCTGAGGGGAGAGACGAAAAAGACTGATAAGAAGCCTAGGTGGGAGGGAAGTAGGACGTGTGTTTATTTATTTAGACTTTTTTTGCTTTAAGAACTCCTGATTGGCATACTGGTGCTGGGTAGTCAGTGAGCAGAAAGTCTTAAAGCTCGTACCCGCAATGCGACTTTTTGAGAAATTTTTCTGACAACCAGATATTTTTTTTTTTGCCCCATGAATGATCATAAAGTGATCTTGCAGTGTTCAGAGGCGCAGGATCAGCTGGAGCATTCCTTTTAAAGGAATTTCTCTCCGTAGGATTCCTTAGAACTTTACCCAATCAGAGGAGAGATGTGCGTCTCAGACCTCTGCAGGGATGCGGGGGATACCCAGAGGGGCCAGTCTTTGTAGCAGCAGTCTGCAGAAGTCACATGATCTCTATAGTAAATGTCAGCTGATGCAGCAAGGCTACAGATGGAGCAATGTTCACATCTGAATGAGGAGGGATCCAATGAAAGTGATCTGACATTGCATTGATTGAAAGTGAATTCCGTTGCTGACCGATCTGAGAAATGTTTAATCCCTGTTAGCGTGTTGAAATTGATAACACTGTGTTCTCCTCTTCCTGCAGGCTCTGGAGAGCTGTGTGGCGGTGGCCGGATACAGCGTCGGAGAATTTGCGGCTCTCGTGGCGTCCGGATGCCTGGAATTTACAGAAGGTAGGAATGCATCCAAACATGAGTTAGACATCTGCCTGGCGGATTGCTTTTGCTAAGGGCATCATTCCCCTGCTCCACACTGTCTACGTCACGCTGCTGTCGTGTGCTGTGCCATCTCCTGCTCCCTCTGCCCGCTCCACACTGCCCACGCCACGCTGCTCTATCGTGTGCTACGCCACCTCCCCTCCACCCTGCTCTGTCATGTGCTGCACCGTCATGTACCCACTCCACACTGCTCTGTCATGTGCTGTACCATCTTCTGCTCCC